>NC_137005.1:26375406-26902906 GCF_032717465.1 Coenobita brevimanus
GGTGGTGGGTAGAGAAGCAAGACAGAAATAGTACACCCTTTGAATCTGGCGTTGTATGTGGGTGTTGTGTGTTAGTCTTATAAACAGTGTTGGTGTAACCCGGAAATTCCACGAAGAAGAGTAACATCATCGTCATCATTATCATCATCATCATCATCGTCATCATCATCATCATCAGCAGCAGCAGCAGCATCCAGCATGCCCAGTAAAACGAACCACATTATCACTCACTCACCACTTAATTGTTGGGAATTCTGGCAGCACCTCACAGGAAAAGCCATCTTCACGTATTTTTATTTTGTATTTTTCTTTATAGATGCGTTTAACATGTACTATGTCACGGGGTTTTTAAAATATCACGGTAATTTTGCTATAAATGCTTAAATATTATTTAAATTGATAATAATATTCAATAATATTGAAGAGCAGAGACAATGATTGTCTTGCTACATCAAGCAACGATTACTTTACGCTGGCTTAGCACGATTCTCTGAGAACGAGAATTTATAAACTTTCTCAACAGTACACAGCAGAGACTAATTACTCACAATTGCTGAATTACTGTACTGTTAGCCTCTGGAGAAAGTTACATCACCCCTGACAATAAATAACTAATACTAATAATAATAACATCAGGTTCTTGCTGATGCATTAACTCCTGGCACAACGGATTTTAAGTTAATACAACAAGACTGGTCTAAGTACCAGTTATGAATAGTAAATGTTTATGCAAGCTAGGAGCTATATGGAAAATAAGCTTAATTTGGATTAAATGAAACAAGAGTTTACTTACATTAAGCTCAAGAAAGGAACTGTTAAATTTATTAATCACAAAAAAATAATTTAACAATTCAAATCAATTAAATGAGACGCACTCGCTCACTCACACAAAAGCTAAATACTTACGCCTAGGGAAAAACACCTTAACTAAGCTCTTAAAACTACAAAATACACAAAAGAAATACCAGTCGATGAATGCTATGTATCACCACTAACGTGGGAGGACTGGATTAACTGTCTCAGTGGAGCTTGGGTGCTAGCGACCTCTCACACTTCTTGGAGCACAGGACCTTCCTCCGTCACAGCAAACACAAGACTGAATTCAAATAATGTACAGGCAGGACGCACAAGCTACCAGAAGGCGTGGCTAACGGTTTAGGCAAGCAGAGGTGAACGATAAAGAAACAATAGTATCGCTCAGTAGCGCACTTAGTGACGTGCATCAAATCGGTCACCCCTGAAAACGGTGACGAATGATTTGAAAAGTATACCCCGAAATGGAGAGAGAAACGGTTAACTGAGCGATACACAGTGAGTTTTCCACTAATAGTTCGTGGCTTCTCACAAAAAGGAAATGTCGCGAATTGATTCGTGACATTACGCCCCATGAAAATTAAATCTTTCTTCCTTCAGAAGAATGATTTCAATATACATACATATAAATCCTAACTCAGTCACACAAGATTCACACTGTGGTGTGTGTGCTATCCTGCTACAGGAGAAAATCGCAGTCGCCAGTGAGTGAAAAAACCTCGTATTTACGTTAATAGAAGCAAGCTTGAGGGAAAAACTCCGTGACGACGGTGAAAATCCTGTACTCAGTTCAAACTGAGCGAAAATTCGCTACATTTACACTGACAACTAATTGTTGTGTAGCGTGGTGTATGTAATACACGGTGTAGGTGTGACAGTTGTAGTGTAACTGTACCTACGTGTAAAATGACACAGTAAATAATATGGCGACGACGAAGGCAGAGGAGAAGAGGCAGCAGCGTGTGGCAGATGATCAGCTGGTCCGCACAGCAAAACTGCTACACCCATTGCTGAACCTGCAAAACCAATTAAGATGGAGCATCAAAAGTGTCAATGAGACAAAATTCTTATTATGTTACAATTACTCTCTCTGCCTAGCAATCAGTACATGCTACGAAAAGTACACTCTGGCTGAAAAATACGAGTGACAGCCTAAGCTTCGTACATTCGAGGTCGCCATTAATTATAGCACACGATTATGTCAGCAAGTTGAGAATCCCTGTGCAACCTCGGGTCTTCCATAGCCTCGAACCGCACACGGGTCCTCAACCTGTGCCTTAACCTACAGTTCTTATATTAACATCGGAGAGCTGAGAAACCTTGTGCAAACTTGGGTCTTCCATAGCCTCAAGTCGCCTCTGCAGAGTTCTCACTTCCCCCTTAACCTACAGTACTTATATTAGTATCGGGAAGCTGAGAATCCTTGTTCAAACTTGGGTCTTCCATAGCCTCAAGTCGCCTCTGCGGAGTTCTCTCGAACTTCCCCCTTAACCTACAATACAATACTTATATTAGTACCGGGAAGCTGAGAATCCTTGTGCAAACTTGGGTCTTCCATAGCCTCAAGTCGCCTCTGCGGAGTTCTCTCTCGAACTTCCCCCTTAACCTACAATACAATATTAGTATCGGGAAGCTGAGAATCCTTGTGCAAACTTGGGTCTTCCATAGCCTCAAGTCGCCTCTGCGGAGTTCTCTCTCGAACTTCCCCTTAACCTACAATACTTCTATTAGTACCGGAAAGCTGAGAATCCTTATGCAAACTTGGGTCTTCCATAGCCTCAAGTCGCCTCTCAACTTCCCCCTTAACTTACGGTACATAACATGTATGTACAGGCCCTGGACATAATGTGTCCTGTGGGGCCAATGGGCGAGACGTCAGGTCTGCACCCACTTCACCACTACCCTGTCTCTCAACTGACTCAGAGATTACAGGTGTGGTTATAAATGGCACAGGAAGGGCATGTCCCTGATTAGTGGTGATACTTTGGCACACACTGCATGAACGGACAAAACTATTTATGTCCCGTCCCATCCCTGGCCAGAAAAAGTCAGCTCGGATACGGCCCTGCGTCTTCCTTTTGCCCACGTGACCTCCTGAGGCTGAACAATGACCCCATTGTAACACTGCTAGGCGGTACTTGGCGGGAACGACAAACTGCAGTCGAACCTCGCCCTCGGGTGTCAGACTCACGGTAGAGCCGTCCTTGTTTACGAAGGAACTTGGCTCGACCTCCCCGTGAATACTTAATCACTCGACCTTTTTGTTTGTTCCGCACGGTAGCAAGTGTCGGGTCAGAATGTTGTTCTTGTACAACAAGTTGACTACACATCAGATCTTGCGGCGATTCAATGATCACTGGGGTGACACAGTCTGGAGCCTCAGCCATGGCTCGTGTTACCGCAGCAGCTGAAGTCTGAGTAGTGTCATCGGAGCAACTATCCTTGACTCCATTAATATTGCCTACTATAAAGTCAAATAGAGGCTCTGGCATGACAACTGCAAGTGTCGTACCAGTATAAAATGGAGATGCCACCTGGATACATGCCTCAGGGAACAATCTCACTGATCCATCAACAAGGCTTGCATGGATCTGTCGACCTGTATACTGCTCAGGCCGAACTAAACTCTGTTTAACAGAGCAACCTGAGGAACCATTGTCTCTCAGGACCTTCACAGGAATGCCTCCCACAAACCCTTGCTGAACAAGGAAGGTACTGTCACCTGTGGGAGGGCCTGTGGAGGAAGCAGCTAGCCACTCATGAGGCTGCTGAATTGATGCGCGCAACATTGTGCCTTGAGAATTACATACTTGGGAAGATGGAACATTGGCCATCTGTGGAGGGGGGTTCACTGTCACTGTGGGACTAGTGAACTGTGGGGAAGTACCCACACTGGTAGGGACGTGACCACCAGGCTGCTGCTGAGGAATGAAGGCTGCATTCGCTTCCTGCCTCTTTTGAGCTGGTGGTGAAAAACTTTGTCCCGACGGTCGGTTGCGTGGCTGATACTGCTGTTGGTTAGAGTACTTGTTGTACCTCTTCCACTCAGGTTTCTGAGTGTTTTGTCCCTGGTCCTTCCACTGCGGTTTTGGACCTTGGCCATTATTCTGAGAATGGCCTTGGTGCTGGGATTCAGTCTGAGACGGCTTCCCAGACTTGGCAGTATCTTTTCTGCTCCAGGTGTTTTGCTTACGAGTTTGATACCCGTATGCTGTAAAGAATGTGTCAGCCTTCTCTGCCATTTGGCTGGCATCTTTCACCTGGCAGATCTTAAGCTGTGCTACGAGCTCAGCAGGCCACGACCTCTCTAGCTGTGTACGCAGCATAAGGTCAATTATCCCCTCACGCGTGGAAGGAGTTTCATCTTTCTCCATCCACTCATTTAAGTAAGCTGTGAGACGATCAAGGAACTGAACAGCTGTCTCCTTGTCTTGGAGACGAGCTCGCATGAACTGAACTTTGGCGTCGTCTACTGTGAGACCATACGCCTTAATGAGTGCAGCTTTCATCATCTCATATGTGAGACTGTCTCCACGAATTCTGTGGAGAATATCGAGGGCAGGGCCCTCAAATAGGCTAAGAAACTGAAGCCGCTTAGCTGCCTCATCCAGTTGATATAAGTCTGCCATGTCCTCAAAACGAGCTATGTACGGCTCGATTCGCTCGCTTTCCTTGTATGAAGGAAGCTTGATGCTTGGGGTCGCCAGGACATGTGCAGGAAGAACGCTCGTGGAGCTTGGACCAACTGCACCAGATGTATCTGAAGCCAAGGAATCTCGCTTGAGCTTCATCATTTCATATTCGTGTTTTTCACGTGCCTCACGTTCGGCACGTTCGTGCTCTCGTTCTCGCTCGCGTTGTTCACGCTCGTATTCGCGCTGTTCTCGCTCGTGTTCGCGCTGTTGTCGCTCTTTTTCTAACTCGAGCTCGCGTTGTTTCTGCTCGTGTTCGCGCTGTTCTCGCTCGTATTCGCGCTCCTTTTCGCGTTCCTCACGCTGTTCTCGCTCGTATTCGCGCTGAATCTTACGCTCTTCACGGGCATCATTCTCGCGCTGCTGCTCCTGATTATGCCGTGAGAGTATATACTCTTTAATTTCGGTTGGGTCCGAAAGACCCATTTCTTTGGCTTCCTGTAAAAATACAGTAGTAGCCATGGCGCTAATTTATTAAGCAAAACCGAAATTGAGTACTGACTGCTTAGCGACGAATACTAATAAACACAAGTAAAGAGTACAGACACAAGCTAGTGGTGACCAGTCTTATCCAGTTAACTGGCAAAGAATAAATCAAAAATGTAAATGACTGGGAAGACTCAATAATAAACACAATGGGTACGGCGACTTCCCAGGAGCGAATAAAATCGTCTGGCGTTACCAAAAATAAACTAGAGTTAAGTATTCTATTGATTAATAAAGCAAAATTCACTTGCTAAATTAAGGGTAAACACCAGTAAGCTTGTGCCTATAAACTTTAATGATAAATACCTAAATATGAATGAGTGAGCACTATCTCGTGAATAGCTTTAGAGCTAGGAGTTAATATCCTGGCGAGGTCGCCAATTGTCACGGGGTTTTTAAAATATCACGGTAATTTTGCTATAAATGCTTAAATATTATTTAAATTGATAATAATATTCAATAATATTGAAGAGCAGAGACAATGATTGTCTTGCTACATCAAGCAACGATTACTTTACGCTGGCTTAGCACGATTCTCTGAGAACGAGAATTTATAAACTTTCTCAACAGTACACAGCAGAGACTAATTACTCACAATTGCTGAATTACTGTACTGTTAGCCTCTGGAGAAAGTTACATCACCCCTGACAATAAATAACTAATACTAATAATAATAACATCAGGTTCTTGCTGATGCATTAACTCCTGGCACAACGGATTTTAAGTTAATACAACAAGACTGGTCTAAGTACCAGTTATGAATAGTAAATGTTTATGCAAGCTAGAGCTATATGGAAAATAAGCTTAATTTGGATTAAATGAAACAAGAGTTTACTTACATTAAGCTCAAGAAAGGAACTGTTAAATTTATTAATCACAAAAAATAAATTTAACAATTCAAATCAATTAAATGAGACGCACTCGCTCACTCACACAAAAGCTAAATACTTACGCCTAGGGAAAAACACCTTAACTAAGCTCTTAAAACTACAAAATACACAAAAGAAATACCAGTCGATGAATGCTATGTATCACCACTAACGTGGGAGGACTGGATTAACTGTCTCAGTGGAGCTTGGGTGCTAGCGACCTCTCACACTTCTTGGAGCACAGGACCTTCCTCCGTCACAGCAAACACAAGACTGAATTCAAATAATGTACAGGCAGGACGCACAAGCTACCAGAAGGCGTGGCTAACGGTTTAGGCAAGCAGAGGTGAACGATAAAGAAACAATAGTATCGCTCAGTAGCGCACTTAGTGACGTGCATCAAATCGGTCACCCCTGAAAACGGTGACGAATGATTTGAAAAGTATACCCCGAAATGGAGAGAGAAACGGTTAACTGAGCGATACACAGTGAGTTTTCCACTAATAGTTCGTGGCTTCTCACAAAAAGGAAATGTCGCGAATTGATTCGTGACATACTAGTCAAAGCAATGTCAATAAAAGAAAGGGTACAAGGAAAAGACATGGAAGTGTGACCTTCTTGATGTTGTGGTGGTTGCGACACGGTGTCGTGGCAAGCATATACGAGAGAGAGAGAGAGAGAGAGAGAGAGAGAGAGAGAGAGAGGCGTTGTCGTACAGGTCCATCCATCCATCCATCCATTGCCAGACGCCATGTATCCCACACGGGATGGCCAAGGGCTTAGAGTTAATTGTTTTACAGGGAGGGGCACTAATCCTCCACCAACCCCACTTGACACGTAGGGATGCCAACAGCATCTGGTGTTCCCAGGCGGTATCGAAATTTTATCCAAGAACAGTAACTAGAATGATAAAATGATTAAAATAATGGCGACATTATGATACCATCCATATTCTTGAATTGTGATGGTGGTGGACAGGAATAGATCTAATTATAAGAATAAGCGAGAAAGAAAGACGTCGTCGCTATGAGGAGACCAAGTCGAAGCTTTGTTAGGAGAAGAAGAAGAGGAAGAAGAAGAACAAAAAGAAGAAGGTTTAGATGTATATCATTAATACAATTTAAAGATAGGAATCTGAGACTTTATCTGTGATGGCTTTGGCAGTGATTGAAGAGTCATGATAAGAATAAATAATAAAAAAAATATATAGTTCGAAGACTCATCTTAATGAAGTGTTTAAGTCAAAGCTTACTTCATGAACATGAACAAATACATAAACTGAAGGGAAAGTCAGGGATGTCAGACCTTCTTCTTGATGCCCGTCGCTGTGTCTGGTGGGAGAGTTGCGCCTCCTGAGTAGAAGGCCACGATGGAAGATGTATCGTACTGGTCCCGTAGTGGTGTCTCACTCACGAACTTGGCCAAGTGTGGTACTAGGGCCGATAGTGTCACCTGCAGAAGGAACACTTGTTTCGCAACATCTGGTGCGGCACTGATAAGCTTTCACATTTAAAAGTTTTGTTTATAAGTTTGGATGTTTATGCCTTTGTCTTCACTTATGCAGCTACCTCACACTCAGACGATTGTTACTATTAAAGCGAGAAAATACATAAAACTATGAACCCTCATTTACCTAGTAAATTTGTTACGACCCGTTGCTAATACCTTTTCAGGTTGTCTTGCCGTTATTATTTAATCAGCCATATAAATGCAAGCTTATACTTAAGGCCGTGGGGCAGTGAGTAATGTATTATCTGCTGACAAATACGTGCCTTCTGAAAAAGTTTATACTTATTTCAAGAAGATAAAATACCTTATCTACGCAAAATGTTGAACTAAGTAAGTTTTTGTTAATAATATCTGAGTGCAGTACAGGATGGTCCGTAAATAGCTCTCCACTAGAAACTCACGCAGTTGTATCTAAATGTATTTGGGGGAAGGCTCAGTCAGTTAATGTGGGTACGGCTGTGGAAGAAGGAGTAGGAAATGAACGAACGATGCAGGGTAAATACTGATGGCACTGACAGCCGTCCCCACAACCCTCCAGAAATCCCCCAGCGGAGTGGATATGGAGCTTTATATATGGTCCATCCTGTGCATCTGTGCATCAGTGGTCGAGTGCATGGAAGGGTGGCACTGATTACGAGTGAGGAAGCGCAGCAAGCGAAGCAAGCAGGCGTAACAAAACGATGTTAACTCTATGTTCAGCTGAGAAATGAGCGGCCCGACACGATGCGGCCTAATCCAACATGACGCGGCCCGACCCTGATGGTTTTCAGAATCTAATAACTTTTCTATTATGTGAGACAGAGCAATGATTCTTTCAGCAGGTAGTAGATAAATTCAATAAATTTTGTTTTCGGCTATATATTATGCACTTAGGAGACCAAAGAAATCCCAGTTTTCCAAGAGAATGTACCGAAGGGTTCAACTGACATGCTTCACTATGAAATCTATTCATAGCACCGTGCAAGAGACACATGGAAGGTATGAGTTGTTTTCCACTTTCATATGCTGATTGTGCGCGTGCTCGTGTGTGCTTGCGTGTGTGTGTGTGTGTGTGTGTGTGTGTGTGTGTGTGTGTGTGTGTGTGTGTGTGTGTGTGTGTGTGTGTGTGTTTGTGTGTGTGTGTGTGTGAGAGAGAGAGCGAGAGAAAGAGAGAGAGAGAAAGAATAAATATTTCAGCTCAGTTATTCTATTATTGTTCAACTACCTCACCAGAAATGTTGAATGTTTACACCAAGATGAAATTATAATGATAGGTGTATGTACAAACTCTCGCTCGCTCGTCACGTACTCACAAAGCGCGCTTTACTGGTGTACTGTCCCAAGTGACCCTCGGAATCAGATGTCCGTGCGGATGGATGTGCCAGAAGAATGAAGGAGCGGCAGGTGAAAATGTTGTTCTGTGGCTTTCACTGTTTGAATCCGTTATTGCTTAAATTTAACCCGTTTTAGAGCAATGATTTTCCTCAGCTGAACAGTTTCTTTTCATGATAACCGTATTCCACTACTTAACTGAGGCCCTGTCCATTTTAGGGTTAACAGCAGATTTGTATATGCAGTAATGATAATACATATTACTTTATGTTCTATCCTCAGAGTATCCACAGAATTTCGACCATTCATCTTTAGTTGCTAAACCATCCTAGGTTACACAGTTACACATTAGCACTATCTTCTCCGTTCTATGTCCGCCCCGCCCAGCTAATTTCATCGCCACCTTCATCACTTTATCTCTGTCTTCATTATTGCCTTAGAACATTCCTGCAACTACCTCGTACCTCTTTACAACTCATATCCTGTGAACTTCTAACTTAATTTAGACTATATCACTAGGCTTATGGGAACAACAACAGTAACATTTGTCAAGCGTAATGTATTTGCTGGTAGACTTTTGAACTGCTATACAAACATTTTGGAAGGTTCTGTGTGTGTGTGTGTGTGTGTGTGTGTGTGTGTGTGTGTGTGTGTGTGTGTGTGTGTGTGTGTGTGTGTGTGTGTGTGTGTGTGTGTGTGTGTGTGTGTGTGCGCGCGCGCGCGCGCCTCTGTGTTTGTCTCTTTGTCAGTTTGCGTTTGTCTCTGTCCCTGTCTACCTGTTTGCCTGCGTTTTTGTGTCTGTCTCACCTTGTACTTCTCTATGGCGTGGAAATATGCAGTGGGCGAGAACTTAGAAAGAAAGTAGATGGTACCTCCCCACAGCAGCGATGAAATGACCATACCGTGTCCGTATATATGGGTCACCGGCAGTATAAGCAGCTGGGAGCGGTTCCTGTCCTGTGGTCTCACTCCTGCTTCCCCACTCGCCTCACGTAGCTTAGCCTCGTACCTGCCAAAACATCACACTTCTAGACTCTATTTACCTGGCCTAGATTTTCGTCTTTTTTCATGCTTAATTCATGCAGTCTAGCTTCTCTGTGTACCTGCCAAAACGTTCACACCTCTAGAATATTTACTTCACCCAGATGTTCGTCCTTCTTCATGCTTATTTCACGCAGCTTAACCATAAACCTCTCAATATTCACTATACTCATTTACTTCAACTTGGTTCAGAATTCGTCCTTTTTCGTGCTTACTTCACGCAGCTTAACCGTGACCCTGCGACACCATCTGGTCACTTCGCACAGTTTTATCTTAACTTGGCCCTGAGTTCGTCCATTTTGATGCTTCCGTCACGTAGCTTAACCAGGACCCTGCAACATCAACACATCACTATGCTCCTCTTACTTCAACTTGGCCCAGATTTTCGTCCATTTTGATGCTTATTTCACGCAGCTCAGTGGCAGAGTAAGACAATATTACCTCTCTTTCCACAGCACTACTTTTTTTATTATCATTATTATTATTATTATTATTATTATTATTATTATAATTATTATTATTATTATTATTATTATTATTATGTCTGTGCTCTTTTTATTCTATCTTGGCCTAAAGTTGCCATCTCTCCATCTTGAATATTGAGCTGTAAGAAGAGATGAAGGCTATAATATAATGCTAGTCACGAAAAGTGCTATGATAAGGGTGTAAAACCACAGCATTTTTCCTATTCTGCCATTGAACTACGCGAAAAAAAGTTTCAAAACGACAAAAATCATCGTCACGTTAAGGTAAAAGGACGATAACATCAAATTATAGTGTTAATCTACTGTTACGGCTCGGCATTCAAGATTGAGAGAAGGCAATTTTAGGCCAACTTAGAATGAAAAGTTTGCAGTAATTTCGTAATCCGTTATGTTATTATCACTTTCATTCCGAGCCTCGACCACAACAACAACAATCACCACCACCAGCTCATCTCTACATATCACCACAAAGCCACATAATTACACCACCTCCATATTCAGCATTGGTTCTACTCACAATATGCTCACGAAAACCCCGGATTTTGCTTTGCTGTGGTACTACCAGGATTTTTTTTTTTAATCCAGTGCATGTTACTGTACCGTTTATAAGTGTCTGTATACATTTAAATCAATGAGACGCCGACTAGAAGAGTGTACGAGAGCAAGGTCGAGGGGTGAGGGGAAGGAGGAGACCAAGGATTAGATAGAGAGATGGAGTGGAGATATATACGAGGGAGAGGGTTGTGAGTTGGAGGGAAGTCAGCCAAACTGCAGAGGACAGGAAGCCATGGAGGCGATTTGTTTGTGGCCACCCCATGCGGGATTAAGGCATTTTATTATAGAGATATAGAGAATGAGAGAGAGATTAAAAAACAAATGTTATCATTGTGTCCGCTAGTAACTGGAGTGTGTATGATCCAGAAATAGGAAGATGAAGCCATGAAATCAAGATATATGAATTTATACCTTGCACTTTCATATCATAACCTTTCTGATCGTCAGTATGGGCTCCGCCAGGGACGTTTCACAGGCGATCTCCTCACCTACCATTCATACTCCTGGTAATCCTCCTTTACGGACTTTGGCGAAAGCTTTGCCCTTGCATATGACATCTCAAAGGCTTTCGACTGAGTATGGCAAAATGTTTAATATCCAAACTGCCTTCTTTCGGTTTCGATCCTTCTTTCTATCTGTGCCTTCATCTCTAGCCTCCTTACTGGTCTTCTGTAGCTGCTGATGTAGACGATCACTGTTTTTTTCCCAGGGCTATCAGTAGTGCTGTTCTTCATGGCTCTGTCCTATCACCAGCTCTCTTCCTATTCATCAGTGACCTTCTAAGCTGTACATCTAACCTTATCCACTCATACGCTGATGACTCCACCCTTCACTTTTCCACCAGCTTCCCGCAGCATCCATCTCAGTAGTTACTTCAACAAACAAGGGATAAGGCTATGGCATGCTAATGTCTGACTTGGCTCCTATCTCTGATTAGGATAAAAGTAATCTTGTTGTTTTACTGCCTCAAAAATTTAGTTCTTACATCTTTCGACCCGTCAGAATCTACCGCAGGAGTATCCTCTAATTTTTAACCATATCCAACTCAATCCTGCATCATCTTGGGGTCTCATTCTCCCGGGAGTTTTCTTGGAAACATCATATTTCCGCTCTTGAAAAATCTGCTTTCAAGAGATTAGGTGTGTTAAGCAGTCATTATGCCTTCATTTCCCTCGCATAATTGTTGCCCTTGCCCAGGGGTTTCATTTACCCCTGTGTAGAGTACAACTCTCATGTGTGCAGAGGCTCCCCACATACAGCTCTTCTCAACAAGGTGGAGTCAAAGGCTTTTCGTCTCACTAGCTCTCCTTCTCCTACTGGCTCCCTTCAACATCTATCTCTCCGTCGCACTGTTGCAATAATATCTCTTTTCTGTCGCTACTTCAATGGTTACTGCTCCTCTAAACTGTCTGCTTGCATCTCTCCATCACTTCGGCGAGCGAGTAGCAACCATCTAACATTAGGCTCTCATCCCATTTCTGTCCAGCTCTCTAATGCAAGAGTTAACCGTTACTCCCAGTCCTTCATGCAACCTATGCAACAGGCCATCTCTGGAACTGTCTCCCTCTGTCTGTACAGTATATCCTACTTCCTATGATCTCCAGTCTTTCAAACGCAGTGTGTCTAGGCATCTCGATATGAACGGATGTTGAACTTGTCACTCTAATAACTTGTTTATATTTTTTTTTTTTTAGGCGGAACAGCTCACGGGCTTCAAGCCTTTGGTTCTTTCTTCCTTGCATACAAAAAAATATATATTTATTCCAGTACCATAAATGTATATCAATCGACAGGCTTGCATAAGTACAGGAAAGCGCCCCTTATGCAGGTACACTTACACCTATATCTCCAGTGTTAACATTCAAAAGTTATGCCCCTTTACTTCCTTAACACACACCCCACCACTCCCTTTTAACCATTGCTTCGCCACAGAGAGGAGAGGGTAATGAGACCTGGCAAGTTTCGAGCGTATAGTTTTATCCATATCAGCTCGTGCTCTCTTCTAATCAAGGTTAAGAAGGGTGAGACTCTCTAAAATACTACCTCATGATACGCCATAATGCACTGTTCATATTATGTGGTCTTCCATTTGTGCTCATAATACGGTTATCTCATACGGTACGTATTGTGGAGTAATGGTAGCTTTCTGTGTTCTAAATATTTCGTCTTCCCGTAGTGTTTTGTTAGTCTCGTTGATTGGTTAGTTGCGCTGAAAATGGGAAATTCTTGTCAGAAAACTAGTTTGAATTATTAGACATGAATACACTATATCACGGAATATAGGCTGCTCAGATGCAGCAATCTAAACGGTAGCTAATTTGTTTCTCATTTATCAGTATGACTGGCAGTTTACACTTGAATTTAGCATTCTTCCGCCAAGAACCTAATATACGTATTTGTATTATTGTGCTTAATTATTATTTATTCAATATTCACTCGTATATCTGACCAGTTTTGCTTCTAACTTGCACAGACGTTGGGCAACAAATAGAAACACTTTTCTGACTCGGCAAACGGTATATCAGATCAGTGATATCCTATGCCTCTTAACACGGGTCTTCTTCTTATCTAATACCCACTACAACATCTTCCACACCATACAGAACAACGCTCTATTCATGATCACTGACTGCTCAAACACCACTCCCACATCTCACTTCCACTTTGAAAAAGTCATCCCTGTTAAACAATATCTTGACGTAAGGGGCACACAGTCCTATGTGGCAACCTACACTAACACACAACACCCCCGTTACAATATGAGAGAGCCACACAGCACACCTAGGCACATAAAGCAATCACCACACATATATTACCAGCCTCACTTCAACGATATCCCACCTCCAGACACCCCAGCACTGGCAATTATACACCCCAACACTAGCAATGAAGAAACCACCTATTTACCAGTAATCATTTCAAGAACAGGGAAATACACCTCAGACAGAACACCATTTTACAATTCCCCCCTTCCCGACTACGTCCTGGAGCTGTGTAGAACTGTCTTACGTTAGCGTGAGTAAAATCCGAATTGCCGTCATCTTAGTAGGGTAATTAGCTGGGCTATTTTTCTAACCACGTCAGATTCAGATGATTCTCCTAAATTGAAGTTTGGTCTGCAAATTCCAAGGAATAAAAAAAGACGTCTTCCTACAGAAAGGGTGCAATGTTTATCAAAATTAAAGTCAATTTTAGTTTCAATTCTGATTTTGAAAGATATCATTAACACCATCATTATCATCCTCATCATCACCACCATTACTACCTTTTGGGGGATCCATGAAGAAACACTTATAAACTCACAGCGACCGTACAAGATCCAGCAGGAGGGCCTGATGTGTGATCAGTACACCCTTGGGCAGTCCTGTGGTGCCGGAGGAGAATGGCATCATCCCCACCCACCGACTCACGTGAGGGGCCCACTCTACCTACGCACACCCGGAAAAAAAGTTCAGGGGGCATATTTATAGAGGATCCCAGCCAGTTCTTACGATAAGCAATTCTCCATACAGTGAATTATGGTCAGAAATAGTTTAGCTTTGTCATATTTTCTCAAGTTATTATTCAGTCAATTTTGGGGGCAGATTTCATTGGTTGTTTTCATTAACCTCTTCAGTAATATGACGTACGGTACATTTAACACTTAATTAGGCAACCACCAGATATGCTATACTTAAGGTAGGAAGGCTGTCAATTAGTGACGGGCGTAATAAATGCTATATCTAACACCTCCATTTCACAGAGTCCTTCGTTAAATAAAAAAATACCGCATGAATGTTGCCAAAGTGCAGTCAGATATACGTCACTGGATTAAAGGGGTTAAATACAAGCATAAAAATATTTTTTTTTACTTAAAATTAGCTTAAGAGAGTTGATAGATAAGATCACAGGAGGTCTAAAAATGAGAAGGAGCAGGAGAATGAAGAAGAAGAATATGATGATGATGATGATGATGATGGTGATAATGATGATGGTGATGAAATGAAGAAAAAGATTAATAAGAAGAAAGGATGATGGTAAACAAAGAAATATAGTAACCTTGGTGACGGGAGGGACAGGGTGGTGAGAGGCGAGGGTGGCGAGGGATGACGTGTGTCGTGGGCTTGGGTGTGTGCTATCTGCCTCCACCACCCACACACCCCTCACACTTCCTTCAGGTAGCTTATCTCGTGCCCCGGCCAATATGTCGATGGAGGCCTCGTGCACCAGCGCCCACTTTGCTTCGCTCACCTTCAGTGCGTGGATCAGCTCGTCTACGGACAAAAAGGATAAACAGTGATATTTTTGTAATCGTAAACACATAAAAATGGTTACTTGTTATCATAATCTCTTGAGTCCGATGACGTACTTTGTTTACCTCCGCCCGTGGAGTTAAGGAAGGTTATGTATTCAACCCTGTTTGTATTTTTGTTTGTCCACAAGATGTTTCAAGAAGTTATTGAGGGATGTCACTGAAATTTTGTGGATATATGGGTTATGAGCCAAGGAAGAGATTATTTAATTTTGGTGGTGATCTGTGTTGTATGGTATTGGCGTTGGAGGAGGTATGCGCTATCTGGATGCTGTCTTGTTTATTCTTCCTATCTTTGTACAGTTTCACTCAGCTTAGGAGAAACTTTTCAAACGGGGGAGGGGGGTGATATAGCACTGATTAACCCTTCGTGGGCAAATGGGGTCCCCACAATCTGGTCGCACTATGGGGTGGTACTACTACTCTGTGGCCAGGTTGTGTTAGGAAGAATACTGCCACCGTATTCCCTGCGTGTCGTAAAAGGCAACTAAAAGGGGCAGGGTGAGAGGACTAGGGACCCCCTCCTCTGTTTTTTAGTTCCTAAAAAGAGACAGGCCAGAGAAAGGGATGGGGGATGGAGTTATCCCCGTACCCTGAAGATTGGGTCTATGAATGTGCGTGGACGTAGTACGATTGAGGCTAAAAAGGAGGAGACTGGGAGAATGTTTGTGAGAAGAAAGTTGGATATGTTAGCTTTGAGTGAAACGAAGATGAAAGGGAAGGGTGAGTCTATGTTTGGAAGTGTGAATGGAAAATTGTCAGGTGATGATAGAGGAAGGGCAAGAGAAGGTGTGGCCTTGTTAGTGAGTCCGGAAGTACAGCAGTGTGTAATTGAATGGAAGGAGGTGTCATCGAGACTGATGTGGGTGAAAGCGAAATTTGAACGTGAGTTGTGGGTGTTTGTGAGTGCATATGGGCCTGGTAGTGAAACGGATGAAGAAGAGAGGGAGTCTTTCTGGAATGATATTGATGAGTGTCTGCAGAGTTTTGGAGCGAATGTGAATGTGGTAATGATGGGAGATCTGAATGCTAGAGTTGGAAATGTAGCAGTTGAAGGTGTAGTTGGTATGCATGGTGTGCCTGGAAGAAATGAAAATGGGGAACGAATGACAGAGACGTGTGTTGAGCGAGAGATGGTGATTGGAAATACGCTGTTTGAGAAGAAAGATATTTATAAGTATACATGGGTGAGACAGGAGGGTGGAAGGGTTGTTGATAGAACTTTGATGGACTATGTGGTTGTGTCTAGGAATGTAATAGGAAGATTGCTGGATGTGAGAGTTCTCAGAGGGGAGGGTGGAGGTATGTCTGACCACTACCTGGTGGAGGGAAAGTTAAGAGTAGGTAAGAGATGGGTGAGAGCTAGGAGGGTTAGGTGTGGCAGGGAGGTTTTGAAAGTGAGTGAGTTGGATAAAAGAATGAAAAAGATAGAGTATCAGGAGAAATTGAAAGATGGATGGAACGCAGTGAAAGATCGGAAAAATGGCAGTGTGGAGGAAGAATGGCAGTTGTTTAAGAGTGCTGTGGTGGGGCATGCAGAAGAGGTGTGTGGTGTGAGACGTGTGGGTGGTGGTGTAAGAAAAGGAAGTGAATGGTGGTGTGAGGAAGTAAGTATGGCTGTGGCTGAGAAGAGACGTGCATATGAAGTGTGGCTGCAGAGGAAGGATGAGATGTCATATGAAAGGTATAAGGAAAAAAGGAATAGGTCGAGAAGGGCTGTGCATGATGCTAAAGTGGCAGGAGATGAGAGGTGGGGTAGGTGGCTGACAGAGAATTTTCAACAGAATAAGAAAATGTTTTGGAAGGAGGTGAAAAGGGTGCGAAAGGGAGAGTCTGGGAAGGAAGAACGAGTAAAAGCAGAGGATGGAAGGATGTTAATTGAGGTGGATGTAGTAAAGAAGAGATGGGCAGAGTATTTTGAAAGATTGTTAAATGTAGAGGAGGAAAGGGTGGCTGAGATTGTGGCGGATGGAAGGGTGCAAGGAATAAATGTGTTGGGAGAGTTGAATGATTCTTTGATCACAAAGGAGGAAGTGGAGAAGGCAGTAAAGGAGATGAAAACAGGGGAAGCTGCAGGTATGGATGGGTGTGCCGTGGAATGCCTGAAGGGTGGTGGAGTGACTCTTGTTGACTGGTTAGTAAGATTGTTGAATGTGTGCTTTGTGAAAGGTATGGTGCCAATTGACTGGGCAAGTGCTTGTGTGGTCCCGTTGTATAAAGGCAAGGGTGATAAGTATGAATGTACTAGCTTTAGGGGTATAAGTCTGTTGAGTGTTGTAGGTAAGGTGTATGGCAGAGTGTTAATTATGAGAGTTAGAGAGGGTACAGAGGGAGTGATTGGTGAGGAGCAGTGTGGCTTTAGGAGAGGGAGGGGATGCGTGGATCAGGTGTTTGCTGTGAGACAAGTGTGTGAAAAGTATTTAGCGAAAGGCAAGGATGTGTTTTGGGCATTTATGGATTTAGAGAAAGCGTATGATAGAATTGATAGGGAGGCTTTGTGGACTTTTTAAAGATTGTATGGACTTGATGGTAGGTTACTAAAAGGGATGAAAAGTTTTTATGTAAATAGTAGAGCATGTGTAAGAGTGGGAAATGCTGTGAGTGATTGGTTTCCCGTGAGAGTGGGGCTGCGACAGGGATGTGTGATGTCGCCTTGGTTGTTTAATATTTACATGGATGGTGTTGTAAGGGAGGTGAATGCAAGAGTTAGGTGGAGGTCTGAGTCTGGTGAATGTTGATGGTAGAGAGTGGAATCTGAAGCAGCTGCTGTTTACAGATGATACTGCACTGGTGGCTGATTCAGAGGAGAGATTGAGACAGTTGGTAGAGGAGTTTGGAAGGGTGTGTGAAAGGAGGAAATTGAAAGTAAATGAGAATAAGAGTAAAGTGATGAAGTGTACGAGGTTGGTAGATGGTAGGGGGATGAATATAGTTTTGAATGGTGAGTTGCTTGAGGAGGTAGAGTATTTTAAATATCTAGGGTCACATGTTGCTGTGGATGGAAGAATAGATGCAGAAGTGAAGTTTAGAATAAATGAAGTAGGAAAGGTGCTGGGAGGATTGAAAAAAGTGTTTAGATGTCGTTCGCTTAGAATGGATGTAAAGAGAAGGCTGTATGAGGGTGTTGTGGTACCGACTGCATTATATGGGGCTGAAACATGGAATATGGGTGTAGCAGAGAGGAAAAGTTTGAATGTAATGGAGATGAGCTGTCTGAGGAGTATGTGTGGAGTGACACATATGGATTGAGTGCAAAATGATGAAGTGCTAAGGAGAACTGGAGTTGTTCAGGAGATGGCTGGTAGAGTTGAGCAGAGGGTGTTGCGATGGTTTGGGCATATGGAGAGAATGGATATTGAGCGATTGGTGAAAAAGATAACTAGATCTGATGTGAGAGGTGTAAGGCTGAGAGGAAGACTACGAATAGGATGGATGGACAGTGTGAAGAGAGTGCTGGATGCGAGAGGGATGTCTGTTGAGCAAGGAAGAGTGGCTGTGCGTGACAGAAATAAATGGAGAGAAACTGTGAATGAATAAGTGATGACGCAGCCCTGAGGGGTTATTATCCTGCATTTGGTCTGATCAGCTTGTCAGGTCAGGTGCGGGTAAAGGGATGGGTCTGTTATGATGTGGCAGGGGTAAACCAGTTCTGCTGTCGGGCCCTGCTGAGGATCTCACTGATTGCATTGCGCAGTTGACCCTTGTGCGGTGTGGTGCGGTGAGGATCTGTCCGTTCTCCCCTTTGGGGCTAAGATGCGAATGAATGTATTTGAATGGATGAGTAAATGGGGAGTGTGTCGTCCTGTCTCGGCTACCTCCCTTTCCTTGGGGGAAGCAGCCTAGGTATGTGGATAGATAGATAGCTATTAAGCCATTTTTTACTTTCATAGCCTGGCCTCTCATGACTTTTGTTGTAGATGGTTATTTTATATCATCATAAAATTTGAGCAAAAAATCTCGCACGATTAAGGAGTGACATTGCAATAAATGTCAGAGGGGTCCGCCAAGACCCCACCTGGCCTAATTTTTTTAAATATTTTTTTTTCAGATACTTCAGATTATAAACATTAGGAGAATGTCAATACCAGTAGCAAAGTTTTATGCCTTAATGGCTATGGCAAAAGGTGACCAAGAAGATGAAAATTATTCAGATGGTGATTTACTTGTATCCGACGCTGATGATTATGAAGTGTTTGAATGATCGGACAGTGAAATTAGTGTGGGTAGTATTGAGTCTCCTGTGAGTGCTGATGATAATTCTGAAAATGCAAGTGGTGGTAGTAATACAGAAGATGCTCATCAAAAGGATAAAACAAAAAATTTTTGTACCAAATTTGAACAATATAGGGATAGTTTTATTTTATGATCATGCTAATTTACTTTACACATGAACTTGTTATTATTTTGAGAACCTGTTCCAAGAATACTGACAATCAGACATTCAGATAAGTGTAGAATCAGTACTTCCACACTCAAACTTTAATAAAATTGTGATAAAATGAAAAAAAAAAAAAGGTAAAATAACAGCAAAAAAAAAAAAAAGGGACACTTGGTGGGTTGGTTCCACGTCCCGTGTCCTGGGCAACATATGTACAAAATTTAGTAGATATAACTTGATGAATATGGCAGAAATACACCATTAAGGATTGGGGTCCGCTGGGACCCCATCGGCCTTCCGTGTAACTTGGTAACCCTTGGCCCACGAAGGGTTAACCCTTTCAATACGAGAGGCCTTCCTGGAATGGAAGAAAATGATCTGGATATGGTAAGAATTAATTAGAAATGCGTCATTGGACTGAAGGAGCTGATGGACTTAAAAGGAGGACTGGCTTTGTACCAACCCAAGCCCATTGGTTATCAGTGTTATCATTGTTACTACATAGAGGCAATAAAGACTGCAAATCTCCAAGCCCCCATATTCCCAGAATAGCAAAAAGGGTCCAATTTTTTAAATTTCATCAAGGTAATTTTTTTTTCTTTCAGGTTTCAAGAACTTGAACTTACACATCTGAAAACGTACATTTTACTCTCACATGACTCATGGTTACCGCAATATCGACCGCCGAAGAAAGTCAGAAATAAAATTTCATACTCTTCGCTATTATAGAGAAAAAAAATTGCACCACGGTAAATTTTGGTGTTATATATTTGAAGTGCTTGATTTTACACACCAGCAAATGTATAATTCACTCTCATATGTCTAATGCTTTCTGCACAATCGACCATGAAAAAAAAAATAAAGGTCACTCCTCACTATGAGTGAGAATGGGACGTCCTTGAGAAAATAGGGGGAATGGAGAGGTGGAGGTAGTGTTGGGGGGCATCGGAAGGGGGGAAAGGGGGGAAATATGTCTGCCTCACACACCCAATGCAGTGTAGAAGGGGAATAAGGGGTAATTTGGGTGGGAGGGGACACAGAGGGCAGGATCCAATGGGGCAAAGGGAGGTGGAGAGATGGCCTGATGATGGGGCTGGACCAGGCCTCCCACCACCTGATCTCTTAGTTTCCAATGGCTAGGTACCATTTTCGTCATAAAAGAGGCGGAGTTACAGCTCACCAGTATTTTGTAATCTCCCTACAATCGTTGGTCATAGGACTTCATCGCACAGATTCCAAGGTCCATGATTGTCAGCCATAGGACTTTACCGTATAAATCACAGCCGACACAATGATCATCATAAACATGAAGTACTTATTAATTTCCCAGGTTCAGTAAAAACACTGTTAGTATGCATGGTTTTGTACTCCTTGCCTCTTAAAAAAAAAAAAAATCCTCAGCAAAAAAACAACGAACTTTTACCAGGATACCACTGCAACTATTCTGTTTTGATCATCCAGTTAATACAAACACCTTGGTTTCATTTGGATGATTTATTAATAAATCACTCATAACAGCTTTTGCCTTAAGCCTTTGACGAGCAAGCAAGCCTTACAATCATGTGACAGCCATTAAAAGCCTGTATATGACCAAGTAAGTGACTTGCTTTATCTTGTTCCCTTTTATGTGTGGCACTTCCTTTTAAGTGGATCATTTCAACAACGGATCAATCTTACAGAGTCTAAACCTTCGAGAAAGCATTTTATGACTGTTTTGTCTGACATTTGTACTCCGGATAACTTTAACTGGCCCTGCGACCTTTGTCCTTTAAGATCAAAGGTTTTACATATTGTAAGTAAGGTAATTTTGTGCCAGTTTTCTGGATTAGCCCACAACTGAAACAAAATCGGTACTCTAGACCGAATTTTCCCCGCCTGTAAAAGGATGTCAGCTACTCCTATATTAAAATGTCTGATTGTTGCCAGAATACAACATAAAATTTTAGGGTTTACATGTTCATTTCGAGAAGTCTTTAGTCTGTAAAGAACGGAAACCCGTCATATAAGTATTTGATGGCAAACAGAAAAATACTGTAGATGCTACATTCTAAAAGAACTGAAATTCTAAGTTATAGCAATTTTCCCAGAGCCAAGTGTTTCAGTTATTTGAAAATCATGACAATTATCGAGCCTTTTCTGAATTCGCGGTCAGACTAAATGAAACAGGTATAAAACCTCCTGATATGCTACAGTGTCACATGTAAATAGAAAGTCATTCTGCCTTACTCTTTTCTGGCATTAAAAACTTCGTAGGACATCTTCCAATGTTTAAATTTGCATACCACATGTAAGAACTCTCATTATCTTATTTTTAAGTTTTCAGTGTTGATGTAGTTTACACTAATAACACACAAAGAGGATACTTAGGTGAAACAGGCAAAAATAAATCTCTGAGTATGCTGCAGGCTTAGACGGGATATGATAGAGATGCCAAAACTGCTACATGGACTTTGTGGTCCTGAAGCAATCCCACAGCTGATAATCAGTGTGAGAAGTTTGGATAAGAAAAGGACACCACTTCAAGCTGTTTTAACTTAGGAGATTGGATAAGAAGAGAACACCACTTGAAGCTGTTTTAACTTATGCTGATACTAGATGAAGGGATCACCTTAGTATCTCTACAACTAGGCTGGTTGTAGATAATGCCTGATAACATGTACTGTTGATGATTATCCTTAAAGATGAAGATTATTGGATGTGAGAATTTTGAAAGGGAAGGGTGGAGGTATGTCTGAGCACTACCTGGTGGAGGAAAAGTTGAGCTTAGGTATGATGTGGGTGAGAGGTAAGAGAGTTGGGTTTGGCAGGGAAGTTTTGAAAGTAAAGGAGTTGGATAAAAAGAGAAAATGTTAGAGATTCAGGACTAGCTGAAAGAGGAATGGAATGCAATCAAAGACCAGGAAAATGGTGGTGGAGGAGGAATGGTAGTTGTTCAAGAGTGGAAAAGGCGTGTGATGTGAGATGAGTGGGTGGTGGTGGTGGTGTAAGAAAGGGAAGTGAATGGTGGTGTGAGGAAGTAAGTATGGCTGTAGCTGAGAAGAGCTGTGCATATGAAGTGTGGCTACAGAGAAAGGATGTGTCATATGAGAGGTATAAGGACGACAGGAATAGGGTGAAAAGGGCTGTGCGTAATGCTAAAATGGCAGCAGATGAGAGGTGAGGTATGCGATTGACTGAGAATTTTCAACAGAATAAGAAAATATTTTGGAAGGAGGTGATGAGAGCGCAAGGAGGAGAGATTGGGAAGGAAGAGCGAGTAAACGCAGAGGATGGAATGATGTCAACTGAGATAGATGCAGTAAGGAAGAGATGGGAAGAATATTTTGAAAGACTGTAAAATGTGGAGGAGGAAAGGAAGGCTGAGACTGTGGCAGTTGTAAGGGTGCAAAGAATGAATGTGTTGGGAGAGTTGAATGATTCTTTGATCATGATGGAGGAAGTGCAGGAGGCAGTAAAGGTTATGAATGCAGGGCAAGCTACACATATGGATGGGTGTGTTGTGGAATGCCTGAAAGGTGGTGGAGTGACTATTGTTTAGTGGTTAGTAAGATTGCTGAATGTGTGATTTGTGAGTGATGTGGTGCCAATTGATTGGGCAAGTATGGGTGTGGTTCTGTTATAGAAAGGTAAGTATTATGAGTATGATTGCACTAGTTTTAGTGGGAAAGTCATTTGTATGTTGTAGGTAAGGTGTATGGAAGAGAGTTGATTCATAAAGTTAGAGAGAGCACAGAGGGAGTGATTTGTCTTGAGCAGTGTGGCTTTAGGAGAGGGGGGGATGCACGGATCAGATGTTTCCTGTGAGACAGCTATTTGAAAAGTATTTGGTGAAGGTAAGGATGTGTTTTGGGCATTCATGGATTAACCCGCGGCGTCCCGTCGACGTACTTCCACGTCCTCACGTTTTGTCACTGCCAATCCCGTTGACGTACTTCAACGTCCTGCAATTGCAAGGTTCATAATTTCCACAATTTTCAAAATTCGCACGAGATTTTCGATTCGCCCACCTACCCAAGCCTCCCCTACCTGCCGCCAGGCGGGCAGCGTCCCAGACCCCGCATGACCCGCGCTCGCCCTTGTCTCGGTCACTCACCTGTTAGCAGTGACCCAGGTCAGACATGGCGCGGAAAGGTCTCTCAGATGACGAAATTGCATCCTCCCTGGAGGCCTTCACTGGAGATAGTGATTCTCCACTTGATGATGATGTGGTGGATCGCGATTACGTCCAGCCAGAGGAAGAAATAACAAGCAGTGATGAAGAGGTCCCTTCGCCCCGGAAAAAGCGGTATGTGACATATCGTAAGGCAAGGGAAGGCCAGCCTGCACCCCAACCACGTGCACAGACCTCTCTCCATCCCGATTCTGATGAGGACGAGGATGAGGATGATGACGATGATGGTGGCTTAGGACATGATATCGCCTCGTGGTTGGGTAAGGAGAAAATATCACCCCGAGGATCAGAAGGTGGGGCGAGAAGACAAATAAGGTATGGTCCAAGTCTTTTGTCTGGGGAAGTGGAAAGTGGTGTGGTGGGAGTGTGGGGTGAAAGGGAAAGTGGTGTGGCGGGAGCGCGGGGTGAAAGGGAAAGTGGTATGGCGGGAGTGTGGGGTGAAAGGGAAAGTGGTGTGAGGGAGGCAGCACGAGCACGTGGTGCACGTAGGCCTAGGGGAGAGGAGGTGGAGCCACTCCCCAGCACGTCTTTTGCCCCACAATATTCCCAAACTTCCTCCCCACAGCCCCAGGATGTGGGGAAAGGAAGGAAAGGGAAGGGAAAGGGTAAAGGAAAAGGGAGAGGGAAGAGAAGTGCGAGTGATGAAAGGCGCCGCTCTCCACCTCCCCAACCTCCCCCACCACCCTCACCTCCCCACCCTGATGAAGGCGACGATGGGGATGTGGCTGGAGACGGTGGAGTCTCGTGGAACTGGGAAGATGGGAGTAATTTTACTCACATCATTCACCCTTTCACTGAGGTGTGGCGGTCTGGTTGCATGGCTCCAGGTGTGCATGCGGGTTCCTCTAGGGTGGATTTTTTCCACTTGTTCTTTGGGGAGGCGTTTATGGGGCACATAGTGGAACAGACCAACATATTTTCACGAACACAGCGCCGTGAAGGTGAACGTTTGGGAACCACGAGCAGGCATTCCCAACAATATGACTATCCTGTGACAATTTCAGAGATGTTCTTATTTTTTTCCCTGGTTCTCTTGATGGGTGTGGTACGAAAAAACCAAATTCCTGGCTACTGGACAACTGACCCAATGATCCTCACACCTTTCTTTGGAAAGGTGATGAGTCGTAATAGATTTCAGCAGATTCTCGGCCGCCTCCACTTTTTTGATGCAGAAGATCCAGCTAATGCAAATAACACTGATAAAATGAGGAGAATTAGGCTGGTATTTGATCATTTACGGGAAATTTTCCGCTCCTCATGTTATCCTTACAGAGACCTCGTCATAGACGTGAGTCTTATGTTGTGGAGAGGCAATATTTCCTTTCGCCAGTACATACCCAGCAAGAGACACCGTTTCGGGTTCAAGATCTTTGTTATGTGTGACTGTAAGACTGGTTATGTGCAAGACATAGTCTTGTACATGGGCGCACAGACAGATATAACAGAAGATCGTAGTATAGGACTCTCAGGGGCCGTGGTGAAGACAATGATAGAGGAGTACCTTCATCGTGGTCATGTGTTGTGCCTGGACAACTGGTACACTAGCCCTCTTCTCACTAGGTTCCTCCACCAACACGACACTGGAGTCTGTGGTACAGTCAAGAGAAACCATCGCCATATGGTCAAGATAGGGAGGAAACTTGACAAGAATGAGGTGGTTTTCTTCCGGGCAAATAACATCCTTGCCACCCTATGGAACCACAACAGGGAAGTTTGCCTCCTATCAACTGTACACAGCCCCCTGATGCACCGCACAGACTCCATTGATCACCGTAGCGAGAGGAGGCGCAACGTCTGGAAACCCGTGTCTGTACTGGACTATAATCTGAACATGAGGCAAGTGGATCAGTCAGACTCGATGATTTGCAGTGTTGACTGTGCCAGGACCACGATGAAGTGGTACAAAAAGCTCTTTTTCCACTTGCTCGACATCACGGTTCTGAACGCACACTACCTGCATGCCATGACAACAAGAGTATCAGAGACCTTTGAGGGGTTTGTGAGGGAGCTGGCACGTGAAATAATCGCCAGGCATGCCCAGGACAGACCCACACACCGCACCCGCACCCCCATGGCTGCCCAGACTCCCCTACGCCTCGCAGGATGCCACTATCCTAGCACAATCCCTTCCGACCCAAACTGTCGTAAACCCCAGCGCCGCTGCCATGTATGCAAGCACTCGACAGTCAGACCAGCCACTCAGAGAAAAGACACAAGGTACAAGTGTGTCGAGTGCAATGTTGCGTTGTGCCTTCAGCCATGTATCAGAGAGTACCATAACTTCCTACACTACTGAAACTGTGTGGGATGGCGATATGACGCTCAGTATAATGGTAAGGCCAGTCAGTATGTGCTAAGTCTTATATAAATTTGAAACGGGTGTAATGTTTTCAGGAAAGTAATGTATAAGTTGAGAAATAGTGTAAGTTGAAAGAAGTGATATCAAAACTACACCCACTGTGTAAATCTGCGAAAATATGACGCTCAGTATAACACTCTGGTCAGTAAATATGTGATAGCAAGAATATAAAGTGGAAATGGGTGTAATGTTAGCATGAAAGTAACGTATAAGTTGAAAAATAGTGTAAGTTGTAACAATTGATGTCACGAGTACACCCACTGTGTAAATCTGCAAAAATATTATGCTCAGTAGAACATTCTGGTCAGTAAGTATGTGATAGGAATGATATAAAGTGGAAAAGGGTGTAATGTTAGTAGGAAAGTAATTTATAAGTTGAATACTAGTGTAAGATGAAACAAATGATATCGCGATAACACTCACTGTGTAAATATGCGATAATATGATGCTCAGTAGAATCGTAAGGTCTCAAATTGTGTGATATCAATTATATCAAGTGTAAACATGTGCAGTGTTAGTGGAGAATTATTATATAAGTACAAAAATAGGTTGTAAGTTGAAATAGTAGTCATAGCGACTTCACCGTCTGTGTTATTATGCGCTATTATTACACTAAATATTTATGTAAGGCCTGAAACTATCTCAAAACAGTTCTCAAAAGTGGAAAAGTGTATAATGTTATTAGGAAAGTATTATGTAAGTAGAAAAAACACAATACGAGTTGAAACAACAGTCACAGCGAGTTCACTCGCTACGTAAATAAGCGCTAACATTACGCTAAATGTTATCAAAAGGCCTGTGAATATGTAAAAACAGTTCAATAAAATGTAAAATGGTATAATGTTATTACAGATGTATTATGTAAGTAGAAAAAATGATATGTATCATGATTCAGGAATGTTAGCGATTCATCGTGACCAGTCTGCCCGATTTTGCTCGGTTCGCATGATGGTACAATGCTTATTTCAGCTCTATTTTTGTATAAAATCCAATTTACTCTTGTATCACATGTTTTTATGTTTGTAATAAATACATATCTACTTACTTTCATTGGTTTCCCAGACTTATAATACCATAGAAAACGTGAGAGCCTCAGACCACCTACAGAGAACACGGTACCAGGTGTGACGAAGGTATACCTGTTTAGGCAACTTATGGACCCCGGTGAACACTTTCTTCGTGATTGACCATTGTTTCTGACCAAAAGCGAAAGTTTTAGCAAAAAAAATTTGGGTCCAAAACTGGTCGGGATTGGGGGGTACCAGTGGTGAAAAAGTGGTCGGGACGGGGTGGGTTAAGAAAAAGCGTATGATAGTATTGATAGGGAGGCATTATGGACTGTTTTGAGATAGTATGAACTAGATGGTAGGTTGTTAAAAGGAGTGAAAAGTTTTTATGTTAATAGAAGAGCATGTGTAAAAGTGGGAAATACTGTGAGTGATTGGTTTCCAGTGAGAGTGGGGCTGCAGCAGGGATGATTGATGTCACCTTTGTTGTTTAATATTTAGTTGGATGGTGTTGTAAGGGAGGTGAATGTGAGAGTGTTAGATGGAGGCTTGAGTCTGATGAATGCTGATGGTAGACAGTGGAATGTGAATCAGCTGCTGTTTGTGGGTGATACTACACTGGTGGCTGATTTGGAGGAGAGATTAAAAGAATTGGTAGAAGAGTTTGGAAGAGTGTGTGAAAGGAGGATACTGAGAGTAAATGAGAATAAGAGTAAAGTGATGAAGTGCATGAGGTTGGTAGATGGTAGGTAGGGCTGGGCAAGAACCGTTTCCAGAACCAGTTCTGGCGATTCTGATGAGGTAAACTCAAAATCGATTCCCAATTTTTATAACCGGTTCCCAAGAAGCGGTTCCACCAACACTAACTGACTAACTGGTGCAACAGACAGACTGGCTGGAGCCAAGCAGCCGGTGCCATGTCAGCGCAGCTGTGTGTCAATCACACAATCCAGTCTGTGCGACCATCCTCGCCCACCCATGCACTTGCTCAATCGGCAGATGCTCACTCACGGACGGCTTAATCCTCTGAAACTTGTCAGTCCTTTCATTAACCCACCACATACCAGCTATTTTTACTCCTATGGGTCGCCCCAGTGCCGACCATTTTTCGACCTTTTTTTTTTTTTTTTGGCTAAAATGATAGATTTTGATGTGGAAACAACGATATTCACCTTTAAAATGTTCACTGAGGCTTGGAAATGGGTTTTATTGAGTCCTGCATACTCGTATACAAGTATAGCCGCTCTCTCATGCTCACCACGTAGGTGACAGAAAGCCGTTTTCTATATAAGGTATACTCAGGTATTTATGCTGGGAAGGCATAGCAATGTTCAGTACACTTTTCTGAATACTTAATACTTCAACATCTATCACAATTTGCATGTCTTTCTCACTGTGAATGCATTATCTTACACTTACTTGAAGAGAGGCACAATCTGACTTCATTACATACAGTCCTGGCACTTACATGAAGGTATTTATGACTTGACTTCATTATATAGTCTTTACACGTACAAGAAAATATTTACAACTTACTATCTATCTATTGCCAGACGCCTCAATCCCGTTTGGGGTGGCCACAAACAAAATCGCCTCCAAGTCGCCCTGTCCCCCGCCATTTCACTGCCCTGCTCCCAACTCACACCCCCCTCTCTCATATACCTCTCCACCCCATCCCTCCATCTCATCCTCGGCCTCCCCCTCCCTCTTCCCCCCTCCACCTCACTCACATACACTCTCTTCGTCAGTCTTTCACCCTCCATCCTCTCCACATGGCCAAACCACCTCAGTGTGTTCCTCATAACGCTTCCTATCACATCCACATCCACACCACAATGCTCCTTTATATCCTCATTCGTCAGCCTGTCTCTCCACGTGACTCCACAGGCTCCTCTTAAATAACTCATTTCCACTGCTCTCACTCTTGACTTGTGTCCTTCCAACAATGTCCAAGCTTCACTTCCGTACGTTAGAGTTGGTATCACAATACTGTCATGTAGTAACTTTTTCACTTCCATGCTCACTTCCCTGTTTCTTATCACTGCTTTCAAGGAGTCAGCAACCTTTCTTCCCTGCTGTACCCTTTCAAGCACTTCACCCTTCAAACCTCCATCCTTACTCATCACACTACCCAAATACTTAAACGTACTCACATTTTCCAATTCCTCACCATCTAACCTCGTTGTACATTCACTAACTTCACCTCTCTCAAAGACTATCACTTTACTCTTCCCTACATTCACCTTTAGGTTCCGTTTCTTACATACTCTCTCAAACTCATCCACCAAGCCTTGCAGCTCCCCTTCGTCTTCACTCAACAACACAGTATCATCTGCAAACAACAGTACAGGGAGATTCCAAACACTATCCTCTCTCACCAGGGCCACTCCAACATCCACTATCCTACCTTGTACCTCTTTTATTACCCCATCCATGTACAGATTGAACAGCCATGGAGACATGACACATCCCTGTTTGAAACCAACTTTCAAAGAGAAAAATTCACTTAGTTCACCATCTACACGCACTGCAGCCTTCGCACCATCGTACATACTCTTCACAGCATTCAACAACTTCCCATCTACTCCATATATTCTTAACACTTTCCACAATCCTTGTCTATTCACCCTGTCATATGCTTTCTCCAAATCCATGAAAGCCGCATACAGATTCTTTCCCTTCTCTAGAAACTTTTCCACTAAAGATCTAAGAATGATTATCTGATCTACACAACCTCTTCCCTTCCTAAAGCCTCCCTGTTCTTCTCCAACTAATTTCTCTGTTCTTTCTCTAACTCTGTCTATAAGTATCCTACCATACACTTTTCCTATTATACTAAGAAGACAAATGCCCCTATGATTACCACACACTTCTTTTTCCCCTTTTCCTTTGTATAAGGGAATAATTATACCTGACTTCTAATCCTCCGGGACTCTACCTTTCTCCCAGGCCAATCTGCACATCTTCCACATCCATTCTACTACTATCTCTCCCCCATGCTTCAGCATTTCACCACACACTCCATCAATTCCTGGGGCTTTCCCTGATTTAACTTTCTTCATTGCTTCCACAACTTCTATCCTACTGATTTCTTCCTGTCTTCTCACCTCCCTCCTTCTCCCAGCCATTCCCCAGCCACTTATACTCGCATTACTTCCATCCTCTATGTTCAACAATTCCTTAAAGTGTTCTCTCCATCTGCTCACTTTTTCTCCCTTCTCCACTAGTAATCTACCATTTTTATCTTTCACTCCCCTGCTAACTTCACTTCCACCCTGTCTTACTCTTTTGACTTCTCTCCAGAACATTTTCTTACAGTCCCTCCACTTTACACTCAAATTCCTTCCAAATTCCTCATCCACTCTCTTCTTACTCTCTCTTACTAATCTTTTCACCTCTCTCTTCCTTTCCACATATAACTCTCTCTTCCGCCTCTCAACTTCTTCCACGCCCCTATTTCTCACCCATTCATTGTATGCTTTTTTCTTTTGTGCCACAGCCTGTTTACAACTTACACTTACATGAAAATATTTACAAAATGCCTTCACTATGTGCGACACTGGGTGGGGCACACAGGCAGAGTGAGGCAGGACGAGTGTGAAGGGGGGAGTGAGTGAGTGTATGGCCTTGACAGCCTGGGGGATGGTAGAGGAACAGTTACCATACATGCCTGCCAATTTTTACCCGCAAATCTTGAAAATTGTGAATTTTTAAATATTAAACCGTTCTAAAACGGCACTGGCACTGGCTGTGGAATTATGTCAGACCATTTTAAAACGGCACTGGCACGCAGCGGGTTAAATTAATTTCATAGGCGGATGATGATGCAAATGTATTGACTACTGAGTTCTAGCGCAACACCAGTATAATGAATATATACCTAATATTGTAGCGGGAGTGAATAGTTACCAGTTACTGTATATGTTTATTTGATAATTCACAATTGTTTAATTGTTTGGCATTATTATTTTTGATAAAGAGAAGCATATGTTTATTAAAAATTTTCCAGTGGTTGGCATTATTATTTTTGATAAAACTATGTTTTGGTAGATTTGATTTTCTCTTCCCGCAAAATAAATAAAGAGGTAATATTGTAAATATTAATATCTAATGCACCTACATCACATGCTGTCCTTCCCAGCTCGCAAATTAAGGCATTACAATAGAAATCAATTATGTCACTCAGCTACTCTTAGGAACCGGTTCTAGAACTGGTTCCAGTGATTCCTATAGCACTGAGAATTGGAACCGTCCGTTCCAATTTTGATGGTTCTTGCTCAGCCCTAATGGTACGAGGATGAGTGAAGTTTGGAATGATGAATTGCTTGAGGAGGTAGAGTGTTTTAACCCCTTAAGTCCTAATCGCATCAATTGGAGTTGTTTGCCAAAATGCCTGATCACATCAATTGAATGCGGCCTGTAAAAAACTGTGGACCGTTTGTTCCACCCCGATTAAGATGTACAGTCATGGCCATAAATAATCACCTATACTCCTGTACCCCGTGCCTCAGGCTGGCTCCCTTACTCACGGCAAGTCACACTGGGGTAAGAGGGGCTGAGAGGGAGGGGCCAGAGAGAGAAAGGCAGATGGGTGGGGGGATGAGCAATGGTGCTTTGGTGGAGTGAGGGAGGGGAGGGAGGGAATGTAGGGGAGGGAGAATGAAATGCGTAGTTGTGGCCACATAATTTGTCTATTTTCTTTCATTCAGGGCATCATATAAAGGAGTTAATATTCGGCAGATAAAGCTGCATTACACCTTGTATAGCGGCATCAGATAACAAGCTTTAGATACGTGATGATATCAAGGACTGGCTCGTGAGAGGAGTATACTGACGTGACAGATCAAATATTAGTGCAGAGCCATTGAGATTGAGTTGGGCCTAGATTGTCAACACGTGGATAAGGCGACCAGAAGGCGGGACAGTCTCGCTTTTTTTTTTAATTTTTTATCTGTCCCGCTTTTTTTAATTGTGAAAAAAACGTCCTGCTTTTTGTGCAATTTATCTAAATTATCCTGCTTTTCGAAAATTACTATTACATTAGATGTAATATGACCTTCTTCTATGAAATTATGATGAATTAGTAAAATTATACCTAATCCAACCCAAATGAAATACCAAATTGTTATTATAAAATCTGTAATACTAACTGGTAACTTTGGTCGGCCCATTCACCGTACCGTACTGTATATTGGTCATTTGAGTTAGTTTGAGACATTAGTGGTTAATTAGCAGCCTCAGGGTGAGGTGTTGCCTAGCAGCCGTCGCTGTCACTCGCATTTAAGTCAGTCTCTCTCTCTCTCTCTCTCTCTCTCTCTCTCTCTCTCTCTAATATATATACTGTGTATATATATATATATATATATATATATATATATATATATATATATATATATATATATATATACACACACACACGTGACAATGTCTCGCTTTTAGCTCCAATAAATCTGGTCACCTTAAGCGTGGAAGCCAGAGAACGAGAGGACACGGGCCAGCCTCCTCCAGCGCACCAAAGACGAGTGGGAGCTGTTCAGACGAAACCAGCAAACCATCAACAACATTGTTTCCCTGGTGCCGTGAACCCTGCATGAGGTTTTTAAGGCATGGGGCAACTAGACTACTTACTAAGGCTTTCCTGGTTGCATTGGCTTGACCAGTGTCGGTAAACACTGACATAGATATATTTTGGGAGTTTGGGTAGGATTTTGTTTCATTTTCCCTCTAACAGGTTATGAGAGATACCGTTACTATATCCACCCATGAGCACAGACATCAAATTTATTTACCTTTTATGCACATTTATTTTAAATAGCCTTTTCATATAGAGATGTCATTAAATAATAACTGAATTTACATGATGGTGAGTGTATAGAGTGTATTCCGCGAGGGTGATCATATTAATTGTGGACGCAGCTATGTCAAAGGTTGCATATAATATTTAGTTCCGAAATTAATTACATGTAAGGGTAGAGGATGTTTCTTACACAAACATTACGGAAGCCATCCAGATTCCATTCTGTGTCTGAAGTCAAAATACTCGGATAAACACAAATACCTGGCTCTGCACAAATGTTTTATGTCACGTCAGTATACTTCTCTCACGAGCCACTCCTTGTTATCACCTATCTAAATCTTGTTATCTGATGCCACTATACAAGGTGTAATGCAGCTTTACTACGGAATAGTAACTCCTTTATATGATGTCCTGAATGAAAGAAAATAGACAAATTATGTGGCCACAACTTCGCATTTCATTCTCCCTTCCCTACCTACCTTCCCTCCCCTCCCTCACTCCACCCCAGAACAATCGCTCATCCCCCCACCCACCTTCCCTTCTCTCTCTGGCCCCTCCCTCTCAGCCCCTCTTACTCCAGTGTGACTTGCTGCGCATAAAGGAGCCAGTCTGGGGCACGGGGTACAGGATGATAGGTGATTATTTATGGCCACGACTGTACATGGCTTCAGGCCAATGAGAACTCGCCCCTGATGTGGCGTGAAGGGGGATTAGACCAATCCGGGCGGTGGGGGGGCACCTCCCTCTCGGCCGCCTCCATGCCACGCTCTACTCCACTCCCTGATGCCCACCTTGTCCCACATCACTCTCCCATCCCTCCACGCAACTGCATCTCTCCTCCCACAACAACCTGCGTCCCTTCTCACCCTCTCTTGCCTCTCCTCCCTCCCTGCTAGCCTCGCCCCCACCCCATAAACACCACCCCATCTCTCTCTCATTGTCCCTCACTACCCTTCCAACCCCCAACGCGCCCCCGAGTGTCAGGCCTGATGTACAGTTGAACACAGAAATTAGTACCACACTTCACACCGGGGCAACGCAGCCTGTCCATCTTTACTGTGCGGCGAGTACATGTATTTAACTCCGCCCACCAGTTCACAGTCCAGACTCATGGGACTGTGTGTTTCGATGAAGGCTTCACACAGAAACAAGAAGCGATTTATTTAATTGCCAATGTAATTTCAAGTATATCAACTGTATCTTTGTTGAAATAAACTGTTTACACTATATTTCCTTTATACTGTTACGTCTGTAAGATAAGGGAAGCAGTATATGTCGCTCTATTTGTGTAGCTACACACACACACCACAAAGCCAGCCAGGAGACAGGGCGTGTGTGCTGGGCAATCCCCATGCCCTGTCTTTCCCCCTTACTATTTTTAATCAGCCCATACCCCACTGACCAGGCTAATGTATGTCCTGCCCTGCACTATAGGTGCAGGAAATCTGTAAATGAATGAACAAACGTGTAGCTACACACACACACACACACATACACACCGGGATGTTGTGCAAAACACTGATGCTTAACCGAGGTGTTGTCGTCACCGTTACAGCTAGGAAGGGTCAGAGTTTAGTTGGTCATGCAATGAATCGGACAGTAATTTATTGGAGCAAAGTCGTATTATCACCCTACGTGATAATGGTCTGCTGATACGGGCTATCGCTCATGAAGCTGGTGTATCAACCAGGACTGTGCAGCAATGGATAAGAAGGTGGGAGGAAAGTGGCAACTTAACCCGCCCTGTCCCGGAGACGTGAATTCACGTCCTCACATGATGTGCACTCATATCCCGGAGACGTAAATTAATGCGGCAACATTGCAAGGTCCCTAATTTGCACAATTTTCAATTTTTGCAAGTGATTTTTGGCACGTATACACGGGACACCTTCCTCTACAAGATGCCAGGAAGGGACAATACCTTACCCAGCATGACCTCCTTCCCCCCCTGCATGACCTTTTCGCAGGAATTCACCTGTTATCAGTGACCTGGCCAGTAAAGCCATGTCATGCCACGGTACAAAATTCAGGACCAGAGTGATTCCCCAATCGATGACAATGTGGAGGACAAACATTAGAGGAAGAAACAGTCAGAAATGATGATCAGGTAATGTGGCACAAAAAGGTCAGGAATGGTGATGAGTTAGTGAGTGAAACAATGCTTATAATGCCTATATTACCGTTTGAAAACCAATATACTCTTGTATTACATATAAATTCGTACCAAATGATTAAATAAATACCGTTTATGAGTGGTGTAGAACAGTTATCTTCCCATAGAACTGGTTTTCTTTGCAACCAGCCTGATAGAAAACCCTATAAGGTAAGGAGGTACTCCTACCTGGATCGAGTATTTTAAACCTCAGGTGAGCGATTTCCCTATGAATTTTCGATGTTTCTCACCAAAAGCGAATGTTTGAGGTAAAAAAAAAAAAAGGTCCAAAAATGTCGGGACTGGGGCGTACCACTGCCCAGAAAACGTCGGGATGGGTCGGGTTAAATGACTTGGTTGAGTTTATGTTGCAGGACACGGGTGTCAGTTTCTTTTATTTCTGCATGTATCTCCGCACCCCTGCTGGTAAGGGGTTGAGAATACCTACGAATTCATGCTAATGTGCCCGATTGACAGCAGGTAAAGCGTCACTGGGACACGCAGTTTCTGTCCACATCTCATACGATGAGCAGTTGCCTACGTGCGGTGTTAATTGACTTCTAAGCTGTTCGTGGTGCAGAGATAATGAGGTATTCTCCTCAAAAATTTTTATATTATAATGTGGCAATACCTGTAATTTGTACAGATACAGACCATACCATACATGATAATTGATAAAAAAATACTATCTATCTATCTATCTATTGCCAGACGCCTCAATCCCGTTTGGGGTGGCCACAAACAAATCGCCTCCAAGTCGCCCTGTCCCCCGCCATTTCACTACCCTGCTCCCAACTCACACCCCCCTCTCTCATATACCTCTCCACCCCATCCCTCCATCTCATCCTCGGTCTCCCCCTCCCTCTTCCACCCTCCACCTCACTCACATACACTCTCTTCGTCAGTCTTTCACCCTCCATCCTCTCCACATGGCCAAACCACCTCAGTGTGTTCCTCACAACGCTTCCTATCACATCCACATCAACACCACAACGCTCCTTTATATCCTCATTCGTCAGCCTGTCTCTCCACGTGACTCCACAAGCTCCTCTTAAATAACTCATTTCCACTGCTCTCACTCTTGACTTGTGTCCTTCCAACAACGTCCAAGCTTCACTTCCGTACGTTAGAGTTGGTATCACAATACTGTCATGTAGTAACTTTTACTTCCATGCTCACTTCCCTGTTTCTTATCACTGCTTTCAAGGAACCAGCAACCTTTCTTCCTGCTGTACCCTTTCAAGCACTTCACCCTCCAAACCTCCATCCTTACTCATCACACTACCCAAATACTTAAACGTACTCACATTTTCCAATTCCTCACCATCCAACCTCGCTATACATTCACTGACTTCACCTCTCTCAAAGACCATCACTTTACTCTTCCCTACATTCACCTTTAGGTTCCGTTTCTTACACACTCTCTCAAACTCATCCACCAAGCCTTGTAGCTCCCCTTCATCTTCACTCCAACAACACAGTATCATCTGCAAACAACAGTACAGGGAGTTTCCAAACACTATCCTCTCTCACCAGGGCCACTCCAACATCCACTACCCTACCTTGTACCTCTTTTATTACCCCCATCCATGTACAGATTGAACAACCATGGAGACATGACACATCCCTGTTTCAAACCAACTTTCAAAGAGAAAAATTCACTTAGTTCACCATCCACACGCACTGCAGCCTTAGCACCATCATACATACTCTTCACAGCATTCAACAACTTCCCATCTACTCCATATATTCTTAACACTTTCCACAATCCTTGTCTATCCACCCTGTCATATGCTTTCTCCAAATCCATGAAAGCCGCATACAACTTCTTTCCCTTCTCTAGAAACTTTTCCACTAAAGATCTAAGAATGAATATCTGATCTACACAACCTCTTCCCTTCCTAAAGCCTCCCTGTTCTTCTCCAACTAATTTCTCTGTTCTTTCTCTAACTCTGTCTATAAGTATCCTACCATACACTTTTCCTATTATACTAAGAAGACAAATGCCCCTATGATTACCACACACTTCTTTTTCCCCTTTTCCTTTGTACAAGGGAATAATTATACCTGACTTCCAATCCTCCGGGACTCTACCTTCCTCCCAGGCCAATCTGCACATCTTCCACATCCATTCTACTACTATCTCTCCCCCATGCTTCAGCATCTCACCACACACTCCATCAATTCCTGGGGCTTTCCCCGATTTAACTTTCTTCATTGCTTCCACAATCTCTATCCTACTGATTTCTACCTGTCTTCTCACCTCCCTCCTTCTCCCAGCCATTCCCCAGCCACTTATACTCGCATTACTTCCATCCTCTACGTTCAACAATTCCTTAAAGTGTTCTCTCCATCTGCTCACTTTTTCTCCCTTCTCCACTAGTAATCTACCATGTTTATCTTTCACTCCCCTGCTAACTTCACTTCCACCCTGTCTTACTCTTTTCACTTCTCTCCAGAACATTTTCTTACAGTCCCTCCACTTTACACTCAAATTCCTTCCAAATTCCTCATCCACTCTCTTCTTACTCTCTCTTACTAATCTTTTCACCTCTCTCTTCCTTTCCACATATAACTCTCTCTTCTGCCTCTCAACTTCTTCCACGCCCCTATTTCTCATCCATTCATTGTATGCTTTCTTCTTTTGTGCCACAGCCTGTTTCACCTCTTCAGTCCACCACGCTGTTCCTTGCACCCCCCTCCGTCTTCTCTTCCTTCCACACACCACATCACATGCTGCACATATTTCTTCTGTAAATATCTTACACACACCTTCCACGTCTCCCATCTGCTCCAATTCATATTTGCCCAATCGTTCCTCCACTTCTCTCTTATACTCTGCCTTTTTTCTCATCCTCTTGTAACCTTTCCACTCTCCTTGCAACTACTCCTTCCTCTCGTCTTTCCCTTCTTCTATTCCTCCATCTTACTTGCATCCTAATTCTGGCCACCACCAAGTAGTGGTCAGAAAGGCCACTCCCCCAACCTCTATAAACTCTTGCATCCAATATACATCTTCGCATCCTTTCATCCACACACACATAATCAATCATTGCCTTCCTTTCATTCAGTTCACCACCCACCCTTCTCATCACTCGCCATGTATACCTGTGGATCATTTTATGCCTGAAGAGGGTATTGGCTATTACCAACCCCCTCCCAGCACAGATGTCCACTAACGCACTCCCATTCTCATCTATCTCAGCAGGCACACCCCACTCACCAACTATTCCATCCACCTTCACATTACCAACTTTACCATTCATATCACCGATCAAAAACACTCTCTCATTCCTTCCAAACTTTTCCATGCACACTTCCACATTTGTCCAGAACTCTTCTCTCACTCTTCTAGCACGATCTTGCGTTGGCGCATACACACACACAATCGCCCACATTTGTATTCCAACTTTCAACTTTACCCACACAATCCTTGACCCAACTGATCCATACTGTCTTATGCTCTTCTTCCATCTTTTACTCACAACTATACACACTCCTTCCTTTGCCCTCTCATTCTCATCTACTCCTGCACATATACCCCATCCATACTCCCATTCTCTCACACTTTCTCCTCACCATTTTGTTTCAGTTATTCCACATACATCCACTTTCGCATCCTCAAGCACCTGGACAATCTCTCTCTCTTTCACCTCATCATTCGCTCCTCTTACATTCCATGTACACATTACCAAGTCCTTTGTCCGGTCCTGGGTCGTCAACGTTTGGTCAGTCCTTGTCCGAGGCTTCTTGTTTGTTTTTTTAGTTAGTTGTTTTCCGGGGAGGGGCACTAACCCTCCGCCAACCCTTTTAGTCGCCTTTTACGACAAGCAGGGATACTGGGGGAGTATTCTTGAAAACCCCCCTACCCCCAGGGGGTAAATAAAAAAATACGAAACAGTAATTTAATTGATAGCACGTTATGAATAGTGGCTTATGAATGTTAAAACCTAACAGGAAGTCGCAATAATTATTGTAGCTTCAGTGGGCTTTAGTATGCTTCTTGCAAAAGGGATGCAAAGTTATTAAAACATCATGATATGAATATTCCAAACGACTTTGACCTTACTATACGTAATTTAACAAACCGATATGTTATCACTCGAGGAGTAAGTTCAAATTGCACAACCACGAATACAGTATACTCTGTATATTTTAATCTCAGTGAGGTCGGGTGCCCCTTGGGCAACTTCTCCAGAGAAGGATAATGCTATATTCGCTGCGGCTGTAGAAGACTCCGTAACCAACGCAGTGGCCATTCATGATAAACTACACATGGAGGTTTCAGAAATGACCATCAGACGCAAACTTCATAATGCAGGTATACATCACAGAACTCCTGCTACGAAGGAGATCTTGACGGACCGGCACAAGGCAGGAAGGCTGGAGTTTGCTCAACGTCATGCTGAGCAAGGCATGGAGTTCTGGGGCCGGGTTGTGTTCACGGGCGAGAAATGTTTTTCGTCCACCACGCATGGCAAGCTTCACTGTTGGCGGCAAAATAAGACACGGTAAGATGACTCTAATTATGTAGTCTCTATACATTTGGTCGTCATTGTTGCATCACTGCCTGTTTCTTTCGACATATGTAATTGGATATGCTAGCTTCCTTATACAGTACTTGTGTTTCATAATACTGTGGAGGGTGTCCTCTGTTCAAAACCTCATTGCACACATATTACCTTACTGTGTGTGTGTGTGTGTGTGTGTGTGTGTGTGTGTGTGTGTGTGTGTGTGTGTGTGTGTGTGTGTGTTCTTACCTAATTGTTCTTACCTAATTGTATCTTTACAGGAATGAGTCAAGCTCGTACTGTCCCGTGTCTTAAACCATATTTATCGCACATATCCTTAAATTTGTGAATTGTTTTGGCACACACTATTTCATTCGGTAGTGCATTCCATTGATCAATTGCTCTGTTTAGGAAACTGAATTTCCTTACGTCTTTATCACCTCTCTTCTTATGCAGTTTTTTGCAGTGTCCTCTTGCTGATGCTTCTCCATATGTTAAGTAATCATTTATGTCTATTTTCTCCTTCCCTGATATGCACTTATATAGCATTATCATGTCACCTCTTTTCCTTCTCTCCTGTAGTGTTGGTAGATTCAGTTTATTTAGTCTTTCTTCGTAGCTTAGGTCCCTTAAGCTTGGTATCCATCTTGTAGCGGCCCTTTGAACTTTTTCAATCTTGTCTATGTGCTTTTTGAGATGAGGACTCCAGACTACTGATGCATATTCCAGGGTTGGTCTAATGAAAGATGTTATTATCCTTCTTAGCATGTCTTCATTTATGTATGTGAATGCTATTCTCATATTTGCAAGCAGTGTATACATGTTTTGTACCTCCTCGCTGATGTGGTCAGCCGGAGATAGTCTGTTATTGATAATCACACCTAGGTCTTTCTCTCTTTCTGATGTGTATATGGTTTTATTTCTTAACTTATAACCCCAATCAGGTCTTTTTCCACTTTTACTAAACTTGATTACATGACACTTGTCCACATTGAATTCCATTTGCCATGTACTACTCCATTCATGAAGTTTATTTAATTCTTCTTGTAGCTCTTTACAAGAGTCTGTGTTAATAATTCTCCTTTGTATTTTTGCATCATCTGCAAACATATTCAGATAGCTCTCATTCCCAGTGTTACTGTTTATATCATTTATATACACTAAAAACATGATTGGTGCCAGCACTGAACCCTGTGGTACTCCACTAGTCACTTCTTTCCATGATGAGTAGTTTCCTCTTAGTACTGTTCTCATTTCTCTTTTTATGAGAAAGTCTTGCATCCAACAAAACAGTTTGCCTAGAATTCCTCCTTGATGGTACAGTTTCCATAAAAGTCTTTGGTGTGGTACTGTGTCAAAAGCTTTCTTGAAATCTAAATAGATACTGTCCACCCATCCTTCCCTTTCCTGTATTGTGTTTGTTACTCTGTCATAGTAGCTCAACAGATTAGTAACACATGATTTTCCTTTTCTGAAACCAAACTGTCTTTCTTTTATCATACTGTGTTCTTCTAGATGATTTACCCAAGCTCTTCTTATAAGCTTTTCTAATACCTTGCTTACAACACTGGTCAGTGATACTGGTCGGTAGTTGAGTGGATTTTGTCTATTTCCTTTCTTGAATAAGGGGACAATATTTGCTTTTTTCCAAATATCAGGTAGTTTACCTTGACTCAAGGATTTCTTGAAAATTAAAAAAATAATGGTTTACTTAACTCCTTTGCACATTCTCGTAGTACCCAACATGAAATTTCATCAGGACCACTTGCTTTTCCTCTGTCTAATCTACTTAACTCCTCCTGTATTACTTGTTCTGTTATTTGTATATCTGGTAGTATGTGTGGACATGCATGTTCCACATAGTCCCTCTCCAAAAATTTTTCTTCTGTAAAAACTAATTGGAAATTCTTATTTAGTGCTTCACAAATATCTTTCTCTTGTGTATAAGTGATTCCCTCGTCCGTAATTGATTGCATTATATCTTTTACTTTGGTTTTGCTTCTGATATAGCTGTAAAACAGCTTTGGTTGATCACTACTTTTATTTATTATATCCTCCTCAAACTGTTTTTGGGCTTCCCTTCTAATTCTTGTATAATCGTTTCTTGCCTGTTTGTAATTACTTTATGCCCTTTCACTATTATGTCTTCTGTATCTATTCCACAACAAATCTCTTCTTTCTTTTGATTTTTTACATTCTGTATTGAACCATTTCTGTATTTTCTTATCTGCTTCTTTGTGCTGTGGGATGTACATCTGGACTCCTATTTCATAAAATTCACAGAATTTTTTATATACAGCATTTAAATCTTGTCCTCTAAGCTCATTTTCCCAATCAACTTCTAAGAAATACTTCTTTAGGTCTTGATAATTTCCCTTTTTATAGTTTAGGCTCTTTTTGTAACTGTCATTGCTGTTTATTATGTCATATGCTACCCTGAAGTTATAGTTTAGTACTGCGTGATCGCTTTTGCCGAGTGGTGGGTGCTATATTAAACTGTCAGTATCATTTTCTTGCCTAGTAAACATTAGATCTAGCACTGAAGGTACATCGTCCTCTTTTTCTGGTGGTTTCCCTCACATGTTGCGTTAGGAAGAACTCTTGTACGAGATCCAGGAACTTTTGGTCCCAACAGCTTTCTTGGCTAATTATATCTAGAGTATTCCAATTTATATTTGTGTTGAAATCCCCAGTTAGTATAATTCTTTCTGATTTTTCTTCCATTTTAAGTAGTAATGATCTTAAACTCTGAATTGTACTCTCTGCCAGGTCCTCATATTCATCTCTTTCCCATGTGTTTGATCTGGGTGGCATGTACAAATTGGCTACAATTACTTTACCTTCAGATGTGCTGATCTCTACTGCAATCAGTTCTACTTGTGATGGTATATCTAGTTTTATTTCATTGACTTTTAGATTTTTCTTAGTTAATATTATAATTCCTCCTCCTTTTTTTAAATTTCTGTCTCTTTTCCATATATTGTGTTCCTCTAAGTTTAGTATGTCATTGGATATCCTTGGTGTTAATTTTGTTTCAGTTAGGCATATTATTTGTGGTTCATTTTCTCTGACATAATCGTTCATCTCTAGTAATTTAGATACCATTCCATCCACATTTGAGTACATCAACTTTATCATCTTCTTTATATACTTATCATGACATGGTTCTACTACCTTCCTCCTTTTTCTTCCATCCTGTTTGTGTACCACTTTCGTACCTGCAGTCCTATTACTTTGTAAAAAAAAAATTCTTCTTCTCCTCTTCTGATCTTCCCTCATTTTTTGTTTTTGTTTCCTCCCTTTTCTCTTTCAGTAATTCCAGTTCCTCTTGTGTTAGGCATCTTTATATCCATACATTTTTGAACTCCTCTTTTTCCATAAGATTCTTTGCATTTTTTAGTATCTCTTCCACGTGTTTACACTCTGGAAAGTCACCTTTAGAGGTCTTGTCTTGCTTTTCTCATATTTCCCTAACCTTTTGTGCTCCTCTATGTCTTTACTACAGATTTCCTCTGATACTTCTTTCAGTAAGCTCATTACATTTGCCATCTCCTTTTTGTCTCTTGTTATCTTGTTTTTTAGATCTTCCTCTTCTATACCAGTGATTACTATAGATTTGTTTATATCTACTGAATCTCTGACTAACTTTGGATTGTTTTGGATTATTCTTTTCACCTCCTTTTTAATGCTTTTATCCTCCACCCTTGTTTCTAAGTCTTTCTTTACTTTCACTATTTCAGCATACGTGGTTTCTACATCATTTTTGTAGCTTTGCACAGCTTCATTCACTTGTGTTATCTTCTCCTCAGTATCACTGCTCTGGTCAATAAGACTGCTAACTTGCCTAATTGTCTCTGTGTCATTTTTGAACTCTTCCATAACACTCTCGTGATTGACTACTGTACTTGCCATTTCACTCATTTTCTTCCTAAGTGTACTCAATTCCACTGTTAGTTCACTGATGGTTGTGTCTTTCTTATTGGCCTCCCTTCCTAGTTTTTCTATTTCTTCCTTTTGCAAGTGCATCTGCTTCTTTATTTCATCAATATCATTTTTGAAAGCCATTTCTAGTTTGTTTACACGTTCAACCAGTCTATTGTGAGTCTCTACTTCAACCAATTCTTGGCAGAAATCATCATTTTGCTTTTTACCTTTATCCCTTTTCTTTTCCAAATTTGCTTTACTAAAGTATGTATCCATTTTGCAATACTTAAAGTGCAGAGCATGTACTTACAATCTCCGTGTTGTTGTAGTCTAAACAAACCTCAGAGATGACTCAGCGTATTCTTTCATCTTGGTTCTATTTCCTGTTTGAACAAGTCTTGTTTAAACTTATTATTTTTTTCCTTTTAATAATGAACAATCATTTAGTCTAACCTGGTACTGAGCTTGACTCATACAAAGATACTAATTTAGGTAATGCCACTGGCCGTGATGATTCGGTACGGAGCGCCGGTGTCGCACGTTCGCCTAGATTGAATCCCTCTGTGTGTGTGTGTGTGTATCTATCTCTCAGTCTGTCTGTCTCTCTCTCTATATATATCCACCTATATCTATATCTATATCTATCTATCTATCTGTCTATCTATCTATCTATCTATCTATATATATATATATATATATATATATATATATATATATATATATATATATATATATATATATATATAATCTTTACCGATTCCCTATTATTTTATAATTACACATTGGTTTCTTACTCGCATATGACCCCGCAAACATCGTTCAGGTAGCCCGTTCTGGTCACACCACCTGCAGTGTATGGGGTTGGGTGTCACTACATGGCATGGGGAACGTCTTCCACATTGAGGGCCGATTTACAGCAGCAAAATATGTGGAGCTGTTACAAACCTCCTTCATGCCTTCTCTTAGGGAGAAAGATTACCCTTTCCCAGAGGGACCCATTTTATTCACGCATGACAGGTGCCCTATACATGCCGTTCATCATGTTAAAGAGTGGTTTCAGGAACAAGATAACATTCAACTTCTTGACTGGCCAAGCAAAGAAGCTGATATAAATGTTATTGAACATGTATGGGCTCAAATGGTAAGTATCTGGAAAATGAGGCACGAGCGAACACCTCAGCAACTCATGGATCACGTCAACGCCCAGTGGGAAATTTGCAGAAATAGCCCTGAACAGATCCGCACCCTTGTATATTCCATGTCTGACAGACTAAGGAATGTTATTGAGAAAGGAGGTGGATGGACGCAATATTAGTATTACAAAGGCTGCATTTTGTTTCACTTAACCGCTGTAGTTACATAGGATTTCCTCGGGAATTAAATAACTCTTACTGTCTGTATAGAAGTTATGTAAACCTTTTCACGAATATTAAATATGTTTCACCCGTATTATGAGGTACAGATTGTCACCCTTAATATGATCATATTCAATTGACATCTTGATTCGGTTCACACTGTCCCGTAAAGAGTCGACTGTGTGAACTGGTGGGCGGGGCTAAACACAAGTACTCGCTGCGCAGTAATGATGGACCGGCTGCGTTGCCCCGATGTGAAGTGTGGTACCAATTTCTGTGTTTAACTGTACGTACCTGTTTCATATTGTTTCTACTTCTTCCCCAGTATTTACACCTCACTCTGTTCATTTCTCACTTCGTACCTACCAGTTTCTGTACGTACTTAGTTGGAGAATGCTGTATGTTGTACTTCATACGATGCATCTTATTATTATCTCTTGTTCATTCTCCCTATTTGCCCAGATTAGCACCTCTCAGTAGTGTTCGTCTGTGTTAGTTTTCGAAAGACTATACGGCCTTGTAGGGCTACTCCCCGCACCTGTTTCATGTCCCCACACATACAAACACACGTGTTTTCATGGCGGTGAGATAAATTCCAATGAAATGGATAGTTTCCACAAGAGAATTTGGTTGTTGCCGAAACTGTAATGATAAGTGTGATGAAGTGTAATGATAATGTGATAATTTGATAGATGTGTAACGAGAAGTTGGGACAGTAAAACGAGAAATCGGAAACAATTTTTTTTTCTCTCTCTCCTTTCTTATGCATGCATTTATAGCATTATTCAACTTTATTTTGATGTCCTTTAAGGTTATAAACATTTACATACACCTGTGTTAGTTTTGGAATGAGTATGAGGCCTTGTAGGGCTACTCCCCACACCTGTTTTTATCTCTCCACACCTACAAAACACACCTGTTTTTATGGCTGGTATAACAAATCCCATTGAAATGGAGGGTTTCCACAAGAGAATTTGTTTGTTGCCATAATTTTTCTCCACAAGTACCACCAAGGCCTTGTAGGCCTACTCCCCACACCTACATACGCACCTGTTCTCATGGTAGATGTTACAGAACACAATGAAGTGCTTTCGTTTCATGCAAAAAGCTGGTTATTTTCAACTCAGGTACCTATAGGCCTACACTCCACAGCCTACTTTATCTCCCTACAGCCTAGTAATCTCCCCACACCTACATACACCTGTTTTCATGGCTGGTGTGACAGAACACTTTGGAATGACTTGTTTCAATAAGAAAAATAGGTAATCAAAATTTTCATGTTTTCGATTGTTTTCGAGGAGTAACTATCATAAACTTTTCTTTAAACTTTGACGGGCGATTGTGCGGTAACCATTAGGGCTACGGGGGTGCGGATTACTTTGTCAGGTGTGTAAATTCTTCCTCTTTAGCCAGAACACAGTCAATTTGCCCTTGGTGAAAGTCGTCAAAACACCCCCGAATTGCGGTTGTGGGAGGTACCCTGCCTGAAACAACTGCGGTCTTAAGGGGTTAAGTATTTAGGGTCACATGTTGCAGTGGTTGGAAGAATAGGTGTAGAGGTGAAGTGTAGAATGAATTAAGCAGTCAAGGTGCTGGAAGGAATGAAAACTGTTTAAATGCCGTTCTTTTAGAATGGATGTAAAAAGAAGGCTGTATGAGGGTGTAATGGTACCGACTACATTATATGGGACTGAAACACGGAATATGGGTGTAGCAGAGAGGAAGAGTTTGAATGTAATGGAGATGAGGTGTTTGAGAAGTGTGTGTGGAGTGATGCATGTGGACTGAGTGAGAAATAATGAAGTATGAAGAAGAACCGGAGTTATGCGGGAGATGGCTGAACAAGTTGAACAGACAGTGTTGTGATGATTTGAGCATATGACAAGAATGGATGAAAAATCAATTGGTGAGGAAGATAACTGGATCGGATGTGAGGGGTGTACGGTTGACAGGAAGCCCACGAGTAGAAAGGATGGACACTGTGATGACAGCATTAGATGTGAGATGGATGGATGTAGAGGAAGAAAGAGTGGCTGTGCACAATAGGGATGACTGGAGAGAAATTATGAATGAATAAATGGTGATGCAGCCCCACGGGGATGTTCTCCCAGATTTGGTCAGATCAGCTGATCAGGTCAGGTGTGGGTAAGAGGATGGGTCCATAATGATGTGGTAGAGGTAAACCGGCCCTGCTGTTGGGCCGTGTTGTGGATGTCGCTGATTGCACTGCACAGTTGACCCTCGTGTGGTGTGGCGAGATGAGGTTCTGTCTCTCCTCCCTTTGGAGCTAAGATACGGGTAAATGTGTGTGTGTGTGTGTGTGTGTGTGTGTGTGTGTGTGTGTGTGTGTGTGTGTGTGTGTGTGTGTGTGTGTGTGTGTGTGTGTGTGTGTGTGTGTGTGTGTGTGTGTGTGGATGAGTAATTTGGGAGTGTGTCATCTCGTCTTGGCTACGATCTTTCTCTGGGGCATGCAGCCTAGGTATAAAGATAGATAAATAGATCGAGAGGCATCATAAATTCTGTGTCTTGATCTTCCCAGAGCTTTTCCAGTCTGTTCTCAAAGGCTTTCACGTTCTTGAACACTCCAGTCTTTTCCAGTCTGTGTTCAAAGGCTTTCACATTCTTGATCTTTCCAGTCCTTTGCCAGTCTGTTTTCAAAAGCTTTCATATTCTTGATCTTTCCAGTTCTATTCCAGTCTGTTTTCAAAGGCTTTCACGTTTGGGGCGTTACTTACTAAACTATGGTGCGTTTAACCTGACAGAGACTCCTATCCCCTTTCAGACCAGCTGATGGACAAGTGTAGTCAGACTGGAGAGCTGCTTTATCTAGTATCCAAGGCGATTCACTCTTACCTCATAAACTAAGACTCATCGAATTCAGTGCAACCACGATTTAGCATTCAGGTTGTAGAAGTGAGTACTTCATGCAACCACGACTCAGCATTCAATTTCTGAGAGAGGGAATTTCATCCAACCATGACTTAGCACTCAAGCTGTAGGCATGGGAATTTAATGCAACTACCACTTATCATTCAAATTATAGGAGTGGAAAGTTCATGCAAACACGATTTTACATTCAAGTTGTGGGAATGGGAATTCATTTAACTACAACTTAACATTCAAGTTGTGAGAGTGGGCCAGTACCATCAGATATAAACACACTGACTTGAGGAACGTAATAGGGTCTGTATAATTACTGTTCTAGATATGAATATGCACCATTGCAGCCTCACCTTCGATCTCTCAGTCTGGGTGATTATATGCATGCTTCCTCCAGGCGATGTTATTCAACCCAGGAGAGACTCTCGGTAATGAAGGAAATAATAAAGGCTATATCTATGGGCGTAGCCAGTGGGAAGAGGGGGTGCCACTTGGGCCGTGGCCCCCCTAATTGGCAAAATTGAAATATTTCATGAATTTATCATGAAATTGTTAATTTTTATGAAAAAAAAGGGCAATGCATATTTAGTTTGAATATAGATTTTAAAAATATATACTGTATATAATTTTAGCACTTCTTGAGACCCCCCCATCAAGTCCCATGCACTGATCAATTATAACTATTCCCCTTCCCCCCCCCCCGGTGAAAATTCCTGGCTACGCCCTTGGCAGTATCTAACCCTTCCGGCTTCAAAAGTCTCCTCCAAGTTGAGTATAATCGTCTGCAGTTAGCAAAAATAAAGTAAGAAATACGCCGCAAGACTGAAGAGGTTAACCTCTGCAATCCGACTCATTTTTCCATTTTCCCCATACTGTATTGAAAATGTCTGGTTGTTAACCTGCCCCATCCCGTCGACGTATGGGTACGTTGCAACATTTTGCATTTGCCAGTCCTGATGACGTACTGGTACGTCATGCAATTGCAAGGTCCCTAATTTGCACAATTTTGAATTTTCGCGCGTGATTTTTCGCATGTATACACGGGACACCTTCCTCTATTCCTCTACAAGATGCCAAACAGGGACAATGCCTTACACCGCATAACCTACACCCCCCCCCACACGCCATTGTCTCGGCAATTCACCTGTTACCAGTGACCCGGACAATAAAGACATTCAGGGCCAGAGTGATTCCCCAATCGATGACAATGTGGAGGACAAAGTTTACATAGCATTTGAGGAAGAAACAGTCAGAGATGATGATCAGGTAATGTGGCAAAAGATGGTCAGATATGATGATGAGTTAGTGAGTGAAACAATGCTTATAATGCCTGTTTGAAAACCAATATACTCTCGTACTACATATAAATTCGTACCAAGTAAATAAATAAATACCGTTTATGAGTGGTGTGAAATAGTTACCCTCCCATAGAACTCGTTTTCTTTGGTGCCAGCCTGTTAGAAAACCCAGTCAGCTAAGGAGGTACTGCTATCTGGATCGAGTATTTTAAACCTCAGGTGAGCGATTTCTCTAAGAAATTTTGATGTTTCTCACCAAAAGTGGAGGTTTTAGCCCCCCCCAAAAAAAAATCGAAAATACCTCGAAACTGGGGGGTGTTGGAGGTGTGAAATAGCTTGGGACGTGACGGGTTAAAGAGTTAATGTAGGCTACACACAACCCTACATCCAGTCCCTCCTGTCTGAAAAGCCTCTCCTAAGCTGAATGAAATCGTTTTGAGGTAGCAAGCATAGAATAAAAGATACGTCACCTAACTGAAAGGGTTAAAAAGGCATCGTGAAAATAAGTCAACAAAAATATGACCGTGTGTGAGCGTCGTAGAGTACCTTGAGTTAGGACCGGGTTGACGGGGACACACACGGCGCCACAGTAGAGGATGGACAACATGAGGAGAGGATAGTCCATGTGTATTGGTAACAGGAGAAGGACGTGGTGACCTGAAAAAGTAATAATACAGGAGTATAACCAGTTTTATTTATTTATTTTTATTATATATTTTTATACTGTCAACACACTGCTGTAGTAGAAAATTATTAACATATCTGTTATTATTATTATTATTATTATTTTTTAACTAATTCTCAGCAGGGAATTATCAGTTTTTATTGTTTCATCATATTTTTTCATTATAATATTTAGCAAGGAATTATATACAGCCTTATCGAATTTACTTCATTTTACTATTCAGCAGAGAAATATTGGTTATCTTATTATCGGCTGCCAAACGAGGCGATAATATAATATCCTGTGTGTGTTGGGGGGCAGGGTGTTCCCAAAATGTTTCAAAATCATGTGGCCAGATTGTATCCAAACACTGTGGGCAGTATCCCAGGATAGTTTGTTTGTTAATCATTTTGGCGATGCTGTGATGATATGCCTCCAATTGTCTGAGGATTTTGCAAGAAAAAAATACCATCTAATTTACATTCAATTTATCACGATTCACCAATTTCTACCGTTTCCCTCAGTAAAGAAAAAGGCTGTTTAAAAGGAAACTGTTAGAAATTCTTCAAAAGCCTGTTACACTGAATGAACTTCACTGACACAATTCCCGACTTCAAGCCTCTGAACGCTAGCATGATATTTACTCAGTAGGAATAAACAGGACTTTCCCTCCACCCAGTGTTGTTGCTGCTGCGATGATTTGCCTCTGATTGCTAGGGGATTACTTATAATTTTTTTATTTATTTATTGATGGAGTGATAGGCATTCGTGGGCGAATGCTTTGGTTTTTGTTCATCCTATTTATTTTTTTTTTTTACAACAATGAATTGTCAGTCTTATCCATCGTAGCCTTATTCTAAAATTCAACATGAAATTATTATCTGTTTTTATTTATCGTATTTTTTCATTGCATTATGTAGCACGAAATTGTTAAGTCTTATGAATTATATTTTTTTCATTCTAATATTCATCAGGGAAGTAACACCAATCTTGTACATCGTAATTTTTTATTGTAATATAAGAACATAGGAAAATAACTGCAGTGCGCTGGCTGGCACATCTAGCCTCTGTATTTAAGGGTTTGTATATTCTCGTCGGTTAAAAAAGCTCCCTAATACCCTTTTCTAAGCAATTTGTTTGGTTTACTACACAATACTGTCCTCTTGTATATTATATAAATCCTTCTGACATCGCTATACTCTGCACAGATAATGTACAAAAAGATATTAACCAGCAGTATCCAAAAGTAAATAGCAAAGGAAGAGGTACTGAGGAACTTTCTAAACCAACGAGGGTACGGACCAAGGTTACTATAGACGATTTGTTTTTTATCGGAGGGAACCGGACAACTCTCACAATTTTTATATAAAGTTACTATTGCATGAAATTTGATGAACCTTGTTCACGAGGAAGAAACGAGTCTTCTTGGTTGCCAGTCAAATGTATCATCCACTCTGATTACACCTGGTCATCAGCTGAGCTGAAACGGGTTTCAAATGAAAACGAACTTACTACAGTGGTTGGTATGCATACTGTACGACTATTATAAAAGTATTAGCAAGCAATCATATTCACAAAATGAACTAAGTAATGCCACAACAGTAACAACATGAACTAAGTAAACCACAAAATGAAATAATTTAAGTCACAGTATGATCTCAGTAAAGGAAATAACGTTACCTGGCTTCACCCCACCGGCCATCAGACCCCCGGCCACCCTAGGAACCAGATCACTTAACTCTTTATACGTCCGACCCCTCCCGGTCTCAGCATCAGCCTGTGCACATAGGAAAGAGGAGGAATTTGAATTATGCTTATCAACAACACGAGTGTCATGAAGGTGGACAGTCTGAATTTCCTAAGTCTCACTGAAGAAAATATTATTGGGCTGGACTAAAGATAATACTACACTATATGTCTGGCCTGTCCCACTCTCAGCATCACCTTGCCTACGTAAAGAATAATAATGCCTTTACTCTAACTTAACCTAAAATTGTCATCTCTTCATCTTCATTGCCTAGTTATAATACTTAGTTATTAAGAAAGAAAAACATTCGGGAGCGGAATGCTAATCGCCGGCCAGAATAAGCTGTTGGCCAAATCCAAGATTTTGGCCATATCTTGATACCCTGAAGGTTTCATGTTCATAGCTCAAACCGTTCTTGAGATATGATGGTGCTAAAGGAGGGCGATAAAATCTAGTTAACCTTTGGCTGCCATTTTGGTGACCTTGACCTTGACCCCGAGTGCCCATCTTCCAACTCGGCCAAGATTATCGCCATATCTTGATACTCTGAAAGTTTCATGTTGATATCTCAAGCCATTCATGAGATATAATGGGAACACACACACACACACACACACACACACACACACACACACACACACACACACACACACACACACACACACACAGGAAGGCCAAAACATTATCGCTCCGCCTTCTAAAGGCAGGCAATAACTAGAATATGATGCTGGTCATGAAGATGTGCAGTGGAGAGCATTAGAGCCATTGCATCGTCTGTTTCTGTCAATTTGCTATGTAAAAGAAGCTCCAAAGGGACGAAAATCTGTTCCAGGGTAGCGCAAGGGACCTGTAGTAGATTAAGTGTTTGACTGCTGAGTTTCTTTGAACTGAATAAGCTCATCTTGCGTCAGCTGGAATAAAGGTAATAGAGCTCCCTTGATGTTAGCCCTGCCCCATCCTTCGACATACTCAACCTGCACATACAATCAAGGGAAAAGATCGACATTGGCGACTTTGCTGCAGGTATAGATAAAGACTTTAAACTGGTTATGTAGAATCGTATTGATTTTTTTTTTTTTTACCCTAATGGGCAGAGGTTCTATCACCAAGTGACTTATCGAATAACTAGAAAACTAGTGCTGGCGTCTAGATGATCTAGATTCTAGATGATAATGTAGAACCTCTCGCTGATATTCATGATATCTCAAAAGGTTAACTTGTCATATACGCAGGGTTGTCAGGGTCTTGAATTTGGCTTTCTTTTACTTTGTTTTTCTTCAAACAAGTTTTGCGCGCTTCTAGCCTTTAATTCCTTTTCCCTTACATTGAAAAAAAAAATGTGTGACGAACTTCACTTATGACTTTAAAGATGTAAGAAATACAGTATAATGTGTAGCTATCTTATTACTAGTCAGGAAGAGAAGAACAGTGACCTTTGCTACTGAGATAATGAAAAATATGCACTTTTGTTGTTTAAAAAAAAAAAAAAAGTTAGGAGAGAGGAAGGTAATACTATGTCAGCCATGTTTTCAATGAAGAAGAGAAATTGGAAGTGATTCATCTTCATGCCAGAAAATGTCTTTATCCTGAGTAGGCAGTATTATAAGTAATAACGTTCACAATCAGCCTGCCTCACTACACAGCTGTTATTCCTAACCTCGAAACAGGAATTTATGAAAATGATTAGAAATTTGTAACATATTTCACGATGTGTGTTGATGGAGTCAAATGTCATAATCTAATACAGAAAAAAGCACCAGATATTTATGAGATAGTAGTCCTCTTTTATATTTTACATTAAGAACAAAAAACATTTGGGTTCATAGGTTAATATTACGGCACTTATTAAATTTTTAGAGGCCAGATACACCCCACTGATTGATGTACACTCAAAAACTACTGCAAAGTCCGCTCTTCTCTCCTGACTACCGTCTCTGTGGATTCATAGATGCTTGGATGTAACGTAATGGATATGTGTTTGTTATCATTTATATGTGAGTGATAATATGCACCCTTGTCCACAACCTCTCAGTCAAGCATTTATGAATCCAGCAGTGAGAAAGCGGCAGGAAGAAGGAGAGGCGCTATTGAGTATTTGACTGTAAAAATCTCCAGTTACAGCCTATGTCTGGTTCAACATAAAGTTCTTGGATATATTGTACAAAGCTTTAATGCAACGGTCATGCTGAGTACCATGGTTTCTGGTGAGGGGCACCTTCACGTGTTGGCACCGATATAACTGGGCGATGGAGCTGCCTGGTTATACAAACGCCTCATTACTTCCCTGTCCACGAAAGGAAGATGGTGAGCTGCAGAAGGAAGGCAACTTCAGCTGCAGTCCACCAGGTTTGCGTTTCACATGAACCTAGGGCTACAGTTACTGCTGCCATTGAGTACAATCATCAGTAAAAACACTTAGGTTGTAAAAATGTTGAAAGTGTTTGATTTGAGGCTGAATTAGAAAAAAAAAAAAAAAAAAGAAAAGGTAGGGATTGAGTTCAGTACCAGCCGATCAGGCATCAATAAACTCATTCCCAATAATCTCCCAATAAACTCATTCCCAAAGGGAATTAGAATGTTGGTGATATGGAGAACTTGAGCTCCTGTTTCGCTAGCTACCAGAATATCTGACCATCCCCTTTTGCTGACCTTTTCAGTGTGACACTAACATCGAGAGTAGACTAGCATACTCTCCCAGACATATTCCTCTAACTATCTCATGCACTATCCTACATTCACTTTACATATCACACAACATAACCTACTACATCACAGGGGTTGACGCCAACAAGGACATGCGGCCAGAAGACTTTGCCTATGCTACCTAGTGACAGACTTACTGAGGGAAGGCATAACGCTGGTTCTGCCAGCGTAGTTTTTTTGGGCCGGGATGAGCTGGGGCCCGGATCTGTGCAAGAGGGTAAACGGCATTGTGGTTCCCAGGCTGCCGATTCAACCCAATAGGGAGAGAGGCCTGAACATGGGAGTAACGCCCCAGAAGGCTCACCTATCAGTGGGTGTATAATGGCGAGGCGGTCACAGTATCAAGGCCTGCTTGGAGGGCGTCCCCATAACTGTCCTGGCAGGGTGCCCTAACGCCACTGTCACAACCGCTGGTCATGGCTGGTGGGCTATGGGTCACAGGTCGCATGCCTGAACTTGGGATTGCGCAGATGGGCTGGGCCTGTGGTCTGTCTCTTCCCATTATTATCGCCTCGCCTTATGAGGTGGAACTATAATGTTTTTGCCTGCCTCTGTGTGTGTGTGTGTGTGTGTGTGTGTGTGTGTGTGTGTGTGTGTGTGTTCCCATTATATCTCATGAACGGCTTCAGCTATCAACGTGAAACCTTCAGGGTATCAAGATATTATGAAAAATGGCCAAGGTCAAAAATGGGCACTCGGGGTCAAGGTCAAGGTCACCAAAATGGTTGCCAAAGGTCAACTAGTTTTTATTGCCCACCTTTAGCATCATTATATCTCAAGAACGGCTTGAGCTACCAACATGAAACCTTCAGGGTATCAAGATATGGCCAAATTTTGGACTTGGCCAACAGCACATTCTGGCGGGCGATTAGCATTCGGCTCCCGAATGCTTTTCTTTCATTTTATTTTTTTCTTGCCGATTATATCAAAAAAGGAGAAAAATCAAAGTAAGCCTGAGGCAATTATATCACTCAAAGAGATCGGAGTAGCATCATGGAATGTGGGTAGTTTGAAGTGTAGAGCAAGAGAAGTGGCCGAGGCGATGAGTAGGAGATGGGTGGATGTTGGCTGTGTGCAGAGGTTTGATATAGGAGAGGATCAACTAGAATGATTGCCGGGAGAAATTGTCGATACATGATACGAGTATTTTGGCAGGATAGGACAGATGGATATGGTGGTGCAGGTGTGTTGGTCAGGGAGAAATGGGCGGAATACGAGTGTGTATTGAATGTAACGAGAGTGAGTGAAAGGATAATAGCAGTAAAATATTTTGTTCTCGCATTTTCATTTATATCGACGAATGCTCCACAGGCTGGCTTATATGATAAGGAAAAAGATAGATTCTTCGGTAACTTAATAGGTGTTGTAAGTGGTGCGGGGGATGATGAAACTAGTTTTGGGAGGGGACTTAAGTGGTCATGTAGGTGAAGCAGCTCAAGGATATGAAGGGGTACATGAGGCATGCGCATATAGCACAAGAAATGAGGAAGAGGAAAAGATACTCGAGTTTGGGGAGGCAAAGAACGTGATTGTGAGCAACACTCATTTTAGGAAAGGAGAGAGTAGGTTGATTACATATGAGTCTGGGGGAAACAGTAGCCAGATAGACTATTTCCTGGTTCGGAGGGCTGATAGGATGCTGGCGATGAATGCTAATGCTATATGGAACGAGGAATGTATGAAGAAACACAAGTTGCTGATATATGACATGGTGCTTAAGGAGAGAGTGATGAAAAAGAAGACCTATGCACCTTGGAGGAAAATATGAAAGTTGAAAAATCAAGCAGTAAGGGAAGCCTTCTACAGAGAGATAAGTAGAGCGGTGGGTGAACAGGGAGCTGTTGACAGATGCGTTAATGAACAGTATAAAGTTTTCAAGAACACTCTCCCGAGAGATACTGATTCAGTGTGTGAATGGACAAGGGTTCCCCCAAGACATAAAGTAACTTGGTGGAGGGATGAGGGTGTAGAAGTTGCAGGTAAGAAGAAAAATGGCTTTTCCGGGAATGGAAAGAGGTGATAACAAAGAGGAATACTTGGCTGCCAAGCATATGGCTAGAAATAATGTTTACAGGGCAAAATCTGAGTGTCAGAGACTTTTACTGGACTGTGTGGAAAGGAAGAAAATGATATTAAAGGTGGCAAATCATATGAAGAGGGAAAACAGGGGTAACAAAGATGTGCAGTGTGTGAAGAATGATGAAGGAAAGGTAGTGGTGAAAAGTGGGGACAGTAAAGACGCCTAGAAAGGGCATTATAACCGGTTGTTGAAGGAGGAGTTTGGCTGGAACAGGGAAGGTTTGGAGCCAGCAGTTCCAGTGTTTGACCCTTGGTCTTTGATTGACGCTGCAACTGTGAGCAGGCCAATAGGCAGAATGCAAGTGGAAACGGCAGCAGGTGTGTCTGGGTTGACTGCTGAAGTGCTGAAGTCCTCAGGTGATTTACGAGTGGGGTTAGTTTCTGACTTGATAAATACTATTATATATGAGTGTGTTGTTCCAGACGACTGGCTGAAGTGTGTGATTTTAAAAGTGTACAACGGGAAGGGTGATGCCCAGGAAAGAGGAAATTATAGAGGCATAAAGCATTTGGACCAGATAATGAAGGTAATGGAGAGAGTTCTAGAAGGTGTGATTAGAGACAGAGTGCATACTGATGAGATTCAGTTTGGGTTTATGCCAGGCAAAGGGATCACATACGTCATATTCATTGTTCGACAGCTTCAGATAAAATATATAGAAAAGAAAAGGGATCTGTACTTTGTTTTTGTTGATTTGGAGAAGGCCTTTGATAGAGTCCTTAGGGAGATGGTGAAGTGAGCAATGAGAAAGCTTGGGATCGAGGAGTGGCTGTTTTGAGTGGTTATAGCTATGAAAATGGTTCCCCACACCCAGATAAGAGTGAATGGAGATTTGATTAATGAGTTTTCCTTGAATGTTTACGTACATCAGGGGTCAGCCTTGACCCCCTTGTTGTTTATCATGGTGCTTGAAGCCCATTCACGTGACTTCAGAAATGGACTCGTAGGAGATGTTGTATGCCCGATGAATTGATGTCGATTACAGAGGATGGTAGGGAGATGGAGGAAAGATTTAGGATGTGGAGAGATGGTATGGGGCACAAGGGCTTGAAAGTAAATGCAGATAAAACAAAGATGATGATATCTAGGGATGGTGATCATATACAGTTTGCCACAAGGACATGGGAAGTAATTCCATCTTGTGAAGTTTTTGTGATTAATGGATGTATAAGAGATGTAGTGGTATTAGTGGCAGACTGTGAGATAATGCTGATTTCATGTGTGCGGTGTGTCGTGGAGAGCAAGTGGAGATTGTCAGGCGTGAAAGGCTAAATCATGCTGATGAATCTCTTGAGGGTGGAAAAGTTTTGTTATTTGTGAGACATGTTATGTGCTGGAGGTGGGGCTGGAGCTAGTGTGAGGAGTGGCTGGATGAAGTTCATGAAGCTGTTGCCTCTCCTAACATTTAGAGGGCTTTTTCTCCATGCTAGTGGATCTTTGTATGCGGCATGTGTTAGGAGTGTAATGCTGTGTGCTAGTGAGACGTGGGCAGTAAAGGAAGGGGATATTTGCAGGCTCAAATGTACAGAAATGACGAAGATTAGCTGGATGTACAGTGTGTCCTTGAGTGCGAGGCCTGGGGGGGTTGGGATTACGATGCAGAGTTAAGAGGTAGGATAGTACTAGAGTGTATTGGTGTTGTGGTGAGGAGAGGTAGACTGAGATGGTTTGGGCATGTGGAGAGGATTGGGGATGACATTTGGGTGCAGAAAGTGAGAGGTGGTTGCGAGAGGCAAACCGAAAAAGACCTGGGACGAGGTCACTGAGGGTAACCTCAGGGATAAGGGACTGAATAGGGTAGCACAGTGAAAAAAAAAGAAAAAAGACATTACTGAGTCTGTACTTCCATTCTATAGCACTTTTCCGTGACTATCATCATATACAGTCTTTAATCTCTTGGTACAACTCAACATTCAAGATAGAGAGTTCAAGATGGAGAGATGACAATTTTAGGCCAAGTGTAACGTGGCTCATTGCTAGAAAGAGAATTTACTGTGGCTTTTCACCTTTTCCATGGCACTTTTCCGTGACTAGCATCATATTCTGGCGATAATCTCTTGTAATAACTTAACATTCAAGATGGGTAGATGACAGTTTTCAGCCAAGTTAGAGTAAAAAGAGTACAGTAATTTAGTTTAGTCTTGCTGCCTCCAGCTGGCTTTAACCTGAATCTCTTGTACTGAAGGGGATGATGAAGGTTATATCTACAGTAAGCCCTCCAGTTGCTAAAGTCTCTCCCGAGTTTAATGAAATCATCGAGGGATGCGAATAGTAGTAGTAGTAGTAGTAGTAGTAGTAGTAGCGGCAGTAGTAGTAGTAGTAGTGGCAGTAATAGTAGTAGTAGTAGTAATCGTAGTAGTAGTAGTAGTAGTAGTAGTAGTTGTTGTTGTTGTTGTTGTTGTTGTTGTTGTTGTTTTAGGATGATGATGATGATGATAAAGAGGAGGAGGAGGAAGAGTTGTTGCCGTTGTTGTAACAGTAGTATTAGCTCTAGTAGTAGTAGTAGTAGTAGTAGTAGTAGTAGTAGTAGTAACAGTAACAGTAGTAGTTGTTGTTGCTGCTGTTATAACGCGAAACTGATTTAAACTTGAACCTAGTGGACTGCAGGCTCGAGCTATCCTTTTTCACTTCACCTACTATCCTCCTGTAAGGGGATAGGGAGAGCACTAAGAGGCGTTTATATATGCGGGCAACTCCACCGCCTGGTCATACTAGCTCCACCACTTGAAGGCGCCCCCCTCTTACACCGAACGGAGGAGTAAAGTAAAAACAATGTGTTCTAGGGGTGCAGTGATTAGTGCAAAGTCAGGTATTATCAGGGTCAGCACTTTTACACACACACACACACACACACACACACACACACACACACACACACACACACACACAAACACCTTCCTCATCTTCCTCTCTCTCTCTCTCTCTCTCTCTCTCTCTCTCACACACACACACACACACACACACACACACACACACACACACACACACACACACACACACACACACACACACACACACTCACATGCCTGTTTAACATCTACTTACACTCGAACCAATAAAAACGGTACTCAGAAATGAAACAGATGTATGAGGCGAGTAATTAGATTTAACCTCGGTATCTGTATGAGTTATCTCCGTCAGCACTAGGGTCTTCTAATGTAAGTAAAATCGTTTGTGATATTCAGATTTTTGTAGGAAAGGCCTTATCTTACACCCATTCCAAACACCTAGCCTAAACCAAGTGACTGATGGATTCATAAGGAGTGAGGTTGCTGTGCGTATTTTTTCCCCTTAAGGCTAATAATTCTGAGTGGATAGTGTAGTTAATATTTTCCATAAAGCTTCTACTATTGCATTAAATATAAAAGAGTCAGGTATAAGAATTCATTCAAGTCATCTGTTATAAAAGATAGAGATGGAAAAGTTTCAGATACTTTTTGGAGCAAGCTTTCACATCAAGGCATGAATTCAGCCACACTTCAGCCCCTTCAGTCCCAGGGCGTAATATTACGTGTGTCACAATATGCTAGGTAATAAAGGGTAATGCAAGCTTACCTACTTCTTGTTGTTGGAGAAAAGTTTACAATTTTTTTTTTTTTAATGCGAGGAAGAAGGAACAAAGGCAGAGCCCGCAAAACAGTTCCTTCCAAGAAAAAAATAAAAAACAATACAAAAGGGCCAAATGCAAGACCCGTTCATTTCGAGATGCCTGGACACACTTCGTTTGAAAGACTGCCGTTCATAGGAAGTAGTAAATACAGACAGAGGGAGATAGGTCCAGAGTTGACCTGTTGCGTAAATAAAGGACTGGGAGTAACGGTCAACTCTTGCATTAGAGAGTTGGACAGAAAAGGAATGAGAGTTTCTTACTAGACGGGTGCTACGCACCCGTCGTAAAGAGGAAGAGATGCAAGGAGACAGTTCAGAGGAGCAGTGACCATTGAAATAGCGACAGAAAAGAGATAAAAAGGCAACACTGTGGCAAGGAGACAGAGGTTGAAGGAAGCCATTAAGAGGAGGAGAGTTGATAAGATGAAAAGCCTTCGACTCCACCCTATTGAGAAGAGCTGTATGTGGGAAGCCTCCCCCCGCATGAGAGTTGTACTCTAAACAGGGGCGAATAAAACCCGTGTATAAAGTCAACAATTATGCAGGGGTAAAGAAGGCATGGAGTCGGCTTAGCACACCTAATCTCTTGGAAGTAGGTTTTGCAAGAGATGTAATATGATCTTTCCAAGATAAGTCCCGAGTGAATGAAACCCCAAGCATGTTCAAGGATGATGAAGGATTGAGCTGGATATTATTATACATTAGTGGGTACTTCTGTGGAAGATTTTGTCGAGTTGATAGGTGCAAAAACTGAGTCGTTGATACATTAAAACCAACAAGATTAGTTTTACCCCAGTCAGAGACACAAGGCAAGTCAGACATAAGGTGTGCCATAGTCTTGTCCCTTGTCTGTTGAAGTAACTGCTGAGAGGGACGTTGCAGAAATCGAATGGAAAGATGAAGGGTGGAATCATCAGCGTACGAGTGGATAGGGTTAGATGCACAGCTTAGAAGATCATTAAGGAATAAAAGGAAGAGAGTTGGTTAAGGACAGAGCCCTGAGGAACGCCACTGTTAATAGATTTAGAAGAACGATGGCCGTCTACAACAGCAGCTATAGAACAACCATAAAGAAAGTTATAGATGAGGGCAAAGATATAAGGATAGAAACCGTAAGAAAGCAGTTTGAATATTCAAGATATATGCCAGACTCGATCGAAAGCCTTTGAGATGTCAAGTGCAATGGAAAAGCTTTCACCTAAGTCCCGAAAGGAGGATGACCAGGAGTCTGGAAGGTAGGTGAGAAGCTCGCCAGTGGAGCGTCCCTGACGGAACCCATGCTGATGATCAGAAAGAAGGTTGTGATAGGAAAGATGCTTTAAAATTTTTCTATTAAGAATAGACTCGAAAAACCCAGCCACTGGAGGCACAAGCCAATGCAACTCAGTGCCGGTCCCAAGCCCAGATAAATGGGGAGGGTTGCGTCATGGAAGGACATCCGGAGTAAAAACCCTAGCCAACTCAATATGCGGAGCACAAAAGGAAACTTCATACCGGATTGGTCGTGGCCCGGGTCAGCAACGACTGCCACCGGTGCTGTTGTCCAACAGGGGGCCGGTAGAAAGTATGCGACTGTTGGACAAAGGAAGGAGAGGAGGAGAAGAGGAGGAAGACAGTTCCAGAGGATGTGGGAGAGAAGGGAGAGTAGAAGAGTGGAGACAAGAGTGGGACCTTTGAATGTGGGCACAATGACGGTTAAAGGGAGAGAGCTGGCCGATATGATGGAGAGGAGAAAGTTGGATATATTGTGTGTGCAGGAAACAAAATGGCAGGGAAGTAAAGCGAGGATGATTGGAGAAGGGTTCAAATTGTTATACCAAGGCATGGATGGGAGGAGAAATGGTGTAAGGGTGGTAGTGATGGAAAAGTATATAGACAGTGTATTGAAGGGGAAGACAGTGTTGGATAGAGTAATTAGTTTGAGGATGGAAACTGAGGGGGTCCTGATTAACGTCATCAGTGCATATGCCCCGTAAATGCGGTGTGACTTGGAGGACAAGGAAGAGTTTTGGAGTGAAGTAGAGGAAGTGATTCAGAGCATACCCAGGGAGGAAAGAGTGGTTATGGGAGTGGATTTGAATGGGCAAGTTGGAGAAGGAAATAGTAGGGATGAGGAGGTGATAGGCAGGTACGGTGTCGGGGAGAGGAACGCTGAGGGTCAGATGGTTGTTTTTTCAAAACGGATGGAGATGGCTGTAGTAAACACTTTTTTCAAGAAGAAGGAGGAGCACAGGATTACGTATAAGAGTGGGCGAAGGAGGACACGGATAGATTATATCCTATGTAGGAGATGCAATTTGAAAGAATTCAGTGATTGTAAGGTAGTGCCAGGGGAGAGTGTAGTAAGACAGCATAGGGTGTTGGTTGGAAAGATGAGTTTGAAAGCGAAGTCAAGGAGGAAAGTGAGAGCTGAACCAAGGATTAGGTGGTGGAAGCTGAAGGAGCAAGACTTCAGTAGTAAATTTAGGGATAAAGTGAGTCAGGCTTTTGGAGGCAGGGAAGACGAGGACGGATGGGTAGTTATCTCAGAAGTGGTGAGGGAGAAAGCCAAGAAGATACTTGGGGTGACATCGGGACAGAGGAGGGAAGACAAGGAGACTTGGTGGTGGAATGAGGAAGCACAGGATAGCATAAATAGGAAGAAGTAGGCAAAGATGAATATGCATAGACATAGGGACGAAGAAAGCATTCGGGAGTATAAGGAGACGAGGAACATAGAGAAGAAGGAGGTTGCTAAGGCAAAAGAAAAGGCATACCAGAAGTTGTATGAGAAGTTGAATAGTAGAGAAGGGGAAAAAGACCTATTCTGATTAGCCAGGCAGAGAGACAGAGCTGGGCAGGATGTGCAGCATGTTAGAATGATAAAGGATGCAGATGGTAATGTACTGACAAGTGAGGAGAGTGTACTAAGAAGGTTGAAGGAGTATTTCGAAGAGTTGATGAATATAGAAAATATGGGAGAGGGAAGGTTGGAGGAGTTGAAGGTAGTGAGTCAGGAAGAAGAGATCAGCAGAGAGGAAGTGAGGAATGCCATGAAAAGGATGAAGGATGGCAAGGCAGTGGGCCCAGATGGTATACCAGAGGAAGCATGGAGGAGCTTAGGAGAGATGGCTGTGACGTGGTTTACCAGATTGTTTAACAAAATCCTGGAGGGTGAGAGGATGCCGGAGGAGTGGAGAAAAAGTATTCTAGTTCCGATTTTCAAGAACAAGGGTGATGTGCAGTGCTGCAGCTACTACAGAGGTATAAAGCTGATCAGCCATGCAATGAAGATATGGGAAAGAGTGGTGGAAGCTAGGCTGAGAAGAGAAGTGAGGATCTGCGAGGAGCAATTTGGTTTCATGCCAGGGAGAAGTACTACAGACGCAATATTTGCTTTGAGAATGGTGATGGAGAAGTACAGAGAAGGTCAGAAGGAGTTGCATTGTGTGTTTATAGACTTGGAGAAGGCTTATGATAGGGTACCGAGAGAGGAGCTGTGGTACTGTATGAGAAAGTCAGGGGTGGCAGAGAAGTCCGTGAGGGTTGTGAAGGACATGTACGACGATAGTGTAACATCAGTGAGATGTGCAGTATGAATGACTGAGGGTTTCAAGGTGGAGATGGGATTGCATCAAGGATCGACTTTGAGCCCCTTCTTCTTTGCAATGGTGATGGACAGATTGACAGATGAGATTAGACAGGAGCCTCAGTGGACAATGATGTTTGAGGACGGCATTGTGATATGTAGTGAGAGCCGGGAGGAAGCTGAGGCAGAGCTTGAGAGATGGAGATATGCACTGCAGAGAAGGAGAATGAACGTAAGCAGAAGCAAGACTCAGTACATGTGTGTAAATGAGAGAGATGACAGGGGAACCGTGAGGCTGCCAGGTGTAGAGGTGGCAAAGTTAGATGAATTCAAATACATGGGGTCAACTGTACAAAGTAACGGAGAGTGTGGTAGATAGGTAAAAAAAGAGTCTGCAGGCGGGATGGAGTGTGTGGAGAAAGGTGACAGGAGTGATCTGTGACAGAAGGGTCTCTGCAGAAATGAAAGGGAATGTTTATCAGACTGTAGTGAGGCCAGCCATGTTGTATGGAGTGGTGACAGTATCACTGACAAAAAGACAGGAGGCACAGTTGGAGGTAGCAGAATTGAAGATGTTGCGTTTTTCACTAGGAGCGACGAGGTTGGTCAAAATTAGAAATGAACATATTAGAGGAACATATTAGAGGGACATATTTGGGGACAAAGCTAGAGAGGCGAGACTGAGATGGTTTGGACATGTGCGGAGGAGGGATGAGGAGTATGTCGGGAGGAGGATGCTGGAAATGGATTTACCAGGCAGGAGAAAGAGAGGAAGTCCAAGAGACGGTTTATGGATGTAGTGAAGGAGGACATGCAGGTAGTAGGTGTAAGAGAAGAAGATGCAGCAGACAGTGTAAGATGGAGACGGGTGATCTGCTGTGGCGACCCCTAAGGGGAGAGCCAAAGGGAGAAGAAGAAGAATAGATTCGAAAACTTTTGAGACACAGTATGTTAAAGCGATTGAATGATAGTTAGAGGGTTAAGAATGGTCACCCTTCTTTGTTACTGGCTGAATCAGAGCAATCTTCCAGCAAGAAGGAAAGGTACAAGTTGAAAGACAAAGGCAAAAGAGTTTACCTAGACAGGGTGTAAGCACAGAAGCACAGTTCATGAGGACAATAGGAGGGACTCCATATGTCTTGTTAGTATTGAAGCCAGTGATGGCAGAAAATACATCAGCTGAAGTAATTTTTCTGTCAACCATGAGGAAGTCAGAGGGGGGAAGTGATGGAGGAACAGCACCGGAATTGTCTACAGTGGAACTGTAGGAGAAAGTCTGAGTGAAGAAATCTGCTTTATCAATAGAAGAAATAGCTACAGAGCCATCAGAGTAGAAAAGAGGAGGGAAGGATGATGAGGTGAAGTTGTTAGAAAGGTTTTTGGCAAGTGCCATAAGGAGCAGGAAGAATTCGAGTTGGAGAGTTGAAAGCATTTAGTACGGATGAAATTATTTTTAGCAGAGCGAAGAACAGACTTAGCACGATTCAGGGTGGAAACATAAAAACGATATGATTCAGGGGTGGGTTGGCTCCAGTACCTTTTATAGGTCCTCTCTTTGTTGCGGACAGCATTAGAACAAGCATGATTAAACCAAGGCTTTCTTGCATTAGTCAAAGGATATGAGAAGGGAATGCATACTTCCATGCCCGAGAGAATAACCTCCGTAATGTGCAAGGCACACTCGGATGGCTCCCGGCCATGGAAGCAATAATCATTCCATGGAAAAGTACTGCCTGAGGGCCTCCCAATCCGCAGCTCCAAAGTGCCACAGTCGACATTTCTTTGGAAGGTCCACAGGCCGTACTGGAGCGATAGGACAGGTTAAGGTAATAAGGTTATGATCGGAGGAGTCCAACGGAGAGAAAAGTTAACAGTGTAAGCATCCAATTATTCATCCTACAGTAAAAATTTTTACAGTACATGTTCTCATCGGCTTTCCACATGCTCCATCACAATTCCTGTTCATTCCACCTATTTCTTTGTCCTCCAGTCCCATTTCTTTACACCCTTCAACACTTTCATCTCAAGCTGCTAATCGTACAGCAACCATATTCACAGGGTATACTTTTCCCAGGTTCACCGTCCACAAAATTTCCAACACCTGCACACCTAGTTAGCCTGTTTGAGGTTAGGAATATCCACATGATGCAGTACAACTCACCACAGCAAGGACGTCTCCATATGGCTTTATCAGGTCCAACAGGTACATGGCGAAGTTAATGTTGGGGATGGGAGGGAGCGGGCCAGGTCCTTTCCACTCCAACATTTGGGACTCTCCGTCTTCTCTTCTTCCCTCCTCTCTCTCACTCATTCCCGCTGCTGAGGGAAGGAGAAGCCTTAAATTAATACCTATCAATCTCACGAGGGTCATTAAGGCCATTTTTTTTTTTTTTTCTAAATCCCACTCTTTCTTTACCATTCCATCCACTACAGTTGTTGTTATGCCCAGGTCCCAAATTGTACAGTACTTTTGAGTGAACAAAGTCAAAGGGGAAACGAACTGTCCCAGAGTATGATTGGTCCGAAAATCGATCTCTGGTTCTTCAATTTCATAACTAAACTTGCTAACTAATGCACCACCGGCTAGGAAAGGCGGAGTGGGGGGATCAGGGAAAGTATTAAAATAGAAAGAAAAAGAAAAAAGCTGACGCCTCTCGAAAGCTGAACGATATCGCCTTTCTTAACCAAAGTAAAATACAAGGTGGTCTGTAAATTGCACCTTCCTGTCTTTTGTGTTGCAGGAATGGCTCAGTCTGCTGGTGTGGGGAGCGACGATATCTAAGCTACTTTGTAAAATAATTAATCAACCATGCACTGCGGACGACATAAAGAAACATACACTATGAAGAATGAAAAGGATTATGGGAAGTTGAACTTGACGCAGGGTAGACAGTGGTAACGCTGATGATGATAGTGATGGGGGTGATGACTGTCAGTAATGATGACGGTGGAGGTTAAGATGGTGATGATTTTGTCATTGAAAGTGTTGATGATGGTTGTTATGAGGGTGATAGCTGTAGTGATGGCAGTGGTAGTGGCGATGATTATGGTGGCTGTAATGGTGGCAGTCGTGATGGTGATGGTTGTGATGGTGGTAACCGAAAAAATGATGATGATGAAAGTGATGATTGTGGCTGTTGTGGTAATGAAGTGATGAGTAATGACGGTCGTTGTGGTAGTGATAATGATTATGGTGACAGTCATGATGGTGACAGTGGTGGACGAACAGCCGTATTCTCGCTGCAGTTGATATCGTAGCTCTTTGTTCTTTGCAAATATTTTTTTCTCTTCCCTTTTTAGTGGGGATAGGGACACATTTATGCCATCTTTTGTGTAAATCAATGAAAACTAATCCGATAATTAAAGACCACCATCATTTCCATAACACAGAATGGTCTCCACACAGCTACGGTACACCGACTTCATTCTTTGCAAACTAGCATGATGATTAACTCCTACACTGAGGGCATGTTTACTAATGTTTTGCGTGTCCCACGGGGTTATTCGGGCTTCGACAGACTCTCAAAAAATATTTGCCAAAAATCAGTTATTAGCCCTAGAATATTAAAATTAAATATGCTTATGGCACATACCTTCAGCTTTCTCCTGGAATGTTTGTTGAGCCTTCATCAGTTACCGTAGGACTTGTGGAGACCTCTGAAGTTGGGTAACGAAGTCTCCACTTTACACTTCCCGACAACCCGTAATATGATTACCACAGCCAGATATTAACACTATAAACACTACTCTATGATTTTCAAGTAGTTTGGGATCCATACTCCAAAAAAAAACCCACTGTGAAAGCAATGGAAATTACGAGCGCGTCTGACCGTCGCACTTGCGCTAGTTCGCTCTTGGTACTCTGTCATTTATTATTCATAAAACCTCTCACACTTTACATTTCTATTACTATATCACACTTATATATATCTGGAGTCTTTCTCCATAAGTTTCCTTCAGTAGTAATAGTTTATTGTCACTGAAGTCATTCAATTTTTCATTCAGTAAAATACGTAGAGAGCCACGGATTCACTTTCACTGTTATAACATAAAGTATTTGTACTCATATTCTTATATTACTAATTACTTACATTACTATTTACATTTTCTATTCTATTTTCAATATTTACCCTTCTGTTTTACTTACACTATGTTATTCACTGTCACTTTCAGTAAGATAAAACTATAATACACTGTTCAATCATATGTACTGAACATCCATTGCTTTCACTTGCTATTTACACATTATTTACACATTATTTCCACATTATTCTCCTTTCACACTTGCACTGTTAGAACTGCTTCTGGCTGTGGTAATCAAAGAAGCACGTAACACAGAGGGGAACCTGGCACTCAGCGCACTGCCAAGAGGTGCGTTTGTGCTCAGGTGTGCGACGGGTGGTATGTGCTGACACCTGACACCTGCGAATCGCAGCCTTCCTTTTCCATGTGGCAGGCATTAGCTCCAGTCTGTGCCGATCCATATACGCCCTCTGCTCAAGTCGGTCGGGAAGTGTTACTGGATGGCGCCTTGGAGTTGCTGCTGTCACCCTACATATCTTTCCAGCAGCTGCTGGACACAAGTCCTGGTGAACAACCTCAGGGAGAAGGACTTGGGTGGCTTGACCTTCATCTTGTACAGGATGAAGGCGTTCAGCATCGTCATATCTATGAGATGCAGGAAAACTTTCCTGTACCACCTAGTATTCTTCCTGAGGCAGTCGATCTCACCAGTCATCATGTCGGACTTGTCCACCAGCCGCATGTTGATATTGTAGTCCAACACAGCATCAGGTTTCATCACAGGTTCGCCTGTCCTACGGTCGACCTTCCCACTGTCTGTCATCTCCCCCTTATGTATGGTGGTGAGCATGTGCACGACCCTCTTGTCATGCCACCTTATTGCCAGCATCTTCTCAGACTTGCGTAGGTGCACGTCTCCTTGCTGCGAGGTTCCTGCCTCTTTGAATTTAGGGAAGTGGGCACGATTACTTTTCACAGTGTCGCAGGAGCCAATGCCGTGCTCAGAAAGGTATTTGGCAAGTTTCGGTGCTGTATAGTAGTTGTCTGTATACAGCACATGATTCCCACCAAAATACTTTTCAAGGAGCACTTTCACTACACAGCCTGAGAAGCCAAGGGAGTGTGTTTTATCCAGATCGACAGTGCTGGCTGAATAAATGACGAAGTCAAGGATGTACCCCGTCTTACAGTCGCACAGTACAAAGAACTTAATTCCAAAGCGATGGCGTTTGCTTGGAATGTACTGAACAAACCGAAGACGTCCTCTGAAGAAAACCAAGGATTCGTCAATGACAACCTTCTGAAAGGGGTGGAAGAATGACATAAACTTATCCTTCATTCTGCTCAGAATCTCCCGGATCTTCCAGAGTGGGTCGGTTTGGGAAGGTACATCGTTGTCAGCAAAGTGCAGGTTTCCCATGATGTTTCGGAAGCGATCTCTGGCCATGTACTTATTGAAGGTGGTTGAGGGTAGTAAGGGGTCCATGGACCAGTATTCTTCCAACTCATGCTTCTTGGAGTGTGGCATGAGAAGCATGAGGGCAAAGAACACATACAGCTCCTGCACTCCCAGCATGGACCACCGTTGCATCTTGGCTGCACCTGTACCACTTGCAGCACGTTGTGATTCATACCTGTTGGTCTCATCACATATGTGCTGCATGACTTCGTCATCTAGGAAGGCCAAAAGGTAGTCTACGAACTCAGCAGTATCGTCAATAGTGAAGGCAGGCTGAACTCCTGAGGAGCTCTCATCAAACACTAAATGTTCAGGCACAAAATTAGACCCTTCCATCCACGCGAAGGCTTCCAGGATTCCCTGTCATGGCGGTGTAGGGTGGGTGGTGGTGGTGGGTGGCTGTGAGGCAGATTTATCAGGTTCAAGGTCACTCGCACTGACCCTGGGTTGCCGTACAGCACTAGCAGCCCTTACCCTACTACCAACTCTACTTTTACAAGTTCGGGATTTACTTCTTCCTCTACAGCCTGCCTTCACTGTTGATGCTGGTGATGACTCCAACGACAAAGACTCTGGAGATAGCGCAGCCGACGATGAGGAAGAAATGAGTGAAGTGGGGCTTGGGGAACGGGGAGGTGAATCAACTCGGCACTCATGGTGGGCTGGGTCACACGGGGGCATTGTTCTGGGGCTAACACGCCGCCTTTTCACTCCCTTCCCAAATTCCTTGCCTTGCTGCACTAACGGCTCCTTTCCCTTGGAGCTAGGGACTACTTCCGACACTGAAGCACTCGTACTAGCACTTTCTGGCACGATTACCTCACCCGGCTCATCACACGATTCACCCGAATCGTCAAAATCACTATCCATCATCACCATGGACAATTCTGCTAGTTCACGTGCCACTGCAGAGTCACTAAGTCCTTTCCTGCTTCCCTCACTACTTTTCTTGGGGGTAGAGGTCACGGGACCCTTTGCAATGGGGGCAGAAGCGGCAGAAATAGTGGGGCGCGAATGCGACATGGTTTGACCACATCAGAGGACAAGGAACTAAATGCCGCGGCTTATCTGAGAAGGCAAGGGTTGACAATGACACTGAGGCTGATTGCTGCTAACTTACAGGCTAATTTTTTATAGGTAGAAAATCTCAGCAATACATAAAGAAATAGGTAGTTCCAGGTGAATGTAAATGTCACTTAGGCTTCTCCCTTCCTTTCTGATATATATTTTTATTACAGACATCGATTACAAGGCATAATTCAAAGGGGAAATTACCGTGGTAATGTAGCGAATGAATGCACGTGAGGTGTTATCAGGTGATAATTAGCCAATTCCTGGTGTATAACACTATCACTTACCTTATTTTTTTTTGGTATATATTATTTTGTATAAGTATAGGGCATAGGGCTTATTTCAATGGATGAAATCTGTGGAAAAATCCGGGGGAAATTTGCTTAGCACAGCGCGGCATGGGAGGTGAGAGGACAGGGTAATGGAGGGCAGGTAGGGAGGGGAGTCACGAAGGGGGTAAAATCGCTAAAATGTCAACAATGGATGGGAGTACAGATGAGATTTGGAGTGCTGACTAGTGTTGGACATTGGCAGTACTGATAGATGATACAAGCCACCACTTGAGAGCCCGGGATAATTCAAAATAACACAGAATCACAAAAGTGACGCCCTGTGGTATGATCCATTGTGGCCAAGCGTCACGAAAGTGATGCCCCGTGGTTAACCCCTACACCGCGGGCATGTTTACCGATGTTTTGCGTGTGCCACGGGGTTATTCGGGCTCCGACAGACTCTCAAAAAACATTTGCCAAAAATCCGTTATTAGTCCTAGAATATTAAAATTACATATGCTTATGGCACATACCTTCAGCTTTCTCCTGGAATGTTTGTTGAGCCTTCGTCAGTTACCGTAGGACTTGTGGAGACCTCTGAAGTTGGGTAACGAAGTCTCCACTTTACACTTCCCGACAACCCGTAATATGATTACCACAGCCAGATATTAACACTATAAATACTACTCTATGATTTTCAAGTAGTTTGGGATCCATACTCCAAAAAAAAAACAACTGTGAAAGCAATGAAAATTATGAGCACGTCTGACCGCCGCACTTCCGCTAGTTCGCTCTTGGTACTATGTCATTTATTATTCATAAAACCCCTCACACTTTATATTTCTATAACTACATAACACTTATATATATCTACAGTCTTTATCCATAAGTTTCCTTCAGTAGTATTAGTTTATTGCCACTGTAGGGATTCAATTTCTTTCAGTAAAATACGTAGCATTCACTTTCTCGTCCTGTACAGTATACTGGCATTGAGAGTGAATGTCACTTTCATCTTCACTCTCATAACTCATAGTATTCAGACATGCTATAGTGAAACTTTCACTTTCATTACTCCTAGGGTATATACTCGTATTCTTATAATACTACTCATTTACATTTCTATTTACGTTCTCTATTTTATTTACACTGTGTTATGCACTGTCGCTTGAAGTATTTTATAAAACTATTTTCCATTGTTCACGTATATTTACATTCATTACTTTCACTTGCTGTTTACACATTATTTACACATTATTTACAATTCCACTTGCACTGTTTTACTCAATAGAAAGATCGTAGTCACTCTTTTATCAATTGTCAGCCCTTTACCTCTTTCCACACGAGGTTTAGTAGGGGGTAAAGGTCACAGGGCCCTTGCATGGGGGTGAAAAAAGGCCCTGAAGTCAGCAAGAGGATGAGCCGTACCTCCTCTTCGGAATCTGAGAGAGAACTGATAGGAGGGCCAGCCCGGGTTGAGGCCTACTTGAGGGTTATTCAGCACTACCAACGTAGCTCTTGAAACAGCTATGTATTTCACTGAAATGATTGGCAGGAAATCTAGACAATACATTATAAATTAGGTAGTTCCAGGTGAATGTAAATATCACTTAGGCTTCTCCCTTCCCTCCTTATATGTATATTTATTACGAAAATAGATTATATGGCATATTTCAAGGGGAAAAAAACAGCGAAAATTAGCGAACGAGTGCACGTTAGGTGTTGTCAGGTGATAATTAGCCAATTCCAGGTGTATGGCACTCTCACTTACCTTATTTCTTTCTTGTATATATTACTTGGTATAAGAATAGGGCATAGGGCTTATTTCAATGGATGAAATCAGTGAAAAATTCCAGGGAAGATTTACTTAGCGTAGCACGGCCGGGCAGGCGAGAGGATAGTGTAATGGAGGGGGGTAGGGAGGGGAGTCAAGAATGGGGAGAAATGGCTAAATTGTCAACAATGGATGGGAGTACAGATGAGATTAGGAGTGCTGACTAGTGTTGGACATTGGCAGTACTGATAGATGATACAAGCCCCCACTTGGAAGCTCGGGTGAATTCAAAATAACACAGAATCACAAAAGCGACGCCCCACGGTATGATCCCTTGCTCCCAAGCGTCACGAAAGTGACGCCCCGCGGTTAAGGGGTTAAGGGGTTAATGAACAGACAGAACACATGATACTAAAATTTCTGTTCTTGTATAGTTTGACCTTTAATTCCATAAATCCCTCTGAAGGCGTAACTTCAAACAGTGAACATGCTACCTTGGGGTGTTCACCAAAGAAGCAATTGTATCAAGAACTGATGAAGAACGGACTGAATTTCACCAGAATCAAATTTGTCCAGAAGAAAGGAAAAAAAAAAAGGAAGAAAGCTGGATAAATGTAATATGATCACCACAGTGTCGAAATCATAATTTAAAAAGCACAAATGAAAACAATAAAAATATATGTGTCAAGTAAACAGTTAAGGGACAGGTGCTTATGTCAACGTGAATGAGACTGAGGCATTTAATGAAAGAGGTCAATCTATTATAATGTTTTGATAAAGCTGTAAGTCTGTTTTGCTCTGTACCCAGCAAAGCTGCAATGTCGATACTTCTGTTAATGTCATAATAAAGTGGAAAAAAAATACGAGAGAACTATAATAAATTTACCGTACAATTTAATTAATCTGTTTTAAGATTACCTGTGTAGAAGCTGAAATGCTAATTTAGTCATAAAATGAAAAATTAATGAGGAATGAGAAACTTACTATGTACAAGAACTATTAGTTATTTCGTTTTAAGATGACTTATGTAGCGGTTGAGATGATGTCTGGCTATCTCAGTGAACAGCAAATAAAAATAATTCTCTTCCCATTAACCTGGCCTAAAATCGACATCTTTCCATGCCAAATGCCGATTTCTAACAATATATTTAATTGATGCTAGACACGAAGACGCGCTTTGTATTGGATGTAGAGTCATGACATTGTCCGTTACTGCCAATACTTATAATAAGTTGTAAAAGTTCGAAAATCTTGGTCAAGTTATGATAACAGAAAATTAGTAGGCTTTAACGAAATTATGCTTTTTTTTTTCTTGTTTGTTTTTTTAATAACGGAACAGAGGAAAGAAAAACAAATGAATTAAAAAAAAACTAATCCAGACACCAGATTATTGGTGTTCTCTGTTCATAAAATATCTGTAACAGTTAGACTTGAACAGCTGTAGGTTGAAGTTTTGAGGGATACAACTCTAGGGAAGTGAGTTCCAGAGAGATGTAGTTCGGGGAATGAAAGAATTCTGGTAGGCAGAAGTTCTACAATATGGTAATGTGGAAGAGAAGTTGATCAGTTTTCAGGGATGTTATGTGGAGGTGGAGGAGAGAAGTGGAAAATATGTTGGTAGGAAAGAGGTAAAACTAGGGTCTTTTTCACCAACTTTTTTTCGTCGATTTACAGTTCATTTACCCTGCGACTCTACCTTATTTTCATAGCACTTCTTCGTGACAAGTGCTCTTTTCGAGTGTTAGTATATGGCTATAACTCTTGATGGAAAGAGGGCAATTTTAGGCCAGCTAGAATAAAAAGGGTATAGTAGGCTTCAGTAAACTTACAATAGAGATGAAAAGTTAATCGGTTTTCAGGGATGCTTCGTAAGGGTGGTGATATGTAACTTAGTGGATGAGCAGTTACCTGGTCCACTCAACCTTCTTCACTGATGTGAGGAGGAACAATACACACCTCCCCTCCTCCCCCCCCTACTTCTCTTTCTCTCTCTCTCTCTCTCTCTCTCGAACAGCCAGGTAGAGGTACAAAAATCTCCGCTCAACACTCATGCTCCTATGATTCATTCTCATTTAATAATAATAATCATCATCATCATCATCATGCAAGTGTAATATGAAAAATAATTAATAAGGAAGAGGTGTTACGAGCCAAAGCGTTCTATGACAACGAGATTATAGTTACAGCCAGGTGCTGAACAACCATGACAGGGTGATAACTCTGATCAGATGGGACGGCATGCGGTGTACAGTTATACTGTGTATAAAAGTTCTTATGCTCTCTTTCTCTCTCTCTCTCTCTCTCTCTCTCTCTCTCTCTCTCTCTCCTTCTTCTACTTCCTAGAGTTCCTTCTTCTTTCTCTCTCCATACATTTCCTCATTATTCTCACTCTACTGTGTACACTACCCTACATCTCATTTCCCTCTTCCGTCTCACTTTTTCTCCTCTCTCCCACTCCTCATTTTCTTCCTCTTCCTAAAGCATTTCCCATCGTTTCATCTGTTTCTTTGTATCTTTCTTCTCTTCTCGTTATTCCACTTAGTATTTCTTTCCTTCACTTTCTGTTACTCTCTTTTTTCCCCCTTTTCTTTATCGTTCATTTTCTTTCTCCCTTCTTTTTATTTCTTTTCTTCCTTTTCTTTTTTTATCATACTAGTAGATTTTAATATAGATTAGTTTAACAGGAAAAAAATATATATATAATTTATCATTCATGAGGTAATCAGTGGTTATGTATTTCTTTGAATTATCAGTCATAAACTAGAGTCCGCGTTCTCTTCTGTTAAGGAAGCTCGCTAACATCTCTTACTAAGCGAATTATTTTGTTTATTTCACCTTCCTTTCCAATTCTGTGCTATATAAATCCTTCAAACATCGGCTTACTGTGCATTAATAACACAAAGGAAGCCAGCCATATCCACAAGTAAATCGCTATGGAAGTGGTACTAGGGAACCTCCTTGCCCGACGATAATTTGGGCCTAGGTGTCGCTGAAGTCTTCTTAACACCTCTTCCTCAGTGATTTACTTTGCATATTACACATTTTTACCCTCCAGGACACTAAGATTCTAAATTTCACTCACCTCTTTATCACTGTTGGATTAATAGATGCTTGGGTGAGACGCAATAGACAACGATGCATATGAGCACCAACAGATTGAAGGTAAGTACCTCAGTCCACTACATCACACTCAAACGTCTATGAATCAAGCGATGAAAGTGAGGCAGAAGAGTCGAATAGATCTATCTGTCTATCTGTTTAGTGCCAGACGCCTTAATCCTGTAAGGGTTGGCCACAAACAAGTTGCCTCCATGTTGCCCTGTCATCCGTCATTTCACTGCCCTGCTCCCAGCTCACACCCCCCTCTCTCATATAACTCTCCACTCTATCTTTCCATCTCATCCTTGGCCTTCCCCTCCCTCTCACCCCCTCCACCTCACTCACATACTCATACACTCTCCTCATGAGTCTCTCGCTCTCCATCCTCTCCACATGGCCACACCACCTCAGTGTGTTTCTCCTAACGCTTCCTATCACATCCACAGTGACTTCATTTCTCTCGAAAACTATAACTCTACTCGTCCCTTCATTCACCTTTAGATATCGTTTCTTACACACTCTTCCAAACTCATTCACCAAGCCTTGCAGTTCCCCTTCGTCTACACTTAACAACACAGTTTCATCTGCAAGCAACAGTACAGGGAGTTTCCAAACACTGCCCTCCCTCATTAGGGCCGCTCCAAAAACTACTGCCCTACCTTGTATCTCTTTTATAACCCTTTCCATATACAGATTGAACGACCGGTAAGACATGACACATCCCTGTTTCAATCCGACCTTCAAATAGAAAAAGTCACTCAGTTCATCAACCACACGCACTGCAGCCTGAGCACCCTCATACATACTTTTCACAGCATTCAACAACTTCCTATTTACTCCATATATTCTTAATACTTTCCACAGTCCTTGTCTATCCACCTGTCATATGCTTTCTTCAAATCCATGAAGGGTGCATTCAACTTTTTCCCTTCTCTAGAAACTTTTCCACTAAAGATTTAAGAAAGAATATCTGATCTACACAACCTCTTCCCTTCCTAAAACCTCCCTGTTCTCCACCTAATTCCTCTGTTATTTCCCTAACTCTGTCAATAAGTATCCATCCATATACTTTTCGTATTACTATAAGAAGACAAATGCCACAGTGATTACCACACACTTCTTTTCCCCCTTTTCCTTTGTACAGAGGAATAATAATACCTGACTTCCAGTCCTCCGGGACTCTACCCATCTCCCAGGACAATATGCACATCTTCCATATCCATTCTACTACTGTCTATCACCCATGCTGCAGCAATTAACTACACACTCCATCAATTCCTGGGGCTTTCCCCATTTTGACTTTCATCATTGCTTCTACAACTTCCATCCTACCGAATTCTTCCTCTCTTCTCACATCCCTCCATCTCCCAGCCATTCCCCAGCCACTTATACTTACATTACTTTCATTCTCTATGTTCAACAGTCCCTTTAAGTTTTCTCTTCATCTGCTCACTTTTTGTCCCTTCTCCACTAGTAATCTAACATTTTTATCTTTCACCCCAAGATAAGCTTTTTGACACCTCTCTAACTCTCTTTACCTCTCTCCAGAAAATTTTCCTACATCCCCTCCACTTTACACTCAGATTCCTTCTAAATTCCTCATACACTCTCTTCTTACTCTCTCTTACTAATCTTTGCACCTCTCTCTTCCTCTCTACATATAACTTTCTCTTCTGTCTCTCAACCTCTTCCACACCTCTGTTTCTCATCCACTCACTATATGCTTTCTTATTTTGTGTCACAGCCTGTCTCACCTCTTCATTCCACCATGCTGTTCCTTGTAGTCCCTTTCGTCTTCTCTTCACCCCACACACCACCTCACATGCTGCACAGATTTCTTCTATGAATATATTGCACACACCTTCCACGTCCCCCATCTGCCCCAGTCCATATTTACCCAATCGCTCGTACACTTCTTTCTTGCATTCTACCTTTTTTCCGTCCTCTTGTAACCTTTCCACCCTCCTTGTATGAACCACTTTCTCCTGTCCTTCCCTTCATCTATTACTCCATTTCAGTTAAACCTTAATTCTCACCATCACCAAGTGGTGGCCAGAAAGTCCAATCCCCCAGTCTAAATACACTTTTGCATCCATTACACACCTTCTCATACTATCATTCACACACACATAATCAATCATTGCCTTCCGTTCATTCAGTTCACAACTCACCCTTCTCATCACTCACCACGTATACCTGTGGATCATTTTGTGTTTGAAGAGGGTATTAGCTATCACCAACACCCTCCTGGCACAAATGTGCACTAGAACACTGACATTCCCATCCGCCTCTGCAGGCACACCACCCACTAAATACACCATCCACCTTCACATTCCCTACTTTATCATTCATATCTCCAATAAAAAATACTCGCTCATTCCTTTCAAACTTCATGCACGCTTCCACATTTGTCCAGAACTCTTCTTTCACTCTGCTTGCACGACCTTGTGTTGGCGCATAGACACACACACAGTCGCCCACATTTGTTGTCCAACTTTCAATTTTCCCCACATAATCATTGATCCAACAGATATTAATATATATATATATATATATATATCTATATATATATATATATATATATATATATATATATATATGTAAAGAAAGTCAGAATGGGGAAAGCCCCAGGAATTGATGGAGTGTGTGGTGAAATGCTGAAGCATAGGGGAGAGATAGTAGCAGAATGGATGTGGAAGATGTGCAGGTTGGCCTGGGAGGAAGGTAGAATCCCGGAGGATTGGAAGCCAGGTGTGATAATTCCCCTGTACAGAGGAAAAGGGGAAAAAGAAGTGTATGATAATCACAGGGGCATTTGTCTTCTTAGTGTAATACGAAAAGTATACGGTAGGATACTTACTGACAGAGTTAGGGAAATAACAGAGGAATTAGTTCGAGAAGAATAGGGAGGCTTTAGGAAGGGAAGAGGTTGTGTAGGTCAGATAGGCTATTCATTCTTAGATCCTTGGTGGAAAAGTTTCTGGAGAAGGGAAAGAAGTTATATGCGGCCTTCATGGATTTGGAGAAAGCATATGACATGGTGGATAGACAAGGATTGTGGAAAGTATTATGAATATATGGAGTAGATGGGAAGTCGTTGAATGCTGTGAAGAGTATGTACGAGGAGGCTGAGGCTGCAATGCGTGTGGATAGTGAACTGAGTGAATTTGTCTATTTGAAGGTTGAATTGAAACAGGGATGTGTCGTGTCTCCATGGTTGTTCAATCTGTATATGGATGGGGTTATAAATGAGATAAAAAGTAGGGTAGTGGATGTTGGCGTGGCCCTAATTAGAGAGGGCAGTGTTTGGAAACTCCCTGTACTGTTGTGTGCAGATAATACTGTGGTGTTAAGTGAAGACAAATGGGAGGTGTAAGGCTTGGTGAATGAGTTTGGGAGAGTATGAAAGAAACGGAACCTAAAGGTGAATTTAGGGAAGAGTATAATTATGGTCTTCGAGAGAAGTGAAGTCAGTGAATGTACACAGAGGTTTGATGGTGAGGAAATGGAAAATGTGAGTATGTATAAGTATTTGGGTAGTGTGATGAGTAAGGATGGAAGTTTGGAGGGTGAAGTGCTTGAAAGGGTACAACAAGGACGAAAGGTTGCTGGTTCCTTGAAAGCAGTGATAAGAAACAAGGAAGTAAGCATGGAAGTGAAAAAGATACTACATGACAGTATCGTGATACCAACTCTAACGTATGGAAGCGAAGACTGGACCTTGTTGGACAGACACAAGTCGAGAGTGTGAGCAGGAGAAATGAGTTATTTGAGAGGAGCCTGTGGAGTCACATGTAGAGACAGACTGACAAATAAGGATGTGAAGGACTGCTGTGCTGTGGATGTGGATGTGATAGGAAGCGTTAGGAGAATCACATAGAAGTGGTTTGGCCATGTGGAGAGGATGGAGAGTGAGAGAGTGATGAGGAGTGTGTATGTGAGTGAAGTGGAGGGGGAGATGGGGAGGGGGAGACCAAGGATGAGATGGAGGGATGGAGTGGATAGGTATATAAGGGAGGGGAGTGTGAGCTGGGAGCATGGCAATGAAATGGCAGGGGACGGGGCGACGTGGAGGCGATTTGTTTGTGGCCAACCCGTATGGGATTAAGGCGTCTGGCAAAATATATATATATATAGATATATATATATATATATATATATATATATATATATATATATATATATATAGATAGATAGATAGATAGATAGATAGATAGATAGATAGATATATATATATATAGAGAGAGAGAGAGATAGATAGATACATACATACATACATACATACATACATATGTATATATACCTATATACATATATTGATATATATATATATACATATCTATCTATCTATCTATCTATCTATCTATCTATTTATCTATCTATCTATCTATCTATCTATATCTATCTATCTATCTAACTGTCTATCTATCTATCTATATATTTATATATATATGTATATATATATATATATATATATATATATATATATATATATATATATTTTTTGTGTCCGACTCTGGGCATAGGCTTCACAGCCATCTCCCAAGCCCTAGTAGTACTCCTAAATATCATACACCTGTACATGTCACCACTTCGGCGCTAACATGCACTGTCCATATTGAATACAAACTAGGGTTGTCTCATACAGGACTGGTGTATTGGTATTAGAGCGGGGTTATTTTTACGACATGTCGGCGGGTCTTCTGGTAGATCAGTAAAGTCTGTTTTTTATTAACTTCAAATTATTATATTAATGCATGGAAGAAGGAACCAAAGGCCAGAAGCCAGTGAGATTGTTCCCTCAAAGGAACAACAAAAACTGAGAGCCAAATTCAAGATCTGTTGATTTTGAGATGCCTGGACACACTGCGTTTGAAAGACTGGAGGTCATAGGCAGCAGGAATGAAAGAGGATGGCAGTGCCAGAGTTGACCTGTTGCATGAATGAAGGACTAGGGGTAACGGTTAACTCTTGCATTAGAGAATTGAACAGAAAAGGAATGGGAGTTTGTTGCTAGAAGAGTGCCACAGTGGTTGAAGGATGGAAACAGAGAGTTCAGAGGAATAATGACCATTGAAGTAGCAATAAAAAAGAGATAATTAAAATGCAACAGTGCAGCAAAGAGACAGAGGTTGAAGGGAGACTGTAAAATGAGGAGAGTTGATGAGACGAAATGCCTTTGACTCCAGCTTGTTGGGAAGAGCTGTATGTGGAAATCCTCTCCACACATGAGAGTTGTACTGTACACAAGGGCGAGTTAAACCCTTGTATAAAGTCAACTACTGTGCAAGGGTAAAGAAGGCATGGAGTCGGATTCGCACACCTAATCCTGAGGAAGTAAATATTTCAAGAGAGGTTATAATTATGATCTTGCCACGATAAATCCTGAGAAAATGAAACCCAAAGTATGTTCACAGATGATGCAGGATTGAGTTGGATACTGCAAGAAAATAGAGGATACTCCTGTGGAAGATTTTGACCGGTTGAAAAATGTAAGAACTGAGCTTTTGAAGCATTAAAATCAAGACTGCTTTTACCCAACCATAGATAGATATGAGACAAGGTAGACATTAGGTGCGCCACAGTCTCATCCACTGCTTGTTGAAGTAACTGATATGGACGCCGTAGGAAGTGAATGGAAAGGTGAAGGGTTGAGTCGTCAGCGTATGAGTAGAAAGGGTTAGATGAACAGCTTAGAAGGTCATTGGTAAATAGATGGAAGATAGTTGGTGATAGGGCAGAACCCTGAGGAAAGCCACTACTGATAGCTCTAGGAAAAAAAGGTGGCCGTCTACAACAGCAGAAATAGAAGGACCAGAATGAAAGCTAGAAGTGAAGGCACAGATAGAAGGATAGAAACCCTAAGAGGGGAGTTCTGAATGTCAAGATGTATGCCAAACTCGATCGAATGCCTTTGAGATATTAAGTGTTATGGCAAAGCTTTCGTCAAAATCCCGAAAGGAGGATGACCAGGAGTCTAAAATATAAGTGAGAAGATTGCCAGTGGAGTGTCCCTGGCAGAACCCATACTGATGATCAGAAAGAAGGGTGTGATAGGAAAGGTGATTTTAAATTTTTTATCATTAAGTGCAGATTTAAAACTTTAAAATACAGGATGTCAAAGCAAGTGAACGATAGTTAGAGGGCTGGGAATGGTCATCCTTCTTTGGAACAGGCTGAATTAGAGCAAACTTCCAGCAAGAAGGCAGGATACAAGTTGTCAGACCGAGGTGAAAGGCTTTACCTAGGCTTGGTGTATGCACAAAAGGACAGTTCTTGAGGACGACAGGAGGAACTCCATCAGGCCCATGTGCCTTGTTAGTAGTGAGGCCAATAATGGCAGAAAATACATCAATATAAATTTTAATGTGAGCAATGAGAAAGGCAGAGAGGGGAAGTGATGGAGGAATGGCACTGGAATCATCCAAGGTGGAATTCGAGGAGAAAGTCTGAGTGAAGAGCTCTGCTTTATTAATACAAGAAACAAGTACAGAGCCATCAGGGTGGAAAATAGGAGGGAAGGATTATGATGTAAAGTTGTTGGAAAAGTTTTTGGCAAGGTGCCAGAAGGAGCCGGAGAATTTTGAGCTGGAGAGCTCAGAGCATTTAGTATGAATGAATTTTTTTTTAGCACAGCGAAAAAAGGACTCAGTCCAATTCAGGGCAGAAACTAAAGAGATAAGATTCAGGGGTGGATTGTTCTGGTATCTTTTGTAGCCCCTCTTCTTGTTGTGGACAGCTGTACCAGACACCACAGTTCAGGCTTGGCACATTTGTAGGAGTTGAGTAACTGCGATGTTTATGGGGCGTCCTCCCGATGTTTGAGGTAGCTGGCTTGCCGCTGATCACTCTGTGTCGCTTACTGATATTTTCCTTGTTTCCCTCTCCTTCCTTTTTTACTCATAGCACACGGGTTGCTGGTTCCTTGAAGGCAGTGATAAGAAACAGAGAAGTGAGCATAGTAGTGAAAAAGTTATTACATGACATTATTGTGATACCAACTCTAACGTATGGAAGTGAAGCTCGGACGTTGCTGGAGGGACACAAGTCAAGAGTGAGATCAGTGGAAATGAGATATTTGAGAGGAGCCTGTGAAGTCACATGGAAAGACAGACTGACAAATAAGGATGTGAAAGAGCATTGTGGTGTGGATGTGGATGTGATAAGGAGCGTTAGGAGAAACACACTGAGGTGGTTTGGCCATGTGGAGAGGATGGAGAGTGAGAGACTGACGAGGAGAGTGTATGTGAGTGAGGTGGAAGGGGAGAGAGGGAGGGGAAGGCCAAGGATGAGATGGAGAGATTGAGTGGCGAGGAATATGAGAGAAGGGTGTGTGAATTGGGAGCAGGGCAGTGAAATGGTGGGGGACAGGATGATTTGGAGGCGATTTGTTTGTGGCCACCCCGTATGGGATTAAGGTGTCTGGCAATAGATAGATAGATAGACACGGGTGTATCGGTATATCTTCACTACTGTGTATTAATTAATAGCTTGGAGGTTAAATAAAGTCTGGTATAGCAAAAATTTTTTTTGACTATTCAACGGTATGTTACAGTTACGTACAAGCAGCTACACAATATAAGTCTGAGGGCTGTAAGAGTATGTGTTGCTATCCCCACTCCTTGGCTATTACTGTCGGCTCTAAGTTCACAGTGGGACATGGAAATGAAAGCCGACTATGCTTCGAATGTTCGATGCTGATGCCCATGAGGCAAGCTATGTGATGCTATGTTGCTATGTGAATCTTTACATATGCTACAAGTAAGTCTGACGTATGTTATAATATATAAATGTACATTGCAGGTAATAAGAAAATAAGATAATGAGATATATAGTGAATACTTACAGTATATATGAAAGGGAAAAAATATGGATACTACTGGTACATTGCTTGGCCACGTAAAATAGGCCGGAAAGCTGAAGTAGGACTGTGATAATATATTCCTACACTCTAGCTCACCTGTCATGGGGCAGGGGTTGGTGGAACAACTTCTAGCCTCACGTATGTCGTGAAGGCGATCTTCTAGCCGCTTAAGACACCAACAAAAGACAAAGACAATGATTAACAATGCCATGATGGGGACAGAAATCGTAGGGTACAACACATGAGGGTGTATGTGTGATGGGGCAGAGGACATAAGGACATCACTGTCATTCAAGTAGGACAACACCTTCAAATGCTCAGACAACACAGTTAGATTTTCAGGATAATCATCAAAGGACGGGGACAGTGTAACCAAAAAACTAGGTAGAACTGCCTGGAAACCAAGATGTTGCCTGTTAGGAAGGGTAAAGATCGCTGATGAACGAACTTCGCATGAATCAGGAGCAACATAGTAGCCTTCTGCAATGACATTGTTACTACGGTGAGGACACAATAGTGTAACACTCACGGGTTCTCTGAAGTAGAAGAACTTATGTGCGCATGATAAACTGGCCATTCAGGACTCACAGGTTCAAACTGGCAGAATTTATGGATCAGGTCTGAATTATTCCGCACTACGGCTAGTTCACAAGGTGCTGACTTTGATGGCAACAAACAAGTAAGCTGGACAAACATGAACGTGTAAATACCTCGACTTACAGGAGTTCAATTCTGTTCGGGCTAGTGAGCACAACTGACATCTAATCATCTGCCACAAGAAACATATTTCACTGGGAAGCAAGATTGAGCAATGAATCATTGACACACGTCGGGAAGGGAGTGACACTGTAAGCCGAATAAGTTACATCAGATTCCAAGGGAATGTGAACCAGTATTTGTGAGTCAGTGAGGGTTGCTTCCAACAAGGGGTAATAAAATTCTAAGTGACTACTCTAAGAGTGGGGTCAAATTTAAATTAGCACACGCAAACCGAGTAGCGGACCTCAAATGATATAGTGGTAGCAGTTCTGCATTAACACGGCCTAGCCTTGCATTGACAAGGGAGGTGATTATTGTGGAACACCACTTCTGTAGTAAGGAAATGTCTGAATCTAACTGTGCAAGGTACTGAGTGACACGAAACAAGTTCTTAAAAGTGGCAACCTGAGATCCAAGTTATGAAAATGTGTTGTTAGTACGTTAGTACGGTCGACAACAGTGTTAACATGGGTCCTAAATTTCACAGACTCAGCAAGCTCATAAGTGAGAAGCTTATTCTGTGATTCGACTACATGAGCTATCACATTCAGTCTCTTACCTAATGCAGACACATCAGATGCCTGAGCAGTGCCGAAGAGCTTGTTGAGTATCAGTCCTCCAAGGTTGAATAATCTTTGATGTTGACGGAAGGATGCAGATTTATGACCCACATTGAGAGATTTGGTGTGGAACTGGTTGGACAGGTCAAGGATTCGGTCACGAAATGTGTTCATCCTCTCAAGTGCTAGATGGAGAGACGTGGCCAGCGCTGGATCCAGGGCACTAACATTCGTGGAGTCCATGGTAAGGAGGGGTTGAAAGAACCCTCTCAAACCACCAAAATGTTGGGCCAGGATAGGTATCTGCGCCGAGACCTGACCCATGAAGAATATGTCGTATTTGACGTTGTCCACATCCTCCACAATCAGAAAGGAGCCCTCTGGAGCCACAAGCGCACCAAGATGCACCATGCTGGGAACAGGGAACCCCTGGGCCGACACCAGAAGTCCAAGGCAGAGAAGTGTAGTTACCATGATTTCCTGCAAAAAGTACAACTGAATAGTACAGGATACAATGCAGATACATATGAATGATTTACACATGGTGAGTGGCAGAACTTAGCTTGCTTCTGTAATTATCAATGCTAGATGATGACCAAGGAAGATTTGAAGAAGAGGGGGAGGAGGAATCAGTGTCCTCCAACGGAACAGGGAAATCACTGCAAACTTTCTTTCAATTGTCAGTGTGCACAACTCGTTCAGCACCGGTGTGTAACTCCTGAACACGCAACTTATTACCTAGCTCCTCTTGAATGACACGTAGTGGGCCCGAGAAACATGGAGAGAGCTTAGAAGAGCAGTCTGGCTCAGCCACGAAGACCAAATCATCGGTAACAATATCACCTGGCTGCGCATGTTGGTGCTGGCAATCTACCATCAATTGACTTGAAGCATCCAGGGATATTACGAACCTTACCAAAGATGTCCTGACTAACGGCTAAATGAACCTTAGCATAATCGTCAACATTATACACAGGACTGGGACGCTGCAGAAGAAGAATATACAGAAGCCGCTTGTCCTCACCAAACAGAACAAATTGAGGTGACTCTCCTATGGAGGCATTAATGGAACTGTTGATGGTAGAGGCTATCTGAGGAATCCATTTATCCCAAGACGAGTGGCAACGTAGAACCACGTAATGAAGAGCCTCCAGAATCTTCCTGTTAGCTCTTTCGACTAAGCCATTAGAAGCAGGATGATGGGCCACTATATAGGTCTGGGCAATGTTGAACTGGGAGCAAATCTCACTCATTAATTCATTTTGGAAATCTGTGCCATTGTCAGACAGCAAGACCTTTGGAGTCGTTATAACTACAAAGGACCTTGAGTGTGTCAATGCCAACTGTGTCCCATGGTTTAGCAGGTGTTGGACACTGGTGCATGAGGCTCAGTCAAGCCCTTGCGCTAAGCATGTGACAAACAGCGTTGAAAGTGGGCCCTAATGTCAGAGCGCATGGTAGGCCAGTAGAAATGTCTATGAGCCTGCAGCAAACAGCGCTCCACTCCAGGATGACCCGCCTGGGGAGAATCATGTTCAAGAACCAACACATCCTGAATCAGCTCAGAAGGAACCACGACTTGAATGACATCAGAATCCAAATGTTGCACTAAGACACCATCTATTAATATCAGACAATGATCCAGGGACATCCCTATCAGTAAGTGGATCACCTGACTCAAGAGCTCACACGACACGAGACCACTTGGAATCACTCCGTTGGGCAGACCGAATCCTGTCTAGAGAGAGAGTGGACAGAATGGTGTCTGCCACAGGTGCAGTGACAGGAACATTCCTTGGCAATGCATCAGCCATGACTTTCACCTTTCCAGGTAGATATCCTATGTCAGGATGGTAGTCCTGAATGATCAAGAACCACCTTGCAAGTCTGCCAGACCGATTGCAACCATTGAAGAGATCAGTAAGGGCCTTGTGATCTGTGTAAACTATGATGTCATACCCAAAGATGAGATCACAGAAGTGTTTAAAAGCCCACACAACACCTAAGGCTTCCAAATGCGTAACTGAGTAGAGTGTTTCAGCATCATTAAATTTTCTACTCGCACAAGCTATTGGTTTGTGCTGTACAGTACATGCCAGATGCATCACACTGGGTCAGAACAGCTCCAAGACCTGTACCAGAAGCATCGGTAAAGACAGTGAATGGCTTGTTGAAGTCTGGGAAGGATAGGATAGGTACAGAGATCAATGCTGCCTTTAAATCAGTGAAGGCCCTCTTCTGATCAGGTCTCCAGATAAATGGACCCTCCTTCTTTAAGAGTTGAGTGAGAGGAGAGGCCATTTTTGCATACTCTCGAATGAACCTTCGATAGTACGCTAACAATCCAAGGAAGCTGCACACTGCTGTGACTGAGGTAGGTGTAGGAAAGTCTCGGATAGCTGCGACTTTGTCATCGGCCGTCTGGATACCTCTGGTGTCAACAACATGACTCAGGAAAGATGATTCCTTCTTCAAAAACCTACATTTTGAAAACTTAACCTTTAAACCAGCCTCCTTGAGTCTGGTAAAGACCTGTTGGAGCTTCCTCAGATGTTCAGGCACATCCTCGCTAATGACCACTACATCATCTAAGTAGGCAAACACTGTTTTCCCTGAGAGTCCCCTAAATACTTCATTGATTAATCTCTGAAAGCACAAAGGTGCATTACAAAGGCCGAAGGGTAACCTCACAAACTTGTAAAGCCCATCAGCAGTGCTGAAGGCTATAAGGGGGCAAGAGTCCCAAGCAGAGGGACTTGCCAGTATCCCGAGAGAAGATCCAAAGAGGAGAACACTTTGTTATTCTTCCCCAGACTCTGCAACAGATCGGTCAAATGAAGTAGAGAATAACGATCTGGGATCGTCTCTGCTTTCAGGCGGCGTTAATCTATAACCAGTCTCATGGTACTATCCTTCTTTGGCACCAGAAACAGTGGTGAATTCCAAGAAGTCGAATCTTGGACTACGAGTATGCCTGACTCAATCATCTCCTTAACCAACTTGTCAGCCACCTGCCTCTGAGAATGGGGAAGACAATATGCAGGCAAATAAAAAGGATTAGTACCTGCGTATCCGGTACACAACTGTCTCTTTTGCAGGGTTTAACTGTACTTCAAGACAATGCACCGATACAACTATGGGATGACACTGATCCTACGTGGCATGTGTATGTATTTGTGTGCCAGATGAAAGATTAGATAGGCAGAAGGCAGTTTGCATCAGAGAGTGATAGTTAAAATTTATACATGGTAGAATTTCACAGACCACAGACGCTCCAACCGGCCCTCTCATGGGTGATGATTTTTACTGTACCTGTGATAATGCAGATGACTTCTTGGCAGAACTTGTGGCCGACGTGGGCTTTATGTCGTTCGCTGGGGGTGATGTTATGGCTTTGCTTATGGCTCTGCATGATACCCACATGAAGGCAGCTTGCATGGATTACAGGGAAGCTGCTTGCTTTGCTCAGATTGTCAAACTTTCCTTAGAGCAAGCATTCGGTAATTCAAGGTAGCTGAATGCTACCAAGGATGCAATACCCCTGGATAAATTCTTGTCCTTACTTACTTTTGGTTGCTACTCCCAGGTCTTGACACCAAGACAACAGCGCATTGCAAAGCAGTTGGAATTCACACCTGCACTAACCCTACATGACTTCAATTGTCAGATGCGAATGAAGCTGCAGTTACAACCTGAAGCATTCCCTGTGGCCTCAGCCGTGTCTACTCAGGGACAGCAACGTGCAGAAAAACCCAAGAAGGACAGAAAGACAGAGAAGCCCACCTCTGCAACAGATACTAGCACTTCTAATCCCTGAAGAAAGTGTTTTTATTGTCATAGGGACGTTCAACCCTTATTAAAGTGATTTAAACTTCAAAGGGACATGAAGGACTCTCAGAGTCCTCAACAAGATGCAAAGATAGGCCCTCCTGCTCAGGGCATGTCATCATCATGAACACCAAACTGCCATAAAAAGTGGTGTCATCACCACAAGTTCCATGCTCACTGGATGAGCGAGTGTCATTCTACCCCAGCTGCTAAAATCAGGTTGCTAGTACCCAAAGCACAGCTCTGTCGTCAGGGGATGCCCAGCAGCCTCCAACCGCCGACCAGGGGTAGACTCTGATGGTAGAGTCAAATCAGCTATTGTGGGTACCACTGTAGTGAATGTAGGGCCAGGACCAAATGCTACGTCATTTGCGGTCTATCTTGAGTCTTTTACAATGTCCCTACTTCTTGACACTGGCTCTTGTGTCAGTATAATCGTAGAGGTCTCATTAAAACAGACTGAGCAGCAACTGGGAAAAACCTTTTCACGTCACCTTCCCCCACTTGATTTGATGGGACTTAATGGTGTGCACCCAAATGCTACAGGTGTGGTTACCTTGCCCTTCTAGTTTGCTAGAGACACAACCAGTTGAAGCTCAGTTTTATGTGGTTCCGGAATTTGTGCTTTCTTCAGATGGGTAGTTAGGATTGCCTACTCTCCGTGAGCATGAGATAGGTATTGTAACCAGTTCCAACTCAGTTGTATATAGAGACAGGCACTACACCGCCCCGTCGAAGTCCTTGCCATTCTTTCATGCACCTTCTGCAGTGAATAGAGCTTACCCCATGTTAGCTGTTAGTGACATTAACCCTATGCAGACTACCACTGAATCTCCCACTTTGTCTAATGAAGTATCACCTGTGGGTAATGATGACTCAGTTGTACCTACCGCTCCTTCTTCTTCTTCTGCCACTTTAAGGGAGGTCATGGCAAATGCACACGAGGCCAATGCGGTGGTGACTGACTGCGGGCAGTTACAACCAGATGAGCTAACTCGTGTGACTGTTCGTTTGCCTGGTGTGAAAGAGGGAATGGATGCTCTCAATTTGCCTGAGACTGTGCGTGTGAAAGGCCTTTCTCTTGAGTCAACATTAGCTACCGTTTCCAAGAATGGTCAAACTGATGTTCTGGTAGTGCTGCCTACTTCTTCCTTAGCCTTTATATTTCTTTTTTCTGTGCCTGCCTTCCTTTCTTCCTATTTCTCCCAACTTTCTTGTCACTTCTTATTGCTTTTCTTCCCTTTACAGGTGGTTTTACATTGAGTGACAAGCCAAACGGTTTCCTGTAAGCCAGGAAACCATTTATAATGCTGGGTGGTAACCATACAACCAAACCATACATGCTCCCCATGTCTCAGCAAGTGGGTTGGTGTAGTGTTAGTGCCCCTCCCTGTAAAGCAAATAACCCAAAGTCAAATGGCCACCCCTTACGGGATTATGGCGTCTGGAAGTGTATATATATATATATATATATATATATATATATATATATATATATATATATATATGTATACTGTATATCTATATATATATTGCTAGACGCCTCAATCCCGGTCGGGGTGGCCACAAACAAATCGCCTCAACGTCGCTCTGTCCCCTGCCATTTCACTGCCCTGCTCCCAACTCACACCCCCCTCTCTCATATACCTCTCCACCCCATCCCTCCATCTCATCCTCGGCCTCCCCCTCCCTCTCCCCCCTGCATCTCACTCACATACACTCTCCTCGTCAGTCTTTCACCCTCCATCCTCTCCACATGGCCAAACCACCTCATGTATTCCTCCTAACACTTCCTATCACATCCACATCCACACCACAACGCTCCTTTATATCATCATTTGTCAGCCTGTCTCTCCATGTGACTCCACAGACTCCTCTTAAATAACTCATTTCCACTGCTCTCACTCTTGACTTGTGTCCTTCCAACAACGTCCAAGCTTCACTTGGTATCACAATACTGTGATATCACAATACTGTCATGTAGTAACTTTTTCATTTCCATGCTCACTTCCCTGTTTCTTATCACTGCTTTCAAGGAACCAGCAACCTTTCTTCCCTGCTGTACCCTTTCAAGCACATCACCCTCATCACACTACCCAAGTACATAAACGTACTCACATTTTCCAATTCCTCACCATCCAACCTCGCTGTACATTCACTCCCTTCACCTTTCTCAAAGACCATCACTTTACTCTTCCTACATTCACTTTTAGATTCCGTTTCTTACACACTCTCCCAAATTCATCCACCAAGCCTTCCAGCTCCCCTTCGTCTTCACTCAACAACACAGTATTATCTGCAAACAACAGTACAGGGAGTTCCCAAACACTACCCTCTCTCACCAGGGCCACTCCAACATCCACTACCCTACCTTGTACCTCTTTTATTACCCCATCCATGTACAGACTGAACATCCATGGAGACATGACATCCCTGTTTCAACCCAGCCTTCAAAGAGATAAATTCACTCAGCTCACCATCCACACGCTCTGCAGCCTTAGCACCATCATACATAATCTTCACAGCAATCAACAACTTCCCATCTACTCTATATATTCTTAATACTTTCCACAATCCTTGTCTATTCACCCTGTCATATGCTTTCTCCAAATCCCTGAAAGCCGCATACAACTTCTTTCCCTTCTCTAGAAACTTTTCCACTAAAGATCTAAGAATGAATATCTGATCTACACAACCTCTTCCCTTCCTAAAGCCTCCCTGTTCTTCTCCAACTAATTCCTCTGTTCTTTCTCTAACGGTGTCAATAAGTATCCTACCATACACTTTTCCTATTATACTAAGAAGACAAATTCCTCTATGATTACCACACACTTCTTTTTCCCCTTTTCCTTTGTGCAAGGGAATAATTATTCCTGATTTCCAATCCTCCGGGACTCTATCTTCCTCCCAGGCCAATCTGCACATCTTTCACATCCATTCTACTACTATCTCTCCCACATGCTTCAGCATTTCACCACACACTCCATCAATTCCTGGGGCTTTCCCCAATTTATCTTTCTTCATTGTTTTCACAACTTCTATCCTAGTGATTTCTTCCTGTCTTCTCACCTCCCTCCTTCTCCCAGCCATTCCCCAGCCATTTATACTCACATTACTTCCATCCTCTATGTTCAACAATTCCTCAAAGTGTTCTTTCTATCTGCTCACTTTTTCTCCCTTCTCCACTGGTAATCTACCATTTCTAAATTCCACTCTCCTGCTAACTTCACTTCCACCCTGTCTTACTCTCTTCACCTCTTTCCAGAACATTTTCTTACAGTCCATCCACTTCACACACAAATTCCTTCCAAATTCCTCATCCACTCTCTTCTTACTCTCTCTTACTAATCTTTTCACCTCTCTCTTCCTTTCTACATATAACTCTCTCTTCTGCCTCTCTACTTCTTCCACGCCCCTATTTCTCATCCATTCATTGTATGCTTTCTTCTTTTGTGCCACAGCCTGTCTCACCTCTTCATTCCACCACGCTGTTCCATGCACCCCCCCTCCGTCTTCTCTTTATCCCACACACCACATCACATGCTGCACATATTTCTTCAGTTAATATCCTGCACACACCTTCCACGTCCCCCATCTGCTCCAATTCATATTTGGCCAATCGTTCCTCCACTTCTCTCTTATATTCTGCCTTTTTCTCATCCTCTTGTAACCTTTCCACTTTCCTTGCAAATACTCCTTCTTCCCATCCTTCCCTTCTACTATTTCTCCATCTTATTTGGATCTTGATTCTGGCCACCACCAAGTAGTGGTCAGAAAGTCCACTCCCCCAACCTCTAAAAGCTCTTGCATCCATTACACATCTTCGCATCCTTTCATCCACACACACATAATCAATCATTGCCTTCCTTTCATTCAGTTCACCACCCACCCTTCTCATCACTCACCATGTATACCTGTGGATCATTTTATGCCTGAAGAGGGTATTGGCTATCACCAACCCCCTCTCAGCACAAATGTCCACTAATGCACTGCCATTCTCATCTATCTCAGCAGGCACACCCCACTCACCAACTATTCCATCCATCTTCACATTCCATACTTTACCATTCATATCACCGATCAAAAACACTCTCTCATTCCTTCCAAACTTTTCCATGCAAACTTCCACATTTGTCCAGAACTCTTCTCTCACTCTGCTTGCACGATCTTGCGTTGGCACATACACGCACACAATCGCCCACATTTGTATTCTAACTTTCAATCTTACCCACACAATCCTTGACCCAACTGATCCATACTCTCTTATGTTCTTCTTCCATCCTTTACTCACAACTATGCAAACTCCTTCCTTTGCCCTCTCATTCTCACCTACTCCTGCACATATACCCCCCATACTCCCATTCTCTTACAATCTCACCTCTCCATTTATTTTCAGTTACTCCACATACATCAACTTTCGCACCCTCAAGCACCTGGACAATCTCTCTCACTTTCACCTCATCATTCGCACCTCTTACATTCCATGTTGCACTTACGATACCCTATGTCCGGTCCTGGGTCATCATCATTTGGTCAGTCCTTGTCTGAGGCTTCTTGTTCGACTTTTTAATTAGTTGTTTTCCGGGGAGGGGCAAAATATATATATATATATATATATATATATATATATATATATATATATATATATATATATATATATATATATATATATATATATATATAATTTACGTGTCCGACTTTGGACAAAGGCTTTAGTGCCTATTCCCAAGACCCAGTAGTCCTCTACATCAGCGTTTCTTAACCCGGGGTGCTAGCATCCCCAGGGGTGCTGAAATCCATTTTAAGGGGTGCTGGGAAATGCCGCATTATATTTTTAATTGGTTTTTTTAGTCCTTTTTTTTTTTTTTTTTTTTTGAGAATGTATAAAGTAAACTGTTAGGCAATACTTCACTTTACTGTAACCTTGCAGTAGTGTAGCAACTGTTGTCCCAGTAACTAGATGTAAAGGCGTGCTGGCTGAACTGAGACCTTATTACAAGGGATACTGAGGTCGATAAAGGTTAAGAAACGCTGTCCTATATCTCGAAATGTCACCACTTTATATATATATTCTTTAACATATTATATCCAGTATTGCCTCTCTGAAGGTTTTCACCTCCTGTCGTCATTCACAGTCGTATAAATGTCTCTCTCTCTCTCTCTCTCTCTCTCTCTCTCTCTCTCTCTCTCTCTCTCTCTCTCTCTCTCTCCAATACTGTATTTATTCATCCGTTATTCTCCCCCTTACCTTTTTGTTCCCTCTATTAAAAATACTGGTAATTTTTTTTTCCATCTTGTTTGTTCACTTGTTCTTCATCTTTTGCTTACTTTTTTTTTCCTTTATTATTGTCAAATGTTTTACTCGATCTTACCATATTCTCTCTCACTGACTAAAATCTCCCTCTCTCTCTCTCTCTCTCTCTCTCTAATGGCCTTTCACTCAGCTCTCATTACCCCATCTGAGCACTACTTACTCAGAGCCTCACCTGCCTAAAGGGACCTTGTGTGGACGAGAGTATAACACGAGTGTATAACACGGAACTTTCCTTGGGTGTACATGTTTGTGTGTGTGTATTTATTTATGTACAGTACCTTACGTTTTGTATACGTCTATGTGAGGGAGAAAATTTTTGTGTGTATGTATGCATTTATGTTATATATATATATACCCACACTTTAGTTAGTGTTCTAGAGTGTGGGTATGTGCCAATGTTTACTCGTGAGAGATTGCTTGAGTGTGTATGTGTGTGTGTGTGTGTGTGTGTGTGTGTGTGTGTGTGTGAGAGAGAGAGAGAGAGAGAGAGAGAGAGAAAGAGAGACTGCAAATGCATGTGTATGACTGCAAGTAGAGTGTCCATCATTTGGATCTCTCTCTCTCTAGCATTCATTTGTAGGTATCGCCTGACGATATTAATTTGTCGAAAGTCTAGGATTCAAAGGGTATTAACATTAGTTCTACTACCTCTTACTTCGGGCCAGGTTTAGTACCGTATTCAGTCCAAGTTAAGAGCAAGTGATTTTACACATTTGGAACAAGCCATAACAGCCTGGGTATTAATATTGTATTATTAGTTCCACTGTGTTCAGGAGAACTTTATTACTGTATTCTGGTTTATGCCAGACATTTTTTCCTCCAGTTGATCCTGAGTCATAAAAGTTGGAGTGAGTTAAACTGTTCCATTGTCTTTGAATGTTTGCCTGGTAAGCATTCCGTCTGATTCATATTGTTTACCGGCAGTGGTTGGCTTGTTAGAGAATATCCATCTGTATATGATTTCCGATCTCGGACTCAGGTTTGTAAGTCTTTCAACCCTAGAACATTGTTTATATTGAACCCTTGCCATGTCCTAGCGATGTGGGTAGTAATGCTGGACATATAAAATTAAACATGATACCAGGTACTGGATCTAAGGAAAGGGGTTTGATTGTGTCTTGATGTGCCCGGCGATTTTCAGGAAATAACGATTCAGTCCGATGCCATATAATTTTACTAAATTGTGTGACAAGATAGCACGCAGTGAACGATTACTAGATAGGTTATAAATTACAACATTGTCAGTAATAGAAAAACAATGAAAGTAATGAGTTATTTTTATTGTTATGTATGTAATAGGGCGCATCCACAATGTGCTCGAACAAGTGCTGGCAACATGCATGCAACACAGTAAGGAGCGTGCTGCAAACATGCTGGGAACAACATCATCCTGATCATGTTGGCAATATCATGATGTAGTCTCAGCTGCCTGGTATGGAGACACTTATCCCATTAATTCTGCTGCCAGTGTTCGAAAGCTGCACTGAAACATGTTTGCATACATCTGTCCAAATACTGCTGCATACATGTACCCAAACATGTTGCCAGCTGTGTTGCCAACATATGTTCGAGGGCACGTGTGGACGTGCCCATAGAATTTTGTTTTACTCCTCCTGTCCAGGCGGCATGTATACATGATGACCTGGGGACATCCGGGTGACATGTATACATGATCTAGTGTTTTGTAGTATTATTGTTATTGTATTATTATTATGATTATTCCATCATATTATAAGAGCATATTATACTATAATTTTATATTATAGGTTTAACCAAGAAATAATGGTTTAAATAATGGTAATTTTTAAGAAATACACCTGCTCGTGGTTTGGGTGGTGAAAATAACCCCCGGACATGATAGGTTAAACATCTTTCTTTAAGTTTTATATCAAGGCATTTGAGTCATGCCTAATTATTTTGTAAAATACTAGAACAGCAGTTGTGGTGAGTAGCAATGGTGATAGTAGTAGTAAGCACGATCTGTCTGGCATTGTGAATCCATCAATGGCAGACAAGCAATCGACCCTACAGAATGTCCGGTGGAGAACCGATGTTCCTTTGCAGTGCACAGTGTCTCGCCACAGCGAGACATGGGAAAAAGTGTGGAGGTTTTGCCCCTGGATGGACGCCGCAGTTGCGTCCCTCCACCTTGTTAACAGGGGCACAATTGTTGGCTCCACATTACATCGTTATTTAATTATATGATTGCCACCCAGCACTGTGAATTATAGCTGGCTTACAGGAAACTGCAATGTTGAGAAAAGAATCTATATGTTTATCTTTTTTCCATATGCCTGTTTATCTGTGTGTAACTGACTGATTTCTTCAGTTTTTTTTTTATTATTCTTATGTATGTGTGTGTACTAGTGTAAGTTTATATGGGGGTTGTGTGCGCATGTGCGTACTCCACCCTCCTCATGTTTGCTCACCAGTAAACTCATTGCCTACCCTCACCAGGCTAAGTTTACAGAGGCTATAAAATGTTGATATGTATTTAATGTATAATTGCATTTGGTAGTTGCACTGATGCCTATGTGTACTTAGGGGGATGGGGCTTCTTTCCATGCCAGGTGGGGCAAGTGCAGGAGGGAAGTGAAAATTGGTTGACAAAACAGGTGCATGAACATAGTTGGTAGAGTTAAAATGGTAGTGGGAATTGGTTGAAGAAATAGAATGGTTGATGGAATTGGTGGATGGAAATGTTTGGCGGAGTGAAAATGGTTGAAGTAAATAGCTGAGGAAATTAAAATGTCTGAAGGCAATCACTGGAGGAAGAACTGTAGGATATGATTATTGGAAACAGTTGATGAAATGGTGGATGAAAATGGATAAAGAAATGGTTGATAGAAAGTGGACTATGGTAATGTTTCGAGAAAATAGTTAATAGAAATGGCTGACGCAATGGTTGAGGAAGCAGTTGATGGCAATAGTTGCTGGGAATGGCAGGTGTAGTGAATGGAGTAACTACTAGAGACCTCACTAATGGCAATTACCATTGTATGTAGGAAGCCAGAATAAAGTACAACGAAAACAAAAGTACAGGAAACAAGAACTTCATGGCCAGCCAGTTAACACCTAAACCGCGGGGTTGTTTTGGCACTCCTTGCATGTCCCGTGGCGATATTCGCGCTCTGACAGACTTTGTAAAAATATTTGCCAAAAAATCAGTTATTAGTCCTAGAATGTTATAATTAAATATGCCTATGGTACATACCTTTAGCTTTCTCCTGGGATGTTTGTTGAGCCTTCGTCAAGTACCGTATGACTTGTGGAGACTTCTGAAGTTGAGTAATGAAGTCTCCACATTACACTTCTCGACACCCCATAATATGATTACCACCGCCTGATATTATTACTAGAAACACTATTCTATGATTTTCAAATAGTTTGGAATCCATACACCAAAAAAAAAAAAAAACTGTGAAAGCAATGAAAATTACGAGCGCATACCATTTTCCCATTTGCGCTCGTTCGCCGCTGGTATTTTGTCATTTATTATTCATAAAAACACTCACACTTTATATTTCTATTACTATATAACACTTATTTATATCTGCAGTCTTTATCCATAAATTTCCTTCAGTAATAGAAATTTATTGTCACTGTAGGCATTCAATTTCTCTTTCAGTAAAATACGTAGTATTCACTTTTTCATCCTGTATACTAGTGTTGAGAGCGAATCTGTCACTTTCACTTTCACTTTCATAACTCATAGTATTCATACATGCTAGAGTGAAACTTTCACTTTCATTACTCCTAGCATATATACTTGTATTCTTATATTACTACTCATTAACAATTCTGTTTACATTGTCTATTTTATTTACATTATTTATATTTCCATTTTATTTACACTATGTTATGCACTGTCACTTGCAGTAACTTATAAAACTATTTTCCACTGTTCAGTTATATTTACATTCATTGCTTTCACTTGCAGTTTACACATTATTTACATTTCCACTTGCACTGTTTTAGAGTCACCAGAAAGATCGTAGTCATTGTCCATCATTATCATTGATAAATTAGCCAGTTCACGTTTCACAGCGATCACTTAGCCCTTTACCCCTTTCCACACGAGGTTTAGTAGGGGTAGAGGTCACAGGGCCCTTTGCATGGGGCTAAAAAGCGGCAGAATTGGACAGGCACAAATCCGACATGGTTTCACCTTGAAAGACGACAGTAAACTGAATGATGCTGCCTAGGGGCAGTGAAGGACTGCCAACGTCAGCGTGGAGACAGCTGCTAATATATACGCTATGAAATGATAGGTAGGAAATCTAGACAATGCATAATAAATTAGGTAGTTCCAGGTGAATGTAAATATCACTTAGGCTTCTCCCTTCCTTTCATATATATATTTTTATTACGAGAATAGATATACAGCATATTTCAAGAGGAAATTACCAGGGGAAATTAGCAAACGAGTGCACATGAGGTGTTGTCAGGTGATAATTAGCCAATTCCAGGTGTATGGGACTATCAGTTACCTTATTTCTTTTTTGTATATATATATTTCAAGACCCCCTGGGGGTAGGGGTTTTTTCAAGAATACTCCCCCAGTATCTCTGCTTGTCGTAAAAGGCGACTAAAAGGGTTGGCGGAGGGTTAGTGCCCCTCCCCGGAAAACAACTAACTAAAAAAACAAACAAGAAGCCTCGGACAAGGACTGACCAAACGATGACGACCCAGGACCGGACAAAGGACTTGGTAATGAGTACATGGAATGTAAGAGGAGCGAATGATGAGGTGAAAGAGAGAGAGATTGTCCAGGTGCTTGAGGGTGAGAAAGTGGATGTATGTGGAAAAACTGAAACAAAATGGAGAGGAGAAAGTGTGAGAGAATGGGAGTATGGATGGGGTATATGTGCAGGAGTAGGTGAGAATGAGAGGGCAAAGGAAGGAGTATGTATAATTGTGAGTAAAAGATGGAAGAGGAGCATAAGACAGTATGGATCAGTTGGGTCAAGGATTGTGTGGGTAAAGTTGAAAGTTGGAATACAAATGTGGGCGATTGTGTGTGTGTATGCACCAACGCAAGATCGTGCTAGAAGAGTGAGAGAAGAGTTCTGGACAAATGTGGAAGTGTGCATGGAAAAGTTTAGAAGGAATGAGAGAGTGTTTTTGATCGGTGATATGAATGGTAAAGTTGGGAATGTGAAGGTGGATGGAATAGTTGGTGAGTGGGGTGTGCCTGCTGAGATAGATGAGAATGGGAGTGCATTAGTGGACATATGTGCTGGGAGGGGGTTGGTGATAGCCAATACCCTCTTCAGGCATAAAATGATCCACAGGTATACATGGCGAGTCATGAGAAGGGTGGGTGGTGAACTGAATGAAAGGAAGGCAATGATTGATTATGTGTGTGTGGATGAAAGGATGCGAAGATATGTAAAGGATGCAAGAGTGTATAGAAATTGGGGGAGTGGACTTTCTGATCACTACTTGGTGGTGGCCAGAATTAGAATGCAAGTAAGATGGAGGAATAAAAGAAGGGAAAGACGAGAGGAAAGAGTAGTTGCAAGGAGAGTGGAAAGTTTACAAGAGGATGAGAAAAAGGCAGAGTATATGAGAGAATGGAGGAATGATTGGGCAAATATGAATTGGAGCAGATGGGAGACGTGGAAGGTGTGTGTAAGATATTTACAGAAGAAATATGTGCAGCATGTGATGTGGTGTCTGGAAGGAAGAGAAGACGGAGGGGGGTGCAAGGAACAGCGTGGTGGACTGAAGAGGTGAAACAGGCTGTGGCACAAAAGAAGAAAGCATACAATGAATGGATGAGAAATAGGGGCGTGGAAGAAGTTGAGAGGCAGAAGAGAGAGTTATATGTGGAAAGAAAGAGAGAGGTGAAAAGATTAGTTGTCATTAAAAGACTTTGTAGTTACTTGTAGAGAAGTTATATATATAAGACTTGTGGACGAGCGGTTGTTATACTTGAGTAGCTTTGTAAATAGATAATCTTGGTTCCCATTTGTCATGTAGTGACAGGAGAGATAAAGAATAGTATGGGACTATTTTTATTTGTCTTGATAATGTTAACAAGTCTCTCACACAGAGCGAAGTATAAAGTAGAGTCCCGCTAGCTATCTCAATATCTCTCTTTCTCTCTCTCCCTCTCTTCCAAGTTGCTAAGCCCTTCTCCCTACTACCTGCCTGTTCTATGGCTTGTCTCCTTCTGAGCTCTCTTTCCTAAATTCTGGTGAAACAGGAGTCGTGTCACGTGTGTTCCCTGTGGTTGGAAAGTTCTAGAAGCCTGTGTGTATGTGTGTATGTGTGTGTATGGTCAACAAGGCTTTGTTCACCTGGTGTATTGCTGACAACTAACTGCATCATCTCCTGACTGGCTACTTCCTAGTCTGTCGTCAGCTTTTCCTCAGTGTAACTTGCAAGATCATTTCCCATTCCCAGGCTCGCATAGAGCTGTCTATCTATCTATTTATCTATCTATCTATTATGATTTGTAATTATAATATGGAGTCCTAACATATGCTCGGTACACGCCAATGGAGGTCCTCCGACAGCAATTATCATTGACATATGCTAATCTATTAGTACATAATATTGATTATAATATTGTATACATATAATATTCATAGTAAATTGCAATTATCCAGTAATATTACATTTTAAACAAGTTGTATACATATTTGAATAAATGCAATGGTTGTTGTATAACATTTTGAAAGTTGTGTATGTATAACAGACATACGCATATAATTGTGCAATGGTAATACTGCTAGGTTATACATTACATATTGAGTTATCCTTTTAGTAATGTCTAATATTTCACCTAACTTGTAAGATGATTCTGGTAATACAGAATTGCGGTATAATGGTATGACGTTACATAATATTGTAGTAATATTGTGGTAATACATAAATGTAATATTTTATGAATTGTTACATAATATTGTGGTAATGCATAATTGTGTTGGCCTTATAATTGTAGTTACATTTTGTTAATGCAACTGTTACATAAGTGTCTTGGCCTTATAATTGTAGTTAAAGTTACATAAAAGTTACATCTTGTTAATGCAACTGTTACATAAATGGTACATATTGTTTGTAGTTACATAATTGTAGCAAGTGTAACATAATGCAATCGTTTGTCGTTACATAATTGTTACATATTGTTTGTAGTTACATAATTGTAGTTAAAGTTACATCTTGTTAATGCAACTGTTACATAAATGGTACATATTGTTTGTAGTTACAGAATTGTAGCAAGTGTAACATAATGCAATCGTTTGTCGTTACATAATTGTTATATATCGTTTGTAGTTACATAATTGTAATAATTGCAGTCCTGACATATGAATCCGGTCATGCTGCGGTCGATGATAGTGATGATGTGCGTTACGGTTGATTGTTATTTCATTTACAGAAGGAGTTTAAATCGATATTTAATTCTCGTAAATGATGTACTGTAGATTTGATTGGAACAGTTCCACCTATGTTCGATTGTTTGGTATATGACCTTAATTTCTTTTTGTAATCATTGTTGTTTTCTTGCTTGGTTTCTTGAGGTACGTTCGCCTGTTCGGTTGTATCCGAGGCTGAATAATTATGGGATAATTCCCTTGAAACTCGTTTTAAATGGTCAATATGAACTTGTTTCTCCTCGCCACTTGAAAGTGACTTAATTAAAACTTTGTTTGCTTTTATGTTAATTACTCTGTATGGGCCCTCAAATTTTGGGGATAATTTATTGTCTCTCGTATGAATGATACCGTAAACAATGTCTCCTAAGCTGATAGGTGAATCTCTTGCCTTCTTGTTAAATGCCTCCGTCATTTCTTCCTTGGACATCGTTAATTGTTTTTTGACTCTTTTGTGAATGTCCTGGAATTCACGTAAACGGAGTTTAGAGTAATCATCGTAATTGTATATAGGCATGCTGTCACCTTCTAGGAGCTCATATGGTAATTTTTTATCCGTGCCATATATAATGAAATGTGGTGTGTCACCTATGGATTTATTTATAGATCCATTAATTGAGGCTTCTACTTTGGGAATCCAATCATCCCAGCTTGCATAATTTTCACTGAGAATGTGTCGTAGCACATCTAATACTTTTTTATTTTGTCTCTCTACCAACCCATTCGATGCTGGGTGATAGGCTAAAACGTTAACCTTTTTGATGTTGTATTGTTTACATATTTCTTGTAAGATCTCAGAATTAAATTCTCCTCCATTATAACTTATTAGTACCTTTGGGGTAGTAAAGCGACATATTACATTATCTGTTATTGCCTTTGCTACTGTCTCTGCTGTCTCATCTTTATTTGGAGCTAAAATGACATAACGGGAAAAATGATCCGTTGCTACGAATAAGTATAGGTTATTATTGTATGATAATGGCATCTTGAGTAAATCAACAGCGACAACGTCCCATGGTTGATGTGGTACAGGGTAATTACCCATCGGTGCAGGTGTGATTGGGTATCCTTTGTGTTTCGCACATGATTCGCATTTGTCTATATGATTGTTTATATCTTTTCGTAATGAAGGCCAGTAAAATAACAGCTGGGCTTGGTTGAATGTCTTATCCTTTCCAGGATGTCCTGCATGTTGGCTGTTGTGTATCATTCGTAATACTTGGGGTATCATGTCATTAGGTACTACCAACTGGTTAGTATTTCTTTGGCGTTTTGGTTGTTTAGAGTTAATTTTGTATAATGTATTATTGACCATTGTGAATTGTTCAAGTGGGACATGCAGTTTGGGTAATTGTATGTCATCTCCACTTTCTAACTTGTATATAACTTTAGACCATATTGGGTCAAGTCTTTGTGCCTTTGCGATATCCACGTGGTTTGGGATATTTCCTTTGAGATCTAACGCCGCGACCTGAATTGTGTTCGGATTCATAGATAATGCGTCAGCTACTATGTTCATTTTACCTTGTATATAATGAATTTGTACAGTGTAGTTTTCAACTGTACATTTCCATCTTGCTCTCCTCCCAGAAAGGAGTTTTTCTCTAAACATACCCACCAGTGGTTTATGGTCGGTGAATAAGTGGATTTCGTAACCATATACCAAATCTCGAAACTTTTGTAATGCAAAAACCACTGCAAGTGCCTCTAAGTCTGTAGTGCAATAATTTTTCTCTGCACCTCTTGTTTGTCTGCTGGCAAATGCAATTGGTTGATTTTTTCCTCTTTTATCTTCCTACATCAGTACAGCCCCTAATCCTTTAACTGATGCGTCTGTACAAATAAGAAATGATTTTGTGTAATCTGGATATGCTAAACAAGGTGCATTTGTTTTTAATTTGTAGATTGTTAAATGCCCTTTTTGTTCTTCTTCCCATTGGAATACAGCATCTTTTTTGAGTAGTTGGAATAGAGGAAAAGCTATATGAGAGAACTGTGGTACGAATGACCTATAGTACCCAGCCAGACCTAAAAATTGTCTAACTTCGTCAGTCGTAGTGGCTTTAGGAAAATCTCTCACTGCCTGTATTTTGTCATCAGTGGTGTGAATACCATCAGAACTTAGTTTGTGGCATAAGAAATTTGTTTCCTTAAAGCAAAATTTGCATTTAGAAAGGTTAATTTTTAAACCAGCATCACTAAGCTTTTGTAAGGGTAAGTCTAATTTCCTGAGATGATCCTTAATATTCTTCGTTGCGATTATAATATTGTCAAGATAAACAAATATTCCTTGTCCTAAAATTCCGGACAATACGTAATTCATCAGACGCTGGAATGTGCCTGGGGCTGTCCTCAGTCCCATTGGCATTCTAGTATATTGATAATGGCCTCTGTTGAAAAGGCAGTGTATTTACGTGACTCCTTCGATACCGGAATCTGATAATTGCCGTTTAGGAGATCGATGGTCGAGAATATATTATTCTCAGGACCAATATTCTGTAGAACGTCACTTAGCAATGGCATGGGAAATCTGTCTGGGATTGTGTGATTATTTAGTTTACGGTAATCCACTACTGCACGCATTTCTCCATTTCGTTTGGGCACAAATAATAAGGGGGCATTCCACGGGGAGACTGAAGGCTCAATAATTCCAAGTTTTAACATTTCATCGACATACTGATTTGCAAGTGTACGTTGGGAGTGTGGTATGCGGTAAGCTGGTACGAAAATTGGTGGTGTTTCTGGGTGCACATTATTCATGTGATTAATCAAGTTAGTACACCCTAATTGTTCTCCGGGCAATGCTACGGTGTCCATGTGTGTTTCCATCAGGGTTAACAAATCATTTTCTTCATCAAATTCACCTGAGTGAATTAAATTCTCTTATATTCTTTCTCTATCCATAGATTTTATCTCACTTGTCACTCCAGCTATAACTATTTCCTTCACAGGGGCGGGACATTTTTCAATATCAACTATGCAAGTTCCCTTTTTCAACTGAACTTCCCCATTCCTGTGATTAATTATGAATATCTGAGTTTGCCCTTCGTCGTTCGTATGACATAATGCGTTTTCTACTGACAATCCCTTTACTTTACATAATTCTTCTAAGACAAGAACAGTACTATTCCGTAATATGCTCTTTATGGTAACCTTCATGTATGAATTAGTTGGTATAACTAAATCATTAGTGAGATGGGCTGGAAAAATTGATAAATCAATACTGTTATCTGGGTCACTAATTCTGGAGGATGGGGTTGGTGGTGGGAGTGGATCTATACACTCATCTGTTTGTGTATGTTTGTTTAGGCCTTTAATATTACCAATTCTTTTTGGCTCTCTTCTACCAATCGGTGAGGTCTCTGAAGTTATTTCCTCTATGAATTCATTGTCAAAGTCTATTCCATTCATTTGTGGGAGTATGGTTATGTTCTCAGCTCTCATGGATCTTAAGCCCAGTAACATATGAGCTTTAATTGCTAAGTTTTCAACGATATAGAAAAATGCACAGAATGGTCTTGTAGTCTCTGTGAAACTGATATTTAATTTTATCATACCTTTCACTGTAATTTCTTGTCCATCTACTGTGTATAAATCTAAATCAGCTTCATCCAGAAAAGTTACTATCTTTTTATTTTTAAGAATTCTATTTAGTTCTTCATGTGTTATTAAGTTCACTGGAGAGCCTGTATCTAAAAATAAGGAAACGTTTTGATCCTCACATACAGCTGGTATCAAGATACACTCATTTCCCAACATGCCTGCTATGTGAAGTTTAGACTTGTTTTTCTTTACGTTTGTTCGTTTTTTGTCATGACTTGGTCTTCCCCCGATTTGAACATAGACACAATTTTTTCTACTGTTTTGCAATCACTGATCCAGTGACCTTGGTATCTATGATGCCTACAGTAAGGACGAAATCCTTGTGTCTTTTGTTTGTCCTCCTTTGCTTTGATAAAGCATTCATACCTCGTGTGTCCTGGTTTTGCACAATAATGACATAGAATGGACCTATCCCTTGACTGTGACCTACGATGTGATTTCCCATAAGAAGTGCTGTTTATGGCGCGAGACCTGCTCGGGCTGCACGAAAACTTATGAAACTGCCTGTAGCACGGCGTCTGTGATCGAGGCCTTGTCATGTTTGGTTGTTTGGTCTACCTGCTTTCTGGTCGCGATCGATTTTGTTCTTTGTTTGGGTTCGGTGTAGATGTTTTCACAGCTGATACTGTCTCAGTAGCGAAAAGAACACACCTCGTCCTCGAATCAACAGTGATTTTCTACAAAAGCAGGCGACACTCTACAAGATTAACTTCAGTTCCACAGTGAACGAACTACAACCATCTACAATCAACTACAAGTAACAACTCTACGAGTTGTCTGTATAATCTTCTACACGCACCTACAAGTAGCGGCAGTCTTCATCCTACAACGAGTACATCACAAGAAAAAAGGACCAAGAATACATCAGTAAGAAAATACAAAACAAACAAACGAAGAGTGAGACATGACTCATAACTCATAACCACCAGACCTCACCCTCCTCCCTCTGCTACATCCCACCGCTGCCACCAAATGTCATAAAAAGACTTTGTAGTTACTTGTAGAGAAGTTATATATATTAGACTTGTGGACAAGCGGTTGTTATACTTGAGTAGCTTTGTAAGTAGATAATCTTGGTTCCTATTTGTCATGTAGTGACAGGAGAGATAAAGAATAGTATGGGACTATTTTTATTTGTCTTGATAATGTTAACAAGTCTCTCACACAGAGCGAAGTATAAAGTAGAGTCCCGCTAGCTATCTCCCTATCTCTCTCTCTCTCTCTCTCTCTCTCTCTCTCTCTCTTCTAAGTCTTATCCTTTCCAGGATGTCCTGCATGTTGGCTGTTGTGTATCATTCGTAATACTTGGGGTATCATGTCATTAGGTACTACCAACTGGTTAGTATTTCTTTGGCGTTTTGGTTGTTTAGAGTTAATTTTGTATAATGTATTATTGACCATTGTGAATTGTTCAAGTGGGACATGCAGTTTGGGTAATTGTATGTCATCTCCACTTTCTAACTTGTATATAACTTTAGACCATATTGGGTCAAGTCTTTGTGCCTTTGCGATATCCTCGTGGTTTGGGATATTTCCTTTGAGATCTAACGCCGCGACCTGAATTGTGTTCGGATTCATAGATAATGCTTCAGCTACTATGTTCATCTTACCTTGTATATAATGAATTTGTACAGTGTAGTTTTCAACTGTACATTTCCATCTTGCTCTCCTCCCAGAAAGGAGTTTTTCTCTAAACATACCCACCAGTGGTTTATGGTCGGTGAATAAGTGGATTTCGTAACCATATACCAAATCTCGAAACTTTTGTAATGCAAAAACCACTGCAAGTGCCTCTAAGTCTGTAGTGCAATAATTTTTCTCTGCACCTCTTGTTTGTCTGCTGGCAAATGCAATTGGTTGATTTTTTCCTCTTTTATCTTCCTACATCAGTACAGCCCCTAATCCTTTAACTGATGCGTCTGTACAAATAAGAAATGATTTTGTGTAATCTGGATATGCTAAACAAGGTGCATTTGTTTTTAATTTGTAGATTGTTAAATGCCCTTTTTTGTTCTTCTTCCCATTGGAATACAGCATCTTTTTTGAGTAGTTGGAATAGAGGAAAAGCTATATGAGAGAACTGTGGTACGAATGACCTATAGTACCCAGCCAGACCTAAAAATTGTCTAACTTCGTCAGTCGTAGTGGCTTTAGGAAAATCTCTCACTGCCTGTATTTTGTCATCAGTGGTGTGAATACCATCAGAACTTAGTTTGTGGCATAAGAAATTTGTTTCCTTAAAGCAAAATTTGCATTTAGAAAGGTTAATTTTTAAACCAGCATCACTATGCTTTTGTAAGGGTAAGTCTAATTTCCTGAGATGATCCTTAATATTCTTCGTTGCGATTATAATATCGTCAAGATAAACAAATATTCCTTGTCCTAAAATTCCGGACAATACGTAATTCATCAGACGCTGGAATGTGCCTGGGGCTGTCCTCAGTCCCATTGGCATTCTAGTATATTGATAATGGCCTCTGTTGAAAAGGCAGTGTATTTACGTGACTCCTTCGATACCGGAATCTGATAATTGCCGTTTAGGAGATCGATGGTCGAGAATATATTATTCTCAGGACCAATATTCTGTAGAACGTCACTTAGCAATGGCATGGGAAATCTGTCTGGGATTGTGTGATTATTTAGTTTACGGTAATCCACTACTGCACGCATTTCTCCATTTCGTTTGGGCACGAAGAATAAGGGGGCATTCCACGGGGAGACTGAAGGCTCAATAATTCCAAGTTTTAACATTTCATCGACATACTGATTTGCAAGTGTACGTTGGGAGTGTGGTATGCGGTAAGCTGGTACGAAAATTGGTGGTGTTTCTGGGTGCACATTATTCATGTGATTAATCAAGTTAGTACACCCTAATTGTTCTCCGGGCAATGCTACGGTGTCCATGTGTGTTTCCATCAGGGTTAACAAATCATTTTCTTCATCAAATTCACCTGAGTGAATTAAATTCTCTTATATTCTTTCTCTATCCGTAGATTTTATCTCACTTGTCACTCCAGCTATAACTATTTCCTTCACAGGGGCGGGACATTTTTCAATATCAACTATGCAAGTTCCCTTTTTCAACTGAACTTCCCCATTCCTGTGATTAATTATGAATATCTGAGTTTGCCCTTCGTCGTTCGTATGACATAATGCGTTTTCTACTGACAATCCCTTTACTTTACATAATTCTTCTAAGACAAGAACAGTACTATTCCGTAATATGCTCTTTATGGTAACCTTCATGTATGAATTAGTTGGTATAACTAAATCATTAGTGAGATGGGCTGGAAAAATTGATAAATCAATACTGTTATCTGGGTCACTAATTCTGGAGGATGGGGTTGGTGGTGGGAGTGGATCTATACACTCATCTGTTTGTGTATGTTTGTTTAGGCCTTTAATATTACCAATTCTTTTTGGCTCTCTTCTACCAATCGGTGAGGTCTCTGAAGTTATTTCCTCTATGAATTCATTGTCAAAGTCTATTCCATTCATTTGTGGGAGTATGGTTATGTTCTCAGCTCTCATGGATCTTAAACCCAGTAACATATGAGCTTTAATTGCTAAGTTTTCAACGATATAGAAAAATGCACAGAATGGTCTTGTAGTCTCTGTGAAACTGATATTTAATTTTATCATACCTTTCACTGTAATTTCTTGTCCATCTACTGTGTATAAATCTAAATCAGCTTCATCCAGAAAAGTTACTATCTTTTTATTTTTAAGAATTCTATTTAGTTCTTCATGTGTTATTAAGTTCACTGGAGAGCCTGTATCTAAAAATAAGGAAACGTTTTGATCCTCACATACAGCTGGTATCAAGATACACTCATTTCCCAACATGCCTGCTATGTGAAGTTTAGACTTGTTTTTCTTTACGTTTGTTCGTTTTTTGTCATGACTTGGTCTTCCCCCGATTTGAACATAGACACAATTTTTTCTACTGTTTTGCAATCACTGATCCAGTGACCTTGGTATCTATGATGCCTACAGTAAGGACGAAATCCTTGTGTCTTTTGTTTGTCCTCCTTTGCTTTGATAAAGCATTCATACCTCGTGTGTCCTGGTTTTGCACAATAATGACATAGAATGGACCTATCCCTTGACTGTGACCTACGATGTGATTTCCATAAGAAGTGCTGTTTATGGCGCGAGACCTGCTCGGGCTGCACGAAAACTTATGAAACTGCCTGTAGCACGGCGTCTGTGATCGAGGCCTTGTCATGTTTGGTTGTTTGGTCTACCTGCTTTCTGGTCGCGATCGATTTTGTTCTTTGTTTGGGTTCGGTGTAGATGTTTTCACAGCTGATACTGTCTCAGTAGCGAAAAGAACACACCTCGTCCTCGAATCAACAGTGATTTTCTACAAAAGCAGGCGACACTCTACAAGATTAACTTCAGTTCCACAGTGAACGAACTACAACCATCTACAATCAACTACAAGTAACAACTCTACGAGTTGTCTGTATAATCTTCTACACGCACCTACAAGTAGCGGCAGTCTTCATCCTACAACGAGTACATCACAAGAAAAAAGGACCAAGAATACATCAAGTAAGAAAATACAAAACAAACAAACGAAGAGTGAGACATGACTCATAACTCATTACCACCAGACCTCACCCTCCTCCCTCTGCTACATCCCACCGCTGCCACCAAATGTCATAAAAAGACTTTGTAGTTACTTGTAGAGAAGTTATATATATTAGACTTGTGGACAAGCGGTTGTTATACTTGAGTAGCTTTGTAAGTAGATAATCTTGGTTCCCATTTGTCATGTAGTGACAGGAGAGATAAAGAATAGTATGGGACTATTTTTATTTGTCTTGATAATGTTAACAAGTCTCTCACACAGAGCGAAGTATAAAGTAGAGTCCCGCTATCTCTCTCTCTCTCTCTCTTCTAAGTTGCTAAGCCCTTCTCCCTACTACCTGCCTGTTCTATGGCCTGTCTCCTTCTGAGCTCTCTTTCCTAAATTCTGGTGAAACAGGAGTCGTGTCACGTGTGTTCCCTGTGGTTGGAAAGTTCTAGAAGCCTGTGTGTGAGTATGTGTGTGTATGGTCAACAAGGCTTTGTTCACCTGGTGTATTGCTGACAACTAACTGAATCATCTCCTGACTGGCTACTTCCTAGTCTGTCATCAGCTTTTCCTCAGTGTAACTTGCAAGATCATTTCCCATTCCCAGGCTCGCATAGAGCTGTCTATCTATCTATTTATCTATCTATCTATTATGATTTGTAATTATAATATGGAGTCCTAACATAGTAAGAGAGAGTAAGAAGAGAGTGGATGTGGAATTTGGAAGGAATTTGAGTGTAAAGTGGAGGGACTGTAAGAAAATGTTCTGGAGAGAAGTGAAAAGAGTAAGACAGGGTGGAAGTGAAGTCAGCAGGGGAGTGAAAGATAAAAATGGTAGATTACTAGTGGAGAAGGGAGAAAAAGTGAACAGATGGAGGGAACACTTTAAGGAATTGTTGAACGTAAAGGATGGAAGTAATGCGAGTGTAAGTGGCTGGGGAATGGCTGGGAGAAGGAGGGAGGTGAGAAGACAGGAAGAAATCAGTAGGATAGAAGTTGTGGAAGCAATGAAGAAAGTTAAATTGGGGAAAGCCCCAGGAATTGATGGAGTGTGTGGTGAAATGCTGAAGCATGGGGGAGAGATAGTAGTAGAATGGATGTGGAAGATGTGCAGATTGGCCTGGGAGGAAGGTAGAGTCCTGGAGGATTGGAAGTCAGGTATAATTGTTCCCTTGTACAAAGGAAAAGGGGAAAAAGAAGTGTGTGGTAATCATAGGGGCATCTGTCTTCTTAGTATAATAGGAAAAGTGTATGGTAGGATACTTATAGACAGAGTTAGAGAAAGAACAGAGAAATTAGTTGGAGAAGAACAGGGAGGCTTTAGGAAGGGAAGCGGTTGTGTAGATCAGATATTCATTCTTTGATCTTTAGTGGAAAAGCTTCTAGAGAAGGGAAAGATGTTGTATGGGGCTTTCATGGATTTGGAGAAAGCATATGACAGGGTGGATAGACAAGGATTGTGGAAAGTGTTAAGAATATATGGAGTAGATGAGAAGTTGTTGAATGCTGTGAAGAGTATGTACGATGGTGCGAAGGCTGCAGTGCGTGTGGATGGTGAACTAAGTGAATTTTTCTCTTTGAAAGTTGGTTTGAAACAGGGATGTGTCATGTCTCCATGGTTGTTCAATCTGTACATGGATGGGGTAATAAAAGAGGTACAAGGTAGGGTAGTGGATGTTGGAGTGGCCCTGGTGAGAGAGGATAGTGTTTGGAAACTCCCTGTACTGTTGTTTCCAGATGATACTGTGTTGTTGAGCGAAGACGAAGGGGAGCTGCAAGGCTTGGTGGATGAGTTTGAGAGAGTGTGTAAGAAACGGAATCTAAAGGTGAATGTAGGGAAGAGTAAAGTGATGGTCTTTGAGAGAGGTGATGTTAGTGAATGTACAGCGAGGTTGGATGGTGAGGAATTGGAAAATGTGAGTACGTTTAAGTACTTGGGTAGTGTGATGAGTAAGGATGGAGGTTTGGAGGGTGAAGTGCTTGAAAGGGTACAGCAGGGAAGAAAGGTTGCTGGTTCTTTGAAAGCAGTGATAAGAAACAGGGAAGTGAGCATGGAAGTGAAAAAGTTACTACATGACAGTATTGTGATACCAACTCTAACGTACGGAAGTGAAGCTTGGACATTGTTGGAAGGACACAAGTCAAGAGTGAGAGCTGTGGAAATGAGTTATTTAAGAGGAGCCTGTGGAGTCACGTGGAGAGACAGGCTGACGAATGAGGATATAAAGGAGCGTTGTGGTGTGGATGTGGATGTGATAGGAAGCGTTATGAGGAACACACTGAGGTGGTTTGGCCATGTGGGGAGGATGAAGGGTGAAAGACTGACGAAGAGAGTGTATGTGAGTGAGGTGGAGGGGGGAAGAGGGAGGGGGAGGCCGAGGATGAGATGGAGGGATGGGGTGGAGAGGTATATGAGAGAGGGGGGTGTGAGTTGGGAGCAGGGCAGTGAAATGGAGGGGGACAGGGCGACTTGGAGGCGATTTGTTTGTGGCCACCCCAAACGGGATTGAGGCGTCTGGCAATAGATAGATAGATAGATATTTCAAGACCTGTTTAGCATGAATTTATAATCTGGGGGAGGCGGTGGCAGAATCGGTAGAGACTGCCTGCAGTCCTAATGGACCGAGTTCCGAATCCCGGCTGGGGCAGGGAACAGTTTAGGGATTTCAATTTCATAAAAAGCAGACATTTCTGATCTACCAGATGACCCGCCGACATGTCATAAAAGTACCCCAGGTATTACCAATACACCAGTCCTGCACGAGACAGCCCTAGCATGTATTCAGTATGGATGATGGGTGTTAGTGCCGAAGTGGTGACATATGGATAAGTAGGAGGACTGCTGGGCCCCAAGGAGGACTATATATTGGGACTTGGGAATAGGCACTGAAGCCTTTGCCCAGAGTCGGACACGTAAAAAAAAAATCTAACCGTCCAAGTGCGTGAGTATTTAAAATCTACAGAAAAGTTGGCGAATATATGTTTGTGTGTGTGTGTGTGTATATATATATATATATATATATATATATATATATATATATGTGTGTGTGTGTGTGTGTGTGTGTGTGTGTGTGTGTGTGTGTGTGTGCAATATCTGTCTGCGTACATAAGCATGAATATGCATGTGTTTGTGGTTGTATGTGTATAGCCATTTGCTGATAATTATCATGATTTCTACAATTTATGAACACCCTACCCTCCTTTCCCCCTACCACACCTTCCCCTCCCCCGTCTCTTTCCCCCTTCGTCTCCCTCACCCTCTCCCTCTCCCTCCGCTCCCCTCCCTTCCCTCTCTTCCACTACTCCATTTCCTACCTCCATCATCCCGCTCTCACACTTTCCTCACCTCTGTTCACCTTACACTTCCTTTTCATCAACTCCTTTCCATATATCGTCCTCTCACTGCATGCACTCCCTTCTCTCCTTCTCCCCCTCATTGCCTCCCTTACTTTCTCTCCCAGTATCTACTGCTGACCCTCCCTTTTCCCATTCATTTTTTCTCTCCATGACATTACCTACTGTACCTTCACTCCCTGTGTTACAACCTCTCCTTTTCTTTCCCTCTTCTCCTAACTCCCTCATATTTATTTTATATTCCCTCTCTTCTGTCATTATCTCCCTCTTCCCCTCCCCTTCCCTTTCCTTTCATTCCCTACTTCCATCACGCCTCACCTCATTCCCTACCTCACTGCCTCAACCTCACTCACTGTCTCACCCCTACCGCTTGCCTCATATCCAATCCTATTTCACCCCTCACTCCCTGCCTCACCCCCACCCGTGCTTCCCTACCCCTACTCTTACCTCAACCCCTTTTCTTCCTCACCCCACTCCTGTAACACTCCACTCCTACCTCAACCCACTTTTGCCTCTCCATTTCTTCTCTCACCCTATCACAAGGCCCTTCCTCTCCTAAGCTTTTCACCTCTACCTTACTCCAACCAGCAGGCAAGACCTTTCTCGGTCTGCTTCACCCCTTTCTTTGCGTCACAGTCACAGTGGGTATCTTAAATTCTCACTCTGTTTCACTAATTTCTCTTCTAGTTTCCCTTCCGCCCACGCCTCACTCGCATTTCTCCTACTCCCCATCCTGCTTCAACCCCTTCTGCCTTAAACGCATTCACAACCCATCTCCTCCTTACTACTGTTGTTGTCTCACCCATGTCCCCTTATTTATATACACTTCTCCATCATTCCCGCTTGTGTCTCATGTTTGTTCCTCTCCCATCCTTATCACGGCCTTACCTCATCCTTACCTCACATCCTCTCTTCTATTCATTTATTCATTCAGAACCTTTCCCTTCTGCCCTGTCCCATGCTTAACACCCACTCATTTCCCCTGCATTCTTCCAAATTCCTTAACTCGACCTAAAAATTTCTTACGTCAGCTCACTGTTCTCTGCTTTTCTCACAAAACCTCTAATCCTACCTTTTCCTATCCTTTGTGGAGAGGAGGCTAACCTGACATTTAAGAGAATCGTTCTTTCCCACAGATGGTATGGTGGTGAAGAACTCCAGAGGTTATCCATTACGCTGGAACCAGGAATCCTACTGCTTGATTAGGCTAATAAAAGTTATAACTACCTCTCACAGACCAAAAAGCCTCCCTAACGCTGAATTACATTGTATGGAGGCAGGAAGGATAAAATTAGTTAACCTCGCCACTAGGAGAAGTTATTTTTATTAATTTCTGCTGTAACCAGAATGTTTTATTCAACTTGGAAGAATACCTCGTACTGTAGGGGTAGTGGAGGCTGCCATATGATCTCATCAGGTGGGAAACAAGAACAAAAAGGAGAAAAAAAAAAAAGCATCTGACTGAAGGAGTAGTAAGGGAGATTACAGGAGAATCCCGTGGGCTGGAGCCAAGAATGTCAAAGGCATGATATGAGGGCGACTGGAGATTGGCTCAGACAATGGATCACTACGTTGAAAATTTCTTTTACTGATTATTCTGTTTTTCAACCACGTCATTACAATGACGTATTTTTTACCTATATTTTTGCTACTGCCAGACAATATTACTAGACTTGAGAAGGTCTTCTAGGAGTGACGAGGTTAATGATGTCTGAATCAACCCCCCCACGTTCGATTAACCTCTCTTAAAAGTAATTTAGCTACGGAGCACATAGGAAGTACAGATAACTTGAGGCCTGATGGCCCATGTTGAGGTTATCTGTTGGGAAAAAAATTTGATTATACTAACGTCTAACCAACGTGTAGGAGAATAAGATAGAAAAGAGGGAGACTCTCCCCCAACCACCACACAGTCCTGTTAACCGGCAGGGAAAGATAGAAATAACATTCTCGCTGGACAGAAAAAGCATCGAATTTTCTATAAAGGGAGGCAGAAGAGGAACAGCTATGCAAGGAGATAAACCCATGCATGGAATTCTTAGTTCAGCAGCAAGAATACGTCAGTATATATATCATACTGAAACAAAATAATTCAATACTGTGAACACCTGTTATAGTATTGTGCCAAAGTTGTCCAAAACACAGTGGGTAGCACTAAAACTTTAAGAAACTATGACGTCCTATGACGTCACAAGTATTTTTCCCAGGGTAAGTGCATAGTAAGACATTTCAGTCAAAAGTGAAACAGGAATGTTCAGTGATGCAAAATGATTTACTTCGCTGGAGGACGGGTTTATGTAGATCTTCGATAAGACATGTCAATGTTTGAAATTATCTCATCTGAAGTCTTACAGGTCACTCAAGATACAGAATGCCAGTTGGTAAATTGTACTTATATTTTCATATATTTTTCCATATATTTTACATAACTGAGGAAAATATCTTGATTTTCCCTTAGCACAAAGACAGAAGTTAACAATAATATCTGATTCCATATGGAACTCACGGTTATTTTTCCATCTCCAGAAATGATCTTCAAGAAGACTAAAACAGTCAGGAATTAGCCTCAGTGGAAGACATTATACTGGAATGAAGCGGATAAATTATCACGAGGTCGCAGAAATGGTTTGTATATGTGACATGTGATGGTACTGAAGGGGTAAATGAAGACTATTTTAACCCCTACACTGCCAACAGCTCTTATGTTAAATATAGTCATCTGACGGTAGCAAGGATGAAGCATATGTGCGCTGTCACACCAAGAGAGGTTAAATGAAATTATTTCTTATTCCTTCTCCATGAAATGTCTCTCACAAGTTAAACAAAATCGTCTGGTGGCAGAAAAAAAATAAGATATATAAACAAAGAAAAACAATAGCGTCGCCGTACTGAAGAGATTTAAGTTTTAAGGAGTAGCACCCACAATCTTTCTTGAGCCTCAAAGTTTAACTTCAGTGAGTCAGATGTCAGACACCACAACGTAACTAGTGGCATTAACAACGTAAAAAGCTCGAAAAATACAAGTACATGTATATTTATGAAAAATTTTAGCCTACTTGCTGCAGTATAGAGACTGGTTGATCGCATTTACTGATTACGATTATTTTATAAATTCCTTCCTAGACTCATTGTTCTTAGTGATAGTTTTCTTGGTGAAGGTTGGCAATATTCTTGTCCACTTAGGAGAAATTCTGGCGCATTTTTTTTCTTCAGTGTATTCTTGAAAACAATACGCCATGGTATATTCCTATATATTTTTAGCTATTTCTGTATATGGGTAAACACTACATAAAAACAAAGAAGAGAATATTAACCACTTTAGCTCAAGAACCGTCTGTTATATTTTCAGTCTCCAAACAATTTTCCTCAGATTAGGAGAGACTTTTCAGACCTGAAGGATTAGATCTAACCAGCTTTGGGCTCATTAGTCCGCTCCACTTCCACAGCAAACACCTACTGACGCGGACAGGAGTTCTGTGACACTGTTACTCACAGAAGTTCTCCTCTGTTCCCGATCGTGTCGAGTAGGGCTAATTGTATGCGTTACACTGATGTAAAACTCTCGTCTGCTCCAGCAAACATTTGTGTGGACGTAGCGTTATTGAAACAAGGGGTCTATCCCGAAGTGTGTCATATTGTATGGGGAAACGACTGGGATGATGAGGATAATGGTGTTTTGCACGTGTGTGTGTGTGTGTGTGTGTGTGTGTGTGTGTGTGTGTGTGTGTGTGTGTGTGTGTGTGTGTGTGTGTGTGTGTGTGTGTGTGTCTGTGTGTGTCGGGGGGTGTTTAGTGTTATGTGACACTTGCAGTGTGGTATGGTATAGTGTGGTATGTGGTGCTCTTTCAGGAGGAATGATGAACCATTGTGTGGAGAAATGATATGGTACGGTGCGGGTGTGATAATTTATGGTTAGATGATGCAGCATGATGCGATGTGATTTACGTTGCTTTGGTGCAGTGTTTTGAGGCGTGGTTTGCTGGTGTTGTTATGTTCTGTGGCTATGTGGTGTGTTATGGTGTTTTTTTTTTTTTTTTGTGATGTGGTCATGAAGCGAAGTGTGGTGTGGTGGGTTTCTGTGTGGTGTGGTGGTCATGTAGTGAAGTGTAGTGTGATATATGGTGCTTTGACGTACTACAGTGTAGAATGGTTCGTTGGTGCTGTTCTATGGAGTGGTGATGTGGTGTGGCTTGGTGCTGTTTTCTGAGGCGTGGTGGTGATATAATGAAGAAGCTGTGTGGTGTGGTGTGGTGTGACTTAGAATGCTATGGTGTAGTGTGCAGTGTAGTGTGACAGAATATTTCCAAAGTGGACAAGAATATTGACAACTTTCAGCAAGAAAACTGTCACTAAGAACAATGAGTCAAAGGAGGAATAAAAAAGAAAAGAAAAAGAAAATGATCGTAATCAGTAAATGCGATCAACCAGTCTCTATACTGCAGCAGTTAGGCTATTTTTTTTTTTTTTTCATAAACTTACATGTATTTGTATTATCGAACTTTTCACGTTGTTAATCACACTAGTTAGATTGTGGTGTGTGTAACATCCGACTGAGTGAAGTTAAAAGTTGAGGCTCAAGAAAGATTATGGATGCGGCTAACTGAAGCTAAAGATCTCATTAGTACGACGGCGCTATTTTTTTTTTTCTGCCTCCAAACGATATTGTTCAGTTTGGGAGAGATATTTCATGGATAAGGAACAAGAAATAATTTCATTTAACCTCTCTTGGTGTGATGACGCTCTTCTCCTTCACCCTTGCTACCGTCAGATGATTTTATTTAACAGAGATTTTTGGCAGTGTAGCGGTTAAAACAGTCTTCATTTACCCCTTCAGTACCATCACATGTCACATATACAACCATTTCTGCTACCTCGAGATGATTTATCCGGTTCATTCCAGTGTCATGTCATCTATTGATGCTAATTCCTGACGGTTTTATTCTCCTTCAAGATTATTTCTAGAGATGGATATAAAATCGTGAGTTCCATATGGGATCAGATATTAATGTTAACTTCTGTCTTCGGGCTAAGGGAAAAATGAAGATATTTTCCTTAGTTATGCAAAATATATGGAAATAAACGTTCAACTTGCCAACTCGCATTCGGTATCTTGAGTGACCTGTAAGACTACAGATGTGACAATTTCAAACATTGACATGTCTTATCGAAGATCTACATAAACCCGTCCTGCAGCAAAGTAAATCATTTTGTATCATTGAACATTCCTGTTTCACTTTTCACTGAAATGTCTTACTATGTACTTACCTTGGGAAAAATATTTTCTTAAAAGTTTTAGTGCTACAAACTGCTTTTTGGATAACTTTGGCACAGTACTATAATGGGTGTTCGCAATGTTGAATTACTTTGTTTCAGTTAATAATATATATATTGATGTATATATTCTGTTTAACTAAGAATTCCATGCATGAGTTACCTCCATGAATAGTTGATCCACTTCTGCTTCTCCTAATATATATATATATATATATATATATATATATATATATATATATATATATATATATATATATATATATATATATATATATATATATATTGTTACGGAACAGAGAAAACTGTCCCGCAAAGTTCCAGGTTCAAAACAAAAGAGTTAGGTAAAATTATAAGTTAAAGTTTAATGCTCAAACTAACAACTAAACATTCAGGACTCATAAGGATAATGTAATGGCAAAAAGGTTACATATGGTTAACTGCAATAGCCTCTATTAACACGAAATTAGCAAGTGTAAATTTATCTAAGTCAGCCCTGATAAAATGAGAAAACCGGATAATGCTCAGTGAATGCAAGATATATTATTACAGATACAAAATATTATTATTAATGGCTGACACCAAAAATACATGAATCACAAAAACTTCACTAGGCCCACGAATTAACACCTTACGCTACACAGCACGAGAAGAAATGTAATAACACTTATACTCAAATTACACAGGTGCTAGATGGTTGGAGACTTCCTGAGCACTCACAAAAATAATAACAACTGTACAGGGGAGGACAGAGATGTGAACAAAATGAGGAGTAGATCTAAGTGGCAATTAATGCAGGGACTGAGCTCATTATATAGGGGCCGGCAGAGCTTGATACAACTTGTAAGAAGGAAGCGCAAATGAAGCCATAGGGGACAAAGAGTTGACAATCCTGCTCTGAACAACAGAAAGAACGACTTACTCTCTATAAGGGTAGAAGGGGGGAGTGAGGTAGAACACGCTCGTGATCAAACATGCAGCATACTGTACGTTAGAATTACACAAAGAATGATGAAATCATAAGCTATGTAACACCTCCCCACAAAGAAAAAAGAAATTTACAAAGGAAATTTCTTATTACTCTAAAACAATCTGTCTAAAGTCTAGATAAGCAATCTGCAATAACATTTTCTTTCTCCTTGACATGTTGTATGTCTAATGAATACTCCTGAAGAAGTAGACTCCATCTTGTCAATCTCTGATTTTTATCTTTAAACTTACTAAGGAATTTCAGTGGGTTATGATCGGTATAAATGACTATGGGGTCAAAACCAGAACAGAAATAAAATGAAAAATGCTGTAAACCCAAAATCAAGGCCAAAAGCTCTTTCTCAATAGTTGAGTAGTTCTTTTGAGGTGGAGTGAACTTCTTACTGTAATAAGATACAGGGTGTTCAATACCATGATCATCCTCTTGCAGCAAAACAGCCCCAGCTCCTGTATCACTTGCATCAACAGCCATCTTAAAAGGATTAGCAAAATTTGGAGTAGCGAGCACTGGCTGACTTAATAGGATAGCTTTAAGTTTGCTGAAAGAGGATTCACAGTTATCGGTCCAGACAAATTTAACTCCCTTTTTCAGTAGGTCTGTAAGTGGTGATACAAGAATTGAAAAGTTAAGAACAAATCTCCTGTAATAACCTAACATTCCCAAAAATCTTTGTAGCTCTTTCCTACTTTTAGGTCTGGGAAGATCACTTATAACCTGAACCTTAGCTCCTGGTGGTGCAACATGTTCATCACCAATTACGTACCCAAGGTACTGAACTTTAACTTGACCAAACTCACACTTTGATAAATTAGCTACAAGATTAGCCTGAACCAAACGCTCAAGAAATTTACTGACATGGCATAGGTGATCTTTCCAGTTGTCACTGAAGATTAATACATCATCAATATAAACAACACACCCTGCCAAACCCTCTGTTACAACATTCATGAGCCTCTGAAATGTGGCTGGTGCATTCTTCATACCATATGGCATTACAGAACATGCAAAAGTCTTTCCTAGTGTTACAAAACATGAGATCTCCCTAGCACGTTCAGTCATAGGTACTTGCCAGTATCCCTTTGACAAATCAAACTTGCTTATGTACCTAGCCTTTCCAATCTTGTCTATGCAATCTTCCACACGAGAGAGAGGGTAAGTGTCTGTTTTGGTTATCTGATTAACACGTCTGTAGTCGATGCAAAGCCGCTGTGACCCACCTGGCTTAGGGACTAGAGTGACAGGAGAACTCCACTCGCTCTGACAGGGCTCAGTCATCTTGTGGTCCAACAGGTAGCCAAGCTCCTTCTGGATGAGAGGAACTTTCACTGGGTTCACACGGTAAGGAGGCAATTTGACTTGCTTTGCGTCTCCAACATCGACATTATGCATCAACAAAGTGGTTCTTCCTGGAGTGGCACGGAACACTTGCGGGTACTCCTGCAGTAATGCCGAAAACTCCTGCCTTTCCTCGGGAGGTAGATGAGAAAGCTTAGTCTGGAGATCATTCATGATATCAGGATTCTTCCCCAACCTATCACTCAGGCTCATACTGCATGGGAGAACTTCACTTGCAGACTGGGGTGGAACAGCTACAGTGCAGACTGGGTTATTTTCGTCCCGCCTGTGATATAACTTTAGGATGTTGATGTGACAAAGTTGCTTGTTCTTTCTAGGATCTGGTGTGGCGATGACATAGTTGACATCACTGAGTTTCTTCTCCACGAAATAAGGACCACTAAACTTGGCTTGAAGAGGTTGCCCATGCACTGGTAGCAGAATCAAAACCTGATCTGGCTGAAAGTGGCGTAACCTGGACTTCTTATCATACCAAGTCTTCATCTTCTCCTGAGCAGCTCCTAAATTCTCTCTCGCCAGCTGTAAAGCAGTGGACAGCCGTTCTTTGAACTTCATCACATACTCCAGCAGGTTGACGTCATCTTCCTCCGACAGCCAGCATTCCTTGAGTAGCTTAAGAGGTCCTCTTACTTCATGGCCAAACAGTAGTTCAAAAGGTGAGGAGCCCAGTGATTCATTTGGAGATTCTCTTGCGGCAAATACAACGAATGGAAGACCTTTATCCCAGTCTTTCTGATGTTCCAAACAGTATTTCTTGAGCATCAATTTGAGTGTTTGATGATATCTCTCCAACGCTCCTTGGGTCTGGGGATGGTAAGCTGAAGACGTGATGTGGGTGATGCCCAACTCTCAGAGACTGCTTGAAAACATTTGACATGAAATTACTTCCCCGGTCTGACTGTACCTCCTTGGGTAGACCAAACTTTGTGAAGAACCTCAGCATTTCCTTAACCACGTTCTTTGCTGAAATATTTCTAAGTGGAATGGCTTCAGGATAACGAGTAGCCATACCAATCAGGGTCAACACATAAGAAAATCCTGAAGAAGTCTAAGGAAGAAGGCCCACAATATCCACCAACACACGGGTGAAAGGCGCCTCAAAAGGAGGAATGGGAACTAGAGGTGCAACCTTTTCGGTCTGATTACACTTCCCCACAACTTGACAGGTGTGACAACACTTACAATACCAGGAAACATCCCTGAAGATACCTGGCCAGTAGAAGTGTTTCAAAATGCGTGCCACAGTCTTCCTTACTCCAAGGTGTCCTGCCAAACTGGAATCATGAGCCACTCTAATGATATCCTGCCTACAAACACGAGGGATGACAACTTGATGTACAACCTCCCATTCACAGTCGGCTGATGCTGTTGGGGGTCTCCACTTCCTCATAAGTACTCCTGACTTTATATAATAACAAGTAGAAGCACCAGGTGACTCTTCCTCACTGCAAGCAGAGTTAGCTAGACCTTTCAACTCAGGGTCAGCAACCTGCAACTCGATCAACTCTTGCCGAGACAAATTATCAACACTACTGGGTACTGCCTCATCTGGTGAGTGGTCCAAATTAGCAAGAAAAGTGTCAGCTAGGATAACATCATCATCATCATTATCCTCTAAGTCACCAGTACCTTTAGACTTAGCCCTAGTGACAGCACATGCAGAGAACACATCAGGGACATCACAATCCTGGGTCACAGCCAACGGCTCACTAGACAACTGACGAGCTGGACACACTTGACTTCCACCAATATCATTTCCAAGTAAGAAAGTTACACCTGACATTGGGAGCGTCTCAACCAACCCAACCATAACAGAACCATTAACAAAACCAGGCTTTAAATTCACTCTGCACAGAGGGACAGAGAAGTAATTATTCCCTACACCTTGTAAGATTACAGTTTCATCAGAGGAATTAACATTACAGCCTAGAACTCCATATATATATATATATATATATATATATATATATATATATATATATATCAGCAACATTCGCGGCCTTTCCTCTAACTTTCGCTCTGTTGAGCATCACCTCTCCTTCGCTAAACCTCACCTTCTTTTTCTAACTGAGTCTCAGCTGTCTGAGGCAACTGACAGCAAACCCTTTTCTGTATCCTCCTACTTTCTCTATACTCATTTCAAAGCCAAAGGTGGCTGTTTTGTATATATACGCAATGCCTTATCTTGCCCTCGTGTTCCTGAACCCGATTCTTCTGAATTCTCTACACTCTGGCTTCGGCTTTCCTGTCATTCTTTGACTAAATATATCCGTGCTGTTGACTTATCCCCTAATTCTACTGACTATCAAAAATTCTTCGACTATCTTACTTCTGTGATGGAACACATTCTATCCATTTCTTCTTTCTCTGAAATCTCCATTCTAGGAGATTTCAATGTTCACCACCACCTTTGGCTCTCCTCTCCTTTCACTGCTCCACCTGGTGAATAAGCCTATATCTTTTCTATCCTTAATGACCTAGAGCAACTTGTACAGCACCCTACCTGTATCCCTGACCGCCTTGGAGAGAGCTCCAACATACTTGACCTCTTCCTCACAACTAATCATTCTGCTTACTCTGTTAATCTTTTCTCTCCGTTGGGCTCCTCCGATCACAACTTTATCACCTTAACCTGTCCTATCACTCCAGTACAGCCTGTGGACCCTCCAGGGAAACGTCGTCTGTGGCATTTTGGAGCCGCAGACTGGAAAGCCCTCAGGCAGTATTTCTTTGATTTTCCCTGGAATGATTATTGCTTCCATGGCCGTGAGCCATCTGAGTGTGCCTTGCGCATTACGGAGGTTATTCTCTCGGGCATGGGAGCATACATTCCTTTCTCATATCCTTTGACTAATGCAAGAAAGCCTTGGTTTAATCATGCTTGTTCTAATGCTATCTGCAACAAGGAGAAGACCTACAAAAGGTACCGGAGCCAATCCACCCCTGAATCACATCATCTTTATGTTTCTGCCCGGAATCGTGCTAAGTCGGTTCTTCGCTCTGCTAAAAATAATATCATCCGTATTAAATACTCTCAACTCTCCAACTCGAATTCTTCCCGCTCCTTCTGGCACTTTGCCAAAAACTTTTCTAACAACTTTACCTCATCATCCTTCCCTCCTCTTTTCTACTCTGATGGTTTTGTAGCTATTTCTTCTAATGATAAAGCAGATCTCTTCGTACAGACTTTCTCCTCCAATTCCACCTTAGACGATTCCGGTGCTGTTCCTCCATCACTTCCCCCCTCTGACTTCCTCATGGCTGACATTAAAATTTCTTCAGCTGATGTATCTTCTGCCATCACTGACCTTAGTACTAACAAGGCATATGGGCCTGATGGGGTCCCTCCTGTTGTTCTAAAGAACTGTGCTTCTGTGCTTACACCCTGCCTAGGCAAACTCTTTCGCCTTTGTCTGTCAACTTGTACCTTTCCTTCTCGCTGGAAGTTTGCTCTCATTCTGCCAGCCCCAAAGAAGGGTGACCATTCCTAACCCTCCAACTATCGTCCAATTGCTTTAACGTCCTGTATTTCACAAGTTTTCAAGTCAATTCTCAATAGGAAAATTTTAAAGCATCTTCCCTATCACAACCTTCTTTCTGATCGTCAGTACGGGTTCCGTCAGGGATGCTCCACTGGCGATCTTCTCACCTGCCTTTCAGACTCCTGGTTATCCTCCTTTCGGGACTTTTGCGAAAGCTTTGCCATGCACTTGACATCCCAAAGGCTTTCGATCGAGGCTAGCATAAATTTTTAATTTCCAAACTGCCCTCCTACGGTTTCTATCCTTCTATCTGTGTCTTCATCGCTAGCTTCGTTTCTAGTCGTTCTTTAGCCGCTGTTGTAGACGGCCATCGTTCTTCTCCTAGATCTATCAACAGTGGTGTTCCTCAGGGCTCTGTCCTATCACCAATTCTCTTCCTTTTATTCATCAATGATCTTCTAAGCTGTACATCTAACCCTATCCACTAGTATGCTGATGACTCCACCCTTCACCTTTCCATTCGGTTCCCGCAACGCCCATCTCAACAGTTACTTCAACAAACAAGGGATGAGGCTATGGCACATCTAATGTCTGACTTGGCTTGTACCTCTGACTGGGGTAATAATAATATGGTTGTTTTCAATGCATCTAAGACTCAGTTCTTACACCTATCAACCCGACAAAATCTTCCACATGTATACCCACTAATGGTTAATAATATTCAGCTTAATCCTGCATCATCCTTGAACATGCTTGGGGTTTCATTTACTCGGGACTTATCTTGGAAAGATCATATTACATCTCTTGTAAAATCTGCTTCCAAGAGATTGGGTGTGCTAAGCCAACTCCGCTCTTTGTTTACCCCTGCACAATTGTTAACTCTATACAGGGGTTTTATCCACCCCTGTGTGGAGTACAACTCTCATGTGTGGGGAGGCTCCCCACATACAGCTCTTCTCAATAGGGTGGAGTCAAAGGCTTTTCGTCTTATTAACTCTCCTCCTCTTACTGACTCCCTTCAACCTCTGTCTCTTCGTCGCACTGTTGCATCTTTATCTCTTTTCTATCGCTACTTTAATGGTCACTGCTCCTCTGAACTGTCTGCTTGCATTCCTCCACCTCTAGGACGGGCGCGTAGCACCCATCTGGCAGCAAACTCTCATCCATTTTCTGTCCAACTCTCTAATGCAAGAGTTAACCGTTACTCCCAGTCTTTCATTTATGCAACAGGTCAGCTCTGGAACTGTCTCCCTCTGTCTGTATTTCCTGCTGCCTATGATCTCCAGTCTTTCAAACGCAGTGTGTCCAGGCATCTAAAAATGATCTGATCTTGAATTTGGCTCTCTATTGTATTTTGTTTTTCTCTTGGAGGGAACTATACTGTGGGCTGATGGCCTTTGGTTCCTTCTTCCTCGTATAAAATATATATATATATATATATATATATATATATATATATATATATATGCTTTTTCTTTCTAGTAGGAATGTTGTCTTTTACTTCTATCTTCTCCTGGCGGTTAACCGGATAGTTGAGGGATAGCCTTCCTCTTTTCTTTTTCTCCTACACGTTGGTTAGACATTATTTGAATTAGATTCCCCCCCCTCTCCCAACAGATAACCCCTTCATGGGCCAGCAGACATCCAGTTAACTGTACTTCCTACAGTATGTACTCGATAGGTAAATGATATGAAAGAGAGGTTTATCGAACGTGGGGGGTGGATTCATACATCATTATCTTCGTCTGTCCTAGAGGGCCTTCCCAAATCAAGTAATATTGTCTGACAGTACCAAAAATATAGTGAAATAATACATCATTGTACGGAAGTGGTTTAAAAAGACAGTAACCACTAAAAGGAATTTTCAACACAGTGATTCATGATCTTAGCCAATTTTTGGTCTTCCTCATATCAAGCCTTAGACATTCTTGGCTTCAGCCCACAGGATACTCCTAAAGACTCCGTCATTACTCCTTCACTCAGATACCTTTTTTGTTTTTTTCATCTGGTTATCTACAGTTGAATATAATCAGATGTAGTACATGTAGACTTTCCTAGCTGGTGAGGTTAGGTAAGATCCTGCAGTGCTACTTCAGTATGAGGTACCCTTCCCAATTGAACAAAACAGCCTGGTTGCAATAAGAAATAAAAATAACGTCCTCTATTCGAAGAGGTTAGCAAATTTTGTCTTTCCTGCTTCCATACAATGTAATTCAGAGTTGGGGAGGCTTTTTGATTTGTGAGAGGTAAATATGACTTTCATTAATCAAGCACTAGGATTCTTGGTTTCAGAGTGTAGGATAACCTCTGGAGTTCTTCACTACCGTACCGTCTGTGGGAGAGAACCATTCTTTTAATTTTCAGGTTTTCCTGTTCCCTACAAGGATGTAAAATAGTGTTATTTTTATGGAGACTTGGAGGACTAGAGGGTTTGGATACAGTCTTCATTAACCCCTTCGCATGTTTCCGTGTCCGGTTGTGTGGACTCAGTCTTAATAGTATCTATCACCAGCACCAACCTTCACCTATCCCTTCTCACCCCATACCTCGTTTCCAATAGCGCTACTGGGGAAATGAATGGATCCCTCTGTAATCTTTTCACTTTCACTTCGCCTAAAAAGGCCATCTCTTCATTTTCAGTGCCGAGTTGTAACAACAGATATATAAGTAATGGAATATGAAGCTCTTCAGGAAGTGCAATGAAATGGTTGTACAACTATAGTATTGTCTTTTTGTGTCAATGAGCCACACGAAGAGGTGGAAGAGACGAAAACTGGGGAGAGGTTCAGGTGAATGAAATATAGCTCCACGAGCTGAAAGAAGTAAGACGCGGAAAATATAGTTCCACGAGCCCCCCAAAGTTTCTGTGTAATTATGATGATGGGCGTCGCTCATTATACAGTCTACATTTTGGGCCATTATGGGGAAAGGTTATGCTAGTTTAGAAAATAAATGGCAGTGATCTCTAACGTACACAAAAGAGATACCGCTAAACATAAAACGTAGATTTTGCGCGCGCGTGCGTGCGTGTGTGTGTGTGTGTGTGTGTGTGTGTGTGTGTGTGTGTGTGTGTGTGTGTGTGTGTGTGTGTGTGTGTGTGTGTGTTGTGGGAAAACCTCTTATTGAAGGGTTACTAATTTTGCTGGTATGGATGCAGTTATGATGGCTGGTTTATGAAGGTCAAGAAAATGTAACCGATCCAATTCGAGGCATTTTTAAATGCGGAGGCATATCTTGAAGCGGCCCTGGTTGTCTTCATCTATGACGATTTTTGGAAACGAGATGCTCCACTCCCAAACTCCATAGTAACTTCAGCATCGCCACATCACGCCATAGTACCCTAACACCCCATATTATACCGTCCTCCCACCTGCATCAAGAACGAGGAATTCCATTAACTGAATTAGATCGTCGTATGCAGTCCGAGTGAAAGTGGCGTACTTGATGCGTCCATGGGCAGTGAAAAGGTTAACAAAGGGGACGGCATATCCAACCCCGTCTAGTACAAATATCCCTTCAAACCTGGATTAGGTCCTCGAGAGTTGGGAAGAATAATATGTAAATGGTGTTAAAGATAATTTTATTCAACTTCAAGGATACATTTTCTAATGAATTGATTAATGAAGGCTATAACTAACCACTCCAATTCACACAGTCTCCGCTAAGGTAATGGTGAGTAAAATTGTCTAGTGATGACTATGCTATCCTCATCTTCAACTCATCAGTAACCGCAGAAGCGAATAGTATGTAGGGATACAGCTGGATATATAAGGTATACGGACGCATGCATCAGAATACTTGCGAAGCCCTGCTTAAGCATACGGACTAAAAGTTCTTTGTTATTCATGTGCAAAGCTACTCAAGAAGCCCCGCTAACCTGCATAGGATTCGCGAACTCTGGTCGCAAAAATATCAGCTTAATTCTCTATCTTTCTTACTTCATCAGTCATAACCCCAAAATGAAAAAAATGCACACGAGTGTGTTGCTCACCAAAACGATTCTTAACAACCTGGAATGTTTTACATATTAAAAGCAGCATTCAAGCTACAGTACGCGAGTTACAGTCTACAAACCTCTTCTAAAACTCAGACCTCTCCTTCGAATATGAAAAACTGCACAGATTCGTGGTGGCATATTCCATGTAAGCATTTTATGCATACTGTATCAATAATCGTTTTTGAGATTGTCATATAGTTCACATAAGTGTTTTGCGGCCCCGTACGTCTGTTCAGCACTTGCTCCAGCGGATTTGCGCGAAAATCCATAGATAATCTCCGAAGCATTCCACGTAATATAAAACGAGTGGGAACAGTTAGGGGTCATAACAGAAATTTAGATTAAAACATTCGAAGTACAATTGAAATGGGACTGTCTGTGACCCAGTTGCTACCATCTTGCCAAGTTTCTTCGAAATTCTTCTTCCAGTCTCGGCTGCGCAACACACACACACACACACACACACACACACACACACACACACACACACACACACACAAACACACGACCAGAATTAAAGTACTCGTATATTAGTTTCATTATACAGTACACACACAAAAGGCTAGAATTAAGCTATATTACTCTTGTTATGTAGTACATCTTACAAGTGCTCGTGGGCCCTTCGGGCCCCTAGCACTTGCTCCAGCGGAGGGTTCTCGCGCTGCACACTCGCTTTCTCGTGCTTCGCACTCATTTCCTCGTGCTTCGTGCACGTGTTGAAATCATTTCAGGCAATCCGAGTCACGTTTATGTGCTGTTCTAGTCTAAAGTTGTCACTATCGGCCGTCAAGGCGACATCAAAGGGCCCATGATAGTCCGTTTATGTGATGTTCTAGTCCAGGGACCCCCAAGGGGTCCATGGATGGGCTTCAGGGGGTCCGTGAAGGTTAGAATAATTGAGAACAATCTAGCGATATGGCGTGATGCCGTCTGGCATAATTAGCTGCCCTCTCCCCCCCAAAAAAAAAAAAAATAATAAGTCTTCAAGAATTCTAGTGTTCATTGACACAAGCCTGCCCTCGTCTTGCAAAGCGAGCTATGGGTGCTCTGATTCCGCTTGCTACTACATACCTTTGTGAGTCAGGGTTTTCAGCGCTTATTTCTATCAAAAAGAAAAGTCAAAATCTATTGGATGTCAACGATGGCATGCGTGTTGCCATGTCAAAGACCACTCCACAATTTCATCTTATTCCAGCCAGACAACAACCTTCTCATTGAAATGAACTTTTGGGCAGAATTAAAGTTTTATTTTGTTTAATTTGCACAAGTTGGATGTACTTCATTTTTTCGAGTGGTCATTAGTTTTTGCTTGAAAAAGAGTAAGAAACATAAATGTTCGTAAAGACTGTTTTATACTTTGTTATAAACTGTGTGAGGAAGTTTTCAATAAAACACAGTATATTCATTGGAGCAGGGGAGTGAAATGGCGGGGGACAGGGCGACTTGGAGGCGATTTGTTTGTGGCCACCCCAAACGGGACTGAGGCGTCTGGCAATAGATAGATAGATAGATATTCATTGGATGCAAAATGCTGTGTTTATGGGCTTATCTGAATTTTTGTAGGGAAGGGGTTCATAGCCTTCACCAGATTCTTAAAGGGGTCCGTGACTCAAAAAAGGTTAAGAACCACTGTTCTAGTTTAACATTGTCACATGGATTTTTCTGCAGCTAACCAATTGATCATGTTATTTGCAGCTTCGGGAATGGAACCCAAGTTGTCCGAACGCAAGTCCGAAATACAAACACAAGGCTACTGTTATAGTATATTTTAGTTGTAGCTATGGGCAAAAAATTCTATGGAAATCCTATGCCGGGCACTGGGAGCGGTGTTTTTTGGTCAAAATATGATTGCTTATTAAATATGGTAAAAGTTTTTCAATCATGATGGGACCAAGGTTTTTCACATAGCCAATTTTTTGCGATTTTTGTGCCAATTTTTGTGCAATTCGAGTGTGTAGTTTCAGCTGCCCAAAATACACATACACACACACACACACACACACACACACACACACACACACACACACACACACGGCTATAGTAGGACTCGCGCACGTTTACGCCTGTGGTGTGGCCCACACCTGTGTACAGTGTTGCCACGTTTTCTATACCGTTATCTCTCTCTCTCTCTCTCTCTCTCTCTCTCTCTCTCCTGGCGGGAAATGTGAGCCACCCTGAGTACTTTTGATTCTTTTATAAGTTATTTATAATTGTGCTTTCATTTGTTAATTTGGTTTTGTTATATTTAGTGATGCCGACAATGCATTCAATGCATGCCCCTCTCCTGCCTCTCTCTCTCTCTCTCTCTCTCTCTCTCTCTCTCTTTTATTGCAAGAGACATTTTTGATATTTTCTTTTACATAATATTGTATATATTGTAAATTTGACATCATTTCCACACCACCCTTGAGGTATTTGTCTTGGCGTGCTTTTTTTTAAGAGGTGTCCCCAATAGGCCTATTCCTCTATCTCTCACAGAAGGCAGAAAAACAGAAGAAAAAGAAGGGAGAGAAACATGAGGAAGAAAAGTGCGAAAAAGAGGATAGAAGAGTTATGATGTATCCTCATCAGAAGATGTGAGAGTGATAGTGAAAGAATCGATGTAATGGTCAATCACCACATCTCTCTTTTCATCATCCTCTTGCAGTTTTTCTGCGTGCCTCACAGCATTCTTCCAATTGTCTGCCGTGACGTTATTGAGTGACTCATGGACGAGTGGCTTCAGATCTGCAATTCTGAACGTATTTCTCTTTGACACGTAGCCTTTAACCTGCGCCCAACTTAGCTCGATTGGGTTATATTGGCAGTGGTAAGGGGGTAGGCGTACAACCCTATGTCCATGTTCTGAGGCCGTCTTATCGATTACGTAGTTTGTATCGGCAGCTGCGATGTGGCGAGTCACAAGGTGCAGGAGTTGCGTTTTGAGGAGACCGTCTGGCACTGTAACACCCTTCTTCTCCAGCCATTCTCGGATCTCCGCTTTCTTGGTTGCAGTAGTTGGTGGTTTATTTATTTTTCTGGAGTGATAGGATGCATTATCCATCACTATAACAGAAGATGATGGAATGTTGGGTAACAGTTGATTCTTAAACCACTTTTCAAAGGTGTTCGCATTCATCTGTTCATGATAGCCTCCTACATTCTTTGCTTGGAAAACAAGGGTTGCTCCAGGAACAAATCCATCTTTGGTTCCTGCGTGCAGCAAAATCAAGCGGGAACCCTTCCCTGTGGGCACCCTCACTCCCATGGCCTTGTTTGCATTGCTGTCTACCCAGCATTTGGACACAGAGTAATTTTGATTGATCCATGTCTCGTCTAAGTAGACAATGGTTTGGCCTGAACTTCTAAGCTCCTTCATTTCTTTCAAGAAAATGCACCGTGCATAAGTTATGTCATCTCTTTCCATTAGGAATCTCCGTCCATCAACATTTGAATAACGAAAACCGATTTTCTTCAGAACTCTTCTTAATGTCTAACGGCTGCCAGGATACGAAAGATTGATCTTAATTTCTGCATAAATTTTTTCAAGTGTTGGGATTTCCTTCCTGTCATAAAAACTCAGAACTGTTCTTCGTAGCACGCCTTCATTAAAGTTATCAAAGAAATAGGTCATTGGTGCTACAGGTTTCCTTTTCTTGGGGGACTTAAACTTGGGACATTGAATCTCCTCATTCTCTCTTGCATCTTTAGAGATTTTTTCAACTGATCTCTCGCTAATCTTTGTTGCTGCAGCTGTACGAGAGACGACCTTTGATAGGCCATGAAGAACTACTCCCTTCTCCTTCTCCTCCTGAAAATACTGCCTTACATTGAAGACAATTTCTTTAGCCTGGCTGTGTAGAGGCGAGGAATGGGCTGATTGAGCTGCCATGCTGTTTGTGCAGAGGACATAAAGGAAGTGACACGAGGTCACCCCCAGGAGGCTATCTGTCAAGGCCACCGACTGGGTGTGGAAGTGTTGCCGCTCGCGAGTAAATAATGTTTTTTTTTTTTTTTACTTCGGTATTGGCATATGCCTACTATTTTGTCCTACATATTAGTTTATGATTATAAATGTGATTATTCCTCGCCCTTAAAATTATGGTAAAAGCCAGTAAATGTGAGCAGTTTTCCCAAGCAACACCTGTACAAGCTATGGTTGGGTATACGGAGGGGTACATAGTTTATTTTAGGCCAGACTGGGTGTGTAAATGTTGCCACTCACAAGAATTACATGAATTATTTCTTTTACTTTGGATATTGGCATATTTCTTCTTTTTTCAGGCTCATTATCTTATATCCATAACTGTGATATTATTACCCACCCTAAAACTATGCTAAAAACCATTAAAAGTGACTACAATATCTTTTAGCAACACTGTACAATATGTATGCCATGTTTCTGTGTTACTGTATAAATATTTTATGCATAATAAGATTACTGTTGATTCATCCATCAAAATACACAAGTGTAAGTTTTATTCATCTGAATTTATCGAAATTGTGATGCCTTGTACATAAATAGCTGCTGTTTCACATCGCAAGTTGAGGAAACGTGGCACCATTGTACACAGGTGCGGGCCACACCACAGCCGCAAACGGGCGCGAGTCCGACTATAGTGCTATAGTATATTAGATATGTATTTGGAAGCTAGCCTTCATAAAAAGATCGTGAACTAGATAACAAAAAAAAAAAAAAAAACTTTATTCTAAAATGATGCAGGGATGGTGAAATGTAGACACAAGAGATGGGGAAAAATAAGAGAAACGACAGCATTTGGGAAGGAAGGACATTCATGGTTCTCTACCCATTACTACATCCTGCACTGTAGTCACAAAATGTTTGTTACTGGTGGAATGTAGTAAAGGACATAGAACTCTGAATCTCTTTCCATCTCAACTGCTCTCTCTTTTCTGTGAATTTTTTCATCTCTTGTTTCTGGACAGTTTTTTTTTTTTTCAGTCGGAATTAGTTATTATAGACATAGTCATCTCAACGACGAATATCCAAGTAAGGAACAGTAGTCAGTTACTGTTTACTTTCTTTTAAACTCTTTTACAGTATAAACATCAGATACACCAACGGACAGAGGAGGTTTATACTTGTTCAGAAAAAAAAAAAAAAACTTCAATTGTATTTCGAAGGAAGACTATAGAGGAAAACGCATTATACAGTGCAGATTTTTTTCATTTATATATTATATAATTTTATTTTCATTTTATTATTATTATTATTTTTTTTTTTGGAGGGGGGAAAATCAACACACCAGAAATAAAGGTCATGAGTAACCTAGAAACTATTCAAGCGAACTCCATCCCTTACTAATGTAATTTCTCTCTCTCTCTCTCTCTCTCTCTCTCTCTCATCAACAAATACACAAACCTTGATGTGATATAACGCCTCCCCGAGCACAAAATTTTAATGACGTAAGTACCTGCGGCATCCCAGAGAGAGAGAAAGTAACAGATAGGTAGATCCAGCGAAAAATTCATATACAGATAGATAGATAGATAGATAGACAGATAGACAGATAAGTAGATAGATAAAAAGATAGATAGATGAACAGATGGATAGTTGGGAAGGTAAGTAGGCTTTTTGATGGGAAGGTAGGATGTTAAATGGATAAATAGGTAGACGAGTATGTTTTGCCCTTGAAATGAGATGGAAGTGAACGCGAAATAAAAAGTGAGTGAGAGAGAAGGCCGGAAGAGAGGAAGGACGGAGAACTAAGGATTGCGAGAGATATGGCAATTACGAGAGAGAGAGAGAGAGAGAGAGAGGATGCACGGGAGAATGGATCACAGAGGAGAGCAAAGCAGAGCAGGGGAAGGGATAGACAGCATACCACAGACAAAAGAAGAGAAGGAAGGGGAAGTGAGGAGAGGATGCATGGGATAATAGATCACAATGTAGAGGAGAGAAAAAGAGGAAAGGAGTTAAGAGAAAGGAAAAAGCGATGAGAAGAGGAAACATGAGATAGTAGGTCACCGAGCAGAGGGCAGGAGGGGACAGGACAGAAGAGCAAAAGAGAGGTAAAGAATGAATGAATTAAGGGAGAGGGCGAAAGTGAATAGGGGATATGTACAAGGTAATTACCAAGATAAAAAGAATAAAGGGGTGAAAAACAAGGTAAACACAAGGGGAGTGAGAGAGAGAGAGAGAGAGAGAGAGAGAGAGAGAGAGAGAGAGAGAGAGATGTGTCTGGCTCAGTTTGAAGGTTTTAACGAACAATGACCAGTGACATTTAACAACAGACAAATATCACTAACTGCCTGTCTATATGCCTATGCTGTTTCCCCTCTAACGGGCGGTACCCGCAACAGGACGACACACTCACCAAAATACTCATCCACACGCACACATTTACTCGTACCTTAGCCTCTAAAGGAAGAAGAGACCGCCTCTCACCGCACAAGGGTCAACTGCACAGTGGAATCCAGCGATATCCACAGCAGGGCCCGACAGCAGAGCTGGTTTACCCCGGCCACATATTAATGGACCCATTCCCTTCCCTGCAATGACCCGATCAGCTGATCAGATCAGATGCGGAAGAACATCCCGTCGGGGCCGCGTCACCATTTATGCATTCACAATTTCTCTCCATTCATCCCTATCACGCGCAGCCACTCTTCGTTGCTCTACAGACATCACTTTCCCATCTAACACTCTCTTCACACTGTCCATCCATCCTATTCGTGGTGTTCTTTTTAGCCTTACACCTCTCACATCAGATCCAGTTACCTTTTTCATCAATCGCCCTTCATCCATTCTCTCCATATGCCGATACCACTTCAACACTCACTGTTCAACTCGATCAGCCATCTCTTGCATAACTCCAGTTCTCCTACGCACTTAGTTTCTCACTCGATCCATATGCCTCTCTCCACACAAACTCCTTAGACCCCTCATCTCCATTACATTCAATCTTTTACTCTCTGTTACTTCCTTATTGCATGTTTCAGCCCCACATAACAAAGTCAGTACCACTACTCCCTCATGCAGCCCTCTCTTTACATCCATGCTAAGCAAACAACATCTAAACACTTTCTTCATTCCTCCCAGCACCTTTCCTACTTCATTCATTCTAAACGTCACCTCTAAATCTGTTCTTCCATCCACAGCTACATGTGACCCTAAATGTTTAAAACGCTCTACCTCCTCAAGCAATTCACCATTTAAAACTACATTCACGTTCTTACTATCTACCAATCTCGTACACTTCATCAATTAACTTTTATTCGCATTCACTCTCAATTTCCTCCCTTCACACACCTTTCCAAACTTCTCTACCAGGTGTCTCAGTCTCTCCTCCGAATCAGCCACCATAAAGTATCATCTGCAAACAGCAGCTGACTCAGATTCCACTCTGTGTCATCAGCATTCACCAGACTCAAACCTCTGCCTAACACTCTCGTATTTACCTCCCTTACAACACCATCCACATAAATATTAAATAGCCAAGGTGACATCACAAATCCCTGCCCCAGCCCCAGTCTCACAGGAAACCAATCACTCACAATATTTCCCAGTGTTAAACACGCTCTACTATTTACATAAATATTTTTCACTCTTTTTAACAACCTACCATACAATCTCGAAACAGTCCACAAAGCCTCCCTGTGAATTCCATTATATGCTTTCTTTAAATCCATGAATGCCCAAAACATATCCTTACCTTTCCCCAAACACTTTTCACACACCTCTCTCCCAGCAAACACCTGATCCATGCATCCGCTTCCTCCCCTAAAACCACACTGCCCATCACCAATCTCTCCCTCTGTTCCCTCTCTAATGCTCCTAATCAGTACTCTACCATACACCTTACCTGTAACACTCAATAGACTTATACCCATAACACCAGTACACTCATACTTGTCACAATTATCTTTATACAATGGAACTGCACACACACTTGCCCAGTCAATCGTCACCGTACAGCTTACAAAACACACATTCAGCATTCTTCCTAACCATTCAAAAATAGTTGCTCTACCACATATCAAATATTCCACAGCACACCCATCTATACCAGCAGCTTTCCCTGCTTCCCTCTCCTTTACTTCCTCCTGCATTTCCTTCAGCGTGATCAAAGAATCATTTAGCTCTCCTAACACATTTTTTTCCTCTCTCCCTTCCCTCTGCCACAGTCTCAGCCACCCTTTCCTCTCTACATTTAACAATCTTTCAAAATACTCTGCCAATCTCTTCCTTACTGCATTCATCTTATTTAACATCCTTCCATCCTCAGCTTTTACTGTCACATCCTTCCCAAACACACATTTTCGCACGCTCTTCACCTCTTTCCAAAACATTTTCTTATTCTGTTGAAAATTCTCAGTCAACCGCCTACCCCACTTCTCATCTGCTGCCACTTTACCCTCACACACAGTCCTTCTCGCCCAATACCATTTTTTCTTATACCTCTCATATGACACCTCATCTTTCCTCTGCAGCTGCACTTCATATGCACGTCTCTTCTCAACTACATCCATACTTAATTCCTCACACCACCATTTACTTCCCTTTTGTTACACCTCCACCCACTCCTCTCACACCACACACCTCTTCTGCATGCCCCATTACAACACTCTTAAACAACTGCCATTCCTCCTCCACACCGCCAATATCCAGTTTTTTCACTGTGTTCTGATCATCTTTCAGCTTCTGATACTATATCATGTTCTCTCTTTTGTCCAACTCACTCACTTTCAAAACCTCCCTGACACACCCAACTCTCCAAGTCATCACCCACCTCACACCTACTCTCAACTTTCCTTCCACCAAGTGGTGGTCAGACATACCTCCACCCTCCCCTCTCAAAACTCTCACATCCAGAAATCTTCCTCTAACATTTGTGAATACAACCACATAGTCCATCAATGCTCTCAAAACAACTCTTCCATGCTCATGTCCCACCCATGTATACTGATAAGTATCTTTCTTCTCAAACAAGGTATTCCCAATCACCATCTCTCGCTCAACACGCATCCCAGTCATTCTTTCCCATTATAATTTTTTTTCCAGGCACACCATGCATACCAGCGGCACCTTCAATTGCTACATTTCCCACTGTAGCATTCAGATCTCTCATCATTACCACATTCACATTTGCTCCAAAACTTTGCAGACACTCATCCAGAAAGACTCCCTCTCTTCTTCATCCCATTCACTACCAGGCCATATCAATCAATCAATCATTTCCTGTGGCACCCTCGGGGATGCATAGGGCCTCGATGAACTCACACCACCACATCCTATCTTGTGCTAATTCCTCAAGATCTCCCCAACACTCATCTCCAGCTTCCCGTCTCATTGTCCTCACCCACGTCTCTTTTGGCCTTCCTCTACCTCTCCTACCAAGTGCCACCCACCCTGGTGTACCTCGTACTATTCCCTGTCTCCTATACACATGTCCTAGCCACTTCCATCGTGAGAATCTAACATATTCATCGATCGGCTGCACTCCCGTTATTTCTCTAATTCTACTATTTGGTATCCTTTCCCACCACTTAACTCCTAATATTCTTCTAAGTGCTTTATTTTCAAACACCAAGAATTTATTTTCCATAGTCACTGTGCTGTACCAAGACTCGTGTCCATAAATTAAGATACTCCTAACCATTACCTTATAAAGTTTGATTTTTGTATGCACAGAAAAATTGTTATTATTCCAAATATTTTTAAGCATTCCCATTGCCTGATTAGCCTTCTTTAACCTTTCCTCGAATTCAAAGTTCAAAGAACCATCCTTGGCTAAATAAGTACCTAAATATTTAAACCTATCAACTTGCTTTACAACCATACCTCCAATTACACATTCCTCCGCATTTTCCATATTCATATTGATTATTTCAGTTTTTCCACAATTAATAACCAAACCCACCTTGCGACCTTCACTCACCAAACAGTCCAACACTCTCTGCATCTCTTCTGGCCCATCACAAATCAAAACTATATCATCTGCATAATCTAAATCCAAAAGTTTCCTGTTCTCTCCCCAAAGTATACCTGCACCGGTTTCTGTTCCAACGCGTTTCATAATGTAATCAATGACCAATATAAATAGTAAAGGCGATAGAACACCACCTTGAATTACTCCGGACTTGACTTCAAACGAATCACTCAGACAACCATCAACCATCACTTTACAAAATGTGTCCTCATGCATGTTCATAATGACCCTCACAAACTCCTCTGGTATTCCATAATGTCTCATGATCTTCCCCATAGTCTCTCTCGAAACACTATCAAAAGCCTTTTCAAAATCAACAAAACAAAGACTTAACGGTACTCTCATTTCATTAACTTGCTGCATCAAATGCCTAACTATAAAGATATGATCATTGCAACCACGTCCCTTTCTAAAACCAGCCTGTTCATCCCTCAGAATACCCTCAACCACCGGCTCCAACCTATTTAACTACACTCTACTGAAAACTTTCAAAGCTATCGGTGACAAAGAGATTCCCCTCCAATTACCACATTCACTCAGGTCTCCCTTCTTCGGAACTTTAACAATTACACCATTCTTCCAAACTGATGGTAGTAACCCCGTCACCCATATCTTATTGAATAGCTTGGTCAAGATCATTATTAATCTATCCCCCTCCACTTTAAACATTTCCGGAAATAAACCATCCTCCCCTGGTGCCTTATTATTCTTTAACTGTTTTACTGCTTTCTCCACTTCTGCAAGCCTCAACTCTCCTGTTTCTATATTTAAATCTTCCTGAGCAGACGGTATATCCTCCTCTGGTGGTATTGGTCTATTAAGAACTGTCTCAAAATGCTCTTTCCATCTATTTTTAATATCTCCATCTTTGGTCAATAAATTTCCTTCCCTGTCTCTAACTGGTATTTCCTTGCGTTTACCTGCATTACCACTCAGTTCTCTAATCGATTCATATGCTATTCTTTGACTCTGTCCATCATTTTTGTTTATTAAGATTTCAGTCTCTGCAACCTTTTCATCCACACATCTTCTTTTATCTCTCCTAGCTAACCTTCTTACTTCTGAATTCAAACTCCAGTACGCAGCTCTTGCTAATTCAATCTCTCGTTCATCAACGCATTGCATCTCACTCCTCAATTTAGCCTCACCTCTCTTTTTTATCATATCCCACGTTTCCTCTGACATCCATTTCTTTCTCCTGAATCTATGTCTCCTTCCAATCGTACATTCAGCAGTTTCATGCAAAACTTTGTTCACATCCTCCCACATCTCATTTACACTTCTCTCCCCCTCTTCCAACGTTTCCAACACCAAAAACCTATTTCTGCATTCTAATCTGAATTCCTCCTTTTCTTCTCCTTCCCTTCTAAACTTAACAATATCGTATCTACCAACACCAGATTTTTCCTTCTTCTGATTTTTAAGTTTAAACCTTATTTTTGCAATGCTGAGTTGATGGTCACTACCAATATCCGCTCCCCGTTTAACATGAACATCTAGCAGAGAACTTCTATGCCTCCTACTGATAGCGATGTGATCAATCTGATTTTTATATTTTCCACACGGCGACACCCAAGTTGTCTTGTGTATACTGCATTGCTGAAAGAGTGTGCCCCCGATGACTAAGTCATTTGCTAGACAGAAGCTTCCAAACCTCACTCCGTTTTCACTCATCCTACTACCAACTCCCATCTTATCCATACATGCCTCAAATCCCTCATTTGAACAGCCCATTACTGCATTAAAGTCTCCAACGCAGATCAAAACATCATGTCTAGGTACCCTTCCTACTCCTTCTTGCAACTTTTCATAAAATGTGTCTTTCCTTTCATCGAGTGCATCATTAGTGGGTGCATAACACACAAACAGACTGATGTTGCCATGATTTGATTTAAACCGTGCGTATAACAATCGCTCATCTATAGGATCCCACTCACATAAAGCCTTATTTGCCTTACAACCCAGCAACAATCCTACTCCCTGATAATGCATTCCGTCCTGTCGGCCAGATATCAATAAACGTATACCATCCTCCAAATCCAACTTATCGACTCCAGTTAATCTAGTTTCTGTCAGAGCACAAATATCAAGTCCGTAATTTTGAAAAACCTTCATTAACTCATCGATTTTACCGTCATGATTTAGCGTGCTCACATTCCAGTTACCAATTTTAATTGTATTTTTTGCATTAACAAATGAATTAGATTGTAATTGAGGCAACCGTGAGATTCTTAGCACCCCCTGCCCATTTAAGGGCTGCACGGGACTGGGGGCCATTATTGTTCTTTCAGAGTCCATCAAGGTTTCTTTGGCTAACTTCCTGAACACCTCGCCAATGTGTTGCAGTCGCAGTAGGCAGCTAACTTGCTTGATTGCCCACACCCGAAAGACCCAGCTTTGCTGTAGCCAGTCACGTGCCGGCATGCTTCCCAGCCATTTCACTCTCAAGGAGTTCCTCTGCCTGAGAAAGCAACCACCCCCCGGCCATATGCATTAAAAAAATACCCACAACTCACGTCTCAATTTCGCTTTCACCCACATCAGTCTCGATGACACCTCCTTCCATTCAATCACACACTACTGCACTTCCGGGTTCACTAACAAGGCCACACCTTCTGTCACTCTTCCTCTATCAGCATCTGACACCCTTCCAGTGACACTACCAAACCTAGAATCACCTTTCCCTTTAACCTCTGTTTCACCCAAAACTAACAGATCCAACTTTCCCTCACAAACATTCTCCCAATCTTCTCCCTTGTAGCCTCAATTGTACTACATGCACGCATATTCATAGACCCCAGTCTTTAGGGTTCGGGGGTAACTCAGCTCACCTTTCTTTTCTATGCCCTGTCTCATACTGTAGGAACTAAAAATACAGAGGAGGGGGTCACTAGTCACAACACTCCGTCCCTTTTAGTCGCCTTTTGCGACACGCAGGGAATACGGTGGCAGAATTCTTCCTAACACAACCTGACCGCATAGTGGTAGCACCACCTCATCTTAAAAAATGTACCAAAATTATTCTCCACTAAAAAAAAAAAAAAGAAAGAAAAAAAAAAGGTAAAACTGATCTTACGGTGTGCAAAGAATTTACGTGGACAAAAAATCACACACTTTCTCTGTTAAAAGAGAAAATAAACCCTAGACAATAAATCCATATATGATTCTTCAGTAGTCAAGACAGTTTAAACATATTAATACACTTTCTGCGCTAAGAAAGAAAAAAAGAAAACTGCTACTTGCCAAACTCTCTCCCCCCCAAATATAGTATGAAAAAAATAAATCATATATATATATATATATATATATATATATATATATATATATATATATATATATATATATATATATATATACAGAGATAGACAGATAGATAGATAGATAGATAGATAGAGAGAGAGAGAGAGAGAGAGAGAGAGAGACAGACAGACAGACAGATAGATAGATATAATATATATATATATATATATATATATATATATATATATATATATATATATATATATATATATATATATATATATATATATTAACATGCAAAAATAAATCCCTAATTAATGGCCCAGATCAAGGCACGATCTATTGCAAAGCCGGAAGTGGTCCCCTTTGCAACGAGGACGTGATTAGCAACATACCAGCGCTCTAATTGTTTACCAGGGATTAATTTAACTTAGGAAAGGTCTCCGTAGCTGGCTTATTCTTACTTGACAGAAAACTGCTTCCTCTCCAAATGAAATGTTACAAGAGAAATAAAATATTGGTTGTTATAAAGAAATGTTGATGCAAATGTTGTCCATTCATGGCCCACTACATTTCTATCGAGTTTGGTCAAAATAGGCCAACTACTTTTCAATTTAGCACTTTCAGGCATGAGGCTGCCATTTTCATTTTCCTCAATACCTCAAAAAGTATTTGTTCGATCTCAGTATCAATGCCCAGGTGCACTAGTATATGTTGGCGACTACATACTGGAACATTTGCAGAGCAATCTGTTCAATAGTTTTTGTTGTGCAGGAGAGCAAAAAATAAAAAAATAATAACATACAGGGCACAACTGCAGAGTTAGTGCTAGGGACAAAAAAAAAAATTGTGCCAAGAGAATCCTGCAGCCAAGATACATCATTTCTGAATATTTCAAGTCTCTTTCTCGAACGGTCTCGAAATGGCAGCCTTCTAAATCCCCCCCCCCCAAAAAAAAGGAAATATCTACAGTATCAATAAAAGCGCCACAGCTGTGAAGTTCTTAATAATTTCGTAAACACTGATGACTGCATGTAACGCTTAAAAATCTCTCTCTCTCTCTCTCTCTCTCTCTCTCTCTCTGTTCAGACAGATTTCACGGTTCACTTGTTTGTATCAATGATATGAATCCCTAAACGTGGTAAGCATCATTGAATAGGTATGTAAATATATATATTTACTCTTTCTTGATACTAAGTTTTTTGTTCAATTGGAGAGTTCACAAACTGAGGGGTTGCCACCGATCACCGGTTATTTTAATCAGGAACTCGGTCAACTCCTCCCGGCTCCTACAGTCACATATTTTCCAAATCCCTTCCATGATATTTACTGATGATAAATAAATACATTTTTCAATATTGTAATAATTGGTTATTAAGCCAGTTTCCTATATATGATTTACTAAATAAAATCCTGCGGAAGAGTTATTGGAATGCATAAAACAAGTGGTTCATTACCATTCATCACATTATATTAGAAGTATTGTTGCATGTTTAACTCAAAACTCTCAGCATTTACTTATCAATGAGATTAATGTTTCAGCTGTCAAGTGGTGAAGAGAATGTACCAACTATTTGTTATTTAAAAAAAAGAAACAATTTATGAAGCCTAACTCATTTGAACAGGAAACCGGCAACCAAATCGCCATTACCGATGTTTTCAGAACGACAAGAAAACTTTACAGGAGCGTGTGCACATAATCTTCATCTGATCCCTACAAATATTTTGCAGCCAAACGACTGTATGGTAAGTATTTTTATATATATATATATATATATATATATATATATATATATATATATATATATATATATATATATATATATATATACTGTATATATCTGAAGTTATTATTTGATTATAATTGTATTAAGGTAGGTGGGGGCACTCACCATCCATTCACCCAGTGTAGTGCTGCTCTCAGTTGTCTGCCCTGTCCTCTCCTGCATCCTTCTTTCCTTCCATCTTCTGTCTTTCCTTCATTCTTTCCTCGTCTCTCTGCCTGCGGGTGACTTTACACTCCCTCTTCTGTCTTTCATTCCTTCATTCTTTCCTCTTCCTTCTGCCCGTGGGTGACTCTACACTGAGTGACAAGCCAAATGGTTTCCTGTACACCAGGAAACCATTTACTATGCTGGGTGGTAACCATATATCCAAATTTTGGCGCCTGGTGGTTTAGTGGGTAATTATTGTGCTCCAATCGGATTGAGCCGGTGAAGGTTTATATCCAAGGGATGGTTGGGGTTATTGCTCTCGTAATGCCACTCAGGGATGAGTGAGGCTGGTCACTCATCTTAAATGTCAGGACCAACTGCCTAGCCCCGGGCTCCTACGGTCCTCATGGGGCAACGTAGGATTGGATGATGGATGGATGGATGAATAAAAGACATTACTGAGAATTTGAAAAATCGATTTTAAGTTGCAAACAATATTTGTTCTGAGGATTAGTCGGTATATTTGGTAAGTTAAGTGATTCCCCTAAACTTTATCATAACGAAGATTCACTCGTTTTACTGAGTACATGCTGCTCCTACCACATGAAGACGACCGTCTCCAGCTCTGTGTCGTAGAATACAAGGATTAATAAGGCAAAGCATGGCAGACAATGCTGAAAACCTATAAAGATGTAAAAAGGTGGGCCGCCTCTCTGGTTGGTTCACTGGGGTGTTTTCTGTGACAATGTGCGTCGTTCCTCAGAATAATACTTGTGATGCTGGCAACAATAACCATGATCATGATAATGGGGTTATTACCCATTACGATGTATCAAGTTAACAGTCGCTGGTTACCTCGCCTGAACGGAGTCCGGCGAGGTATTGCTTTTGGTCAAGTTTCATTGTTTATTTCTTTCTTTGATGGCAACATTATGGAAAAACAGCTGAATGAAATTACATGAAACTTTCAGGATATGTGGGCAATAAATGCCAAAAGAAAATGATTAAATTTTGGAGGCAATCGACTGACCATGAAAGGTCAAAATCAAGGTCACGGATTTTCAGTGGGCTACAACTTGAAACCGGTTGAAGATAGATATTTACCATCATCAGCATAATGGAACTCCCATATGGGCTTTCATTTGGCACCAAGACCTTTGACTTTGAGTGACCTTGAAAGATCAAACCGAAGGTCACGGATATTCAGGGTTTATAACTCGAAACTGGTTGCATATAGATGTTTACCATTATCAACGTATAGGAAGTCTCAGATGGGGTTTTAATTGGTACCATGACCTTTGACCTTAAGTGAACTTGAAAGGTCAAACTCAAGGTCACGGATATTCAGGGGGTTGTAATTCGAAACTGGTTGAAGATAGGGATATTTACTATTATCAAGATTTAGGAAGTCTCATATGGACTTTCAATTGGCACCATGTCCTTTGAACTTGAGTGACCTTAAAAGGTCAAATACAAGACCTCAGATTTTCAGAGGGCTCTAACTTGAAAACTGTTGAAAGTAAAATAACTGCTTTCAGGCGAGGTTTGTTGTGCCTGGCATCACTTGTTGATGTTGAATTACTCATGTCTGTGCAATAAGAATAGTACCTATAGTCTTTTTACTTTAACCTGGCCAAGTTCAGTGGCAGAACAACACAATACAATGGGTATACATCGTTCCCCTATCACTTTTTCGTGACTAGCGTCATAGTTTATGTATAGTATCTTGCTATGGCTCAGTAGTCAAGATGGAGAAAAGGATATTTTAGGTCAGGTTAGAGGAAAATGGGTAGTGGTAGTGAGCAGTAGTAGTTGTTCCCTAGGCAGTCTGGCCAGACTGCCCCGAGTCCCTAAGGAAGGCCACGGCTGAGATCGGGCTTTCCCACAGAGCTCTCAAGGAATGTATGTTGTGTTGTTGGTGCAGGCAGCTGTGTGCAATGCAGTCTTCCATAATTTGCTTAACAGTATGGGGTGCTGTATTGCATCCTGGACAGGTGTCAGAGACAGTCATCCAGCCTCTTCTGATAACTCAAGAAGGCTGGATAATGCCCACATCTCAGCCTGGTCAGTTGGACCCTGTCCTCACGAAGAAGGGAGGATTCAGAAGGTTGAATATCAGGAGGCCATGCTTGCAGGTGTCTGTTGTCTTTGAGTGACAATGGTGCAGTGAGTGATTTAAGCACGGATATGCTTCTGAAATCTGGTTTGAGGCGGGCAAGGGGGAAATGATGACAGTATTTGTGTATGATATCATGTGCTGAGTGTTGCTTTGATGTTCCTTGGTGTGTGTGGATGTGGTGGCATGTAGTGTAGTGGATGGTGTTGGTTTGTGGAGGCTGCAGCATGAATTCGTGTGCCCCTCATATCTAGACGATCCTTGACTTTGAGGAATTTGTTTTTGTTTTTTCTGGTGTAGGTGGTCTGTAGGTGTAGTAGCTGGGCAGCCTTTGATTATTTTTAGGGCCTTGTTCTGTATGGTCTGTAGAGTGTTGTAGTGTGTTTTAGTGTGGTTAGAAGCCCAAACAGGGCTTGCATAATTCATCACTGAACGTATGCATTGCCTGCATACTGTAGTGGTAGTTTCTTTGTTGTGTCCAAATAGTGAATGAGCAAGTGACCTTAAGGCATTGAGTCCTAGTGTTAATTTATCTTTAATGTTTGTGATGTGTTGTTTAAATGACGTTGATGTATTGTATCTCATACCAAGGATTTTGTGTGTTTGTTTGTTTGCGCGCGCGTGCGTGCGTGCGTGTGTGTGTGTGTGTGTGTGTGTGTGTGTGTGTGTGTGTGTGTGTGTGTGTGTGTGTGTGTGTGTGTGTGTTTGTCACCGGGTCGGTCAGGATCACTTGATAGTCGTGATTGTCAGCTTTTACCCTCCCGGAAGGGAGCTGAGAGCTCATATAGTCCGATCTAATGGCAAGGCTGTGACCTTCACACACACACACACACACACAAACACACACACACACACACACACACACACACACACACACACACACACACACCCTTGCTCTAGGGAGACAGTAACCACCCACTTCGTCAGTGAAACTTTCGCAACCTGAGTGAGGCACGAACTCCCGTCTACCAGATGGCAAGCGAGAACGTTACCACTGAGCCAGCGTTCAGTGTGTGTGTGTGTGTGTGTGTGTGTGTGTGTGTGTGTGTGTGTGTGTGTGTGTGTGTGTGTGTGTGTGTGTGGTAAAGGAGTGTTGTTTATGGTGAGGTGTGGAATGTGACTGTGTTCTGCCATCCAGTTTTGTGAGAAGGGTCACTGTAGATTTGGCTGGGGCTATTTTGGTCTGTTTGTGGTGAGCCATTCGTTTAGTGTGTTGAGGTAAGGTTGTAGGATGTGTGCGGGTGTGTTTGTGTTTTGGTGTGTATATGTAAGTGTTATGTCATCAAAGCTATGTGCATTTGTGGAGTGTGGGGTGTGGGTATGTCATGCATGTATAGATTAAGGAGAGTAGGGGATAAAACAGATCCTTGGGGGACACTGTTTGTGACGTTTCTGATGTTCGATGACTGACTGGCAAATGTTACATGTGCTAGTCTGCCTGCTAAATAGTTTGCCAGCCATCATTTTGTGTTATTGTGCATGTTTGTGCTGAATATTTTGTTTGTGAGGTTGTGGCGGGGGATGGCATCAAAAGCTTTGCTAATGTCTAGTGTGACTAGGAGTGTTCTGTGTTGTGGCCTAGCTGAATTGATGTCATCAAAAACTCTGTGTGTAAGGTCTGCAACAAGAGTGTTTGTCGAGTTTAGCGACCTAAAACAATGTTGTGATGGGGCTAGGGGATTGTGAGGTGTAACTAGTTGTGATACCAGTCATTCAGTAACTTTGGAGGGGGTGCAGGGGAATGTGATGGGGCGGTGTGAGGAAGGTAACGAGGGGACTTGACTGGGTTTGGGGATTGTGATGATAGAGCCTGGCATCCAGATGTTGGGTATTTTGTTGTGTGAGTAGCTGTAGTTTGATATGTTGGTGAGTGCTTGTATGCCTCGTGGGCCAAGGTGTTTAAGGTGTATGTTGCTTATGTTGTAGTAGTAGTAGTTGTTCCCTAGGCAGTCTGGCCGAACAAACCAAAGTCCCTTAGGAAGACCATGGCTGAGACCGGGCTTTCCCACAGAGCTCTCAAAGAGTGTGTGTTGTGTTGTTGGTGTAGGTGATTGCATGCAATGCAGTCTTCCATAATGTGTTTAATAGTATGGGGTGCTGTGTTGCATCCTGGACAGGCATCAGCAACGGCGTCATCCAGCCTCTTCTGGTAACTTAAGAGGGCTGGATGGTGCCCACATCTCAGCCTGGCCAGGTGGACCCTGTCCTCACGAGGAAGATAGGATTCAGAAGGGTGGATGTCAGGAGGCCGTGCATGAAGCTGTGTGTTGTCTTTAAGTGACTGAATGGAGCAGCGAGTGATTCGATTGTGGATATGCTCCTAAAAGCTGGTCTGAGGTGGGCGAGGGGGGAGAGATGACAGTATTTGTGTATGGTATCGTGTGCTGGGTGTTGTTTTGATGTTCCTTGGTGTGGGTGGATGTGCTGCCATGTACTGTAGTGGATGTTGTGGGGTTGTGGAGGCTGCAGCAAGAAACTGGGTGCCTCTCATGTCTAGGTGATCCTTGACTTTGAGGACTTTGGTTTCTTGATGTAGGTGGTCTGTGGGTGTAGTAGCTGTGCAGCCTGTGTTTATTTTTAGGGCCTTGTTCTGTATGGTCTGTAGAGTGTGATAGTGTGTTTTGGTCAGGTTAGAAGCCCAGGCAGGGCTTGCATAATTCATCATTGAAGGTATGAATTGTTTGTATACTGTGGTGGTGGTTTCTTTGTTGTGTCCGAATGTTGTATGGGCAAGTGACCTCAAAGCATTGAGTCTTGGTGTTATTCTATTTTTATGACATTGATGTATTGTATGTTACACCAAGGATTTTGGGCATGTGTGTGTGTGGTAGGGGGGTGTTGTTTATTGTGAGGTGTGGGACGTGACTGTGTTCTGCTGTCCAGTTTGTGAGAAGAGTCACTGTAGATTTGACTGGGGCTATTTTGAGCCTGTTTGTGGTGAACCATTCGTGTAGTGTGTTGAGGTAAGGTTGAATGATGTGTGCAGCTGTGTTTGCGTTTTGGTGTGTACATGTAAGTGTTATATCATCTGCATAGTAAGCTATGTGTATCTGTGGTGTGTGGGGTGTGGGTACGTCGTGCATGTATAGGTTAAAGAGTGTAGGGGACAAAATAGATCCTTGGGGGATGCCGTTTGTGAAGTTTCTGATGTTAGAAGACTGACTGGCAAATGTTACGTGTGCACATCTGCCTGCTAAGTAGTTTGCCAGCCATCTTTTTGTGTAATTGTGCATGTTTGTGTTGAGTATTTTGTTTGTGAGGTTGTGGCGGGGGATGGTATCAAAAGCTTTGCTAATGTCTAGTGTGACTAGGAACGTTCTGTGTGGTGGCCTAGCTGAATTCATGCCATCAAAAACTCTCTGTGTAAGGTCTGTAAGAAGGGTGTTTGTGGAGTGTAGTGGCCTAAAGCCATGTTGTGACTGGGCTAGGGGAATGTGAGGTGTGACTAGTTGTAGTATCAGTCGTTCAGTGACTTTAGAGCGGGTGCAGAGGAGTGTGATGGGGCGATGTGAGGAAGGTAACGTGAGGTCTTTGTTGGGTTTAGGGATAGTGATGATATTGCCATGCTTCCAGATGTTGGGTATTATGTTGTGAGTAGCTGTAGTTTGATATGTTCGTGAGTGCTTGTATGCCTTGTGGTCCTAGGTGTTTAAGGTGAATGTTACTTATGTTGTCTGGTCCACAGGCAGATGAGTGCTTAAGGTTGTTAATGATGTGCTTCGTCTGGTTGTAAGTGAAAGGTGTGTAGTCTGGGTCTGTGGGGAACTGTCTTTTATGTCGGATGATACTTCGGTCTTCGGGATGGGGGTTTAGATGGCTGACTTGTGAAAAGTGATTGATGAGAGTGTTTGCTTGTTGTTTGTTTGAGGGTATGGTGTTTGTTGTTGTGATGGCAGTGTGTAATTGTGTGGTGTTGCTGTTGGAAAGTGTGATGCTGTTTAGTATTTTGTAGAGTTTACTGATGTTTGTTTTGTGGTCAAGTGTTTGGAGGTAATTTCTCCAGTTTAGTGTTTGCTGTTCTGATATTTTATTGTTTATCTGAGTGTTGAGTTCTTGTATTTGTTGTATGGTGTCTTGTGTATGGGGTGTTGGGGAGTGTCGCGGTGTGTCCCCTTGTCTGATGAGGCCTTGAATTTCTGGTGTGAAGTTGGGTTTGTGTTTCTTTCCGTTGCCTCTAGGGATGTGTCTTTTGTCTGCGTTTTGTATGATTGTATTGAAAGTGTTCACAGCGGTGTTGATGTTTGTGATGGGTGTACTGTTTAGTGTTTCGAAATGTTGTTCTGTTTCAGTTACAAAGGCCTGCCAGTTGGCTCTCTTATAATTAATGTATGTGTTTGTGGCCAGCTGGGGTGATTCTGGTTTTGGTAGTGATGATGATTGGGAGGTGATCAGAACCTAGGGTTTTGACCACTCTCCATGATGTAGTGGGGGCGAGCTTTGGGGAGCAGAAGGTGATGTCTGGAGATGAAGGGAGGAAGAGGGCTTGGTGTGGGATATGGGTATGTTGGTCTAGACTGTTTAGTATGAAGAGATGATCTGTCTGGGATTGTAGAACCAGCCCTCTGTCTGTGTCAGGGTTGTTGACATGCCAGGCCGACGACTTGGCGTTGAAATCACCACCCAGGATGATGTTGGGTATGTTAGTGATGTGGTGTATTTGTGGAGAGTAACTGTGTGCATATTCTAATTGACTGTATTTCTGTTGTGGTGTCATGTGGGGGGAGAAGTGACTTGTGTGTGCACTGGTATCTGCAAAGTTGATGGATTTGTGTACCAGGGTGATGAGTCCACCGCCACTGCCGTCGGCCCGGTCTTATTGAATGGTCGTGAAGTTATGAAATGTTGGTGTTTTCTGTGCTCTGTGTAGTTTTGTTTCTTGTAAGATGGCAATGTGTTTGTTCTGTTGTTTGATGAATTGTGTGAGTTAATGTATTTTGGTGTTTATCCCATCTATGTTTAACTGAAGGATGTTTATGTTGTGTGTGCGATGTATGTTGGCTGCCGCAGCACGGGGGGGAGGTGGTGTGAGGGGAAGGGGTAGGAGGAGGCTGTGATGGAGGTAAGGGTTGAGGTGGATTAGGATGGGTTGGAATGGGAGGAGTTGGGGGACTGGATATTGCGGGAGGGGTCGGTGGGTTTGGCTGTGGAGGTGTGAAGGAAGTAGGAGTAGGATTGGAAGGGGGGTTGATGGGTGGGGGGAAGGAGTATAAGGAGCAGGTCCAGGTGTTTGTGTAATGTTTTCTGGATGCAAGTGTTGTGCAGGTGTAATGGGTCCAGTTCTTGCAGGAATTGCACTGAACTGAACCCTTTGTCTGTCAGCTCGATGTGATAGGTTTTGAGCATGTTGGACATATGTATTTGTTGGTGGGTCCTGGATTGCTCTCAATGTCTCCGGCTAGAAGAAGTTGTCGAGAAATGACAGCCGGGGAGTAATTTCTCGGTGTAGAAAAAACAGTGTTGTCGTGTGTGTTGTGTTGGGAGATGGGGTACTTGCCTGGGCGACCGAAGCCACTCCCAGGTACTCGAGCCCAGTGAGGGGCCGGGGGGTGGTTGGGGTGGTTTGGCCCCCATGCTGTCCTCCTCTTCTCTTCAGCAGCCTCTGGGGGGTAGACCCACGACGAAGACACAACCGCTCCAGGTCTGTCCTATGGCAGATGAATGCTTTAGGTTTCAAATGATGTGCTTCATCTGGCTGTAAGTGAAAGGTGCAAAGTCTGGGTCTGTGGGGAACTGTCTCTTGCGTCGGATGACACGTCAGTTGTTGCGATGGGGGTTTAGATGGCTGCCATATGAAAAGTATTTGATGAGAGTGTTTGCTTGTTTGTTTAAAACTGGGCATAGTGTTTTACACTGGCAGGTGGGACTGCTCACCAGTTACTCACTCGGTAGAGCATTACCTGTGGTGACGCAACCTGGAGTGGTAAGGCAGATGGTTCCCTATATTCCAGCAAACAATTTTCTGCGTTGAATGGTAACCAAGTAATCATCATATGGACGCCTGGTGGACTAGTGGGTTTAGGAGCTCCAGCCAGATGGGGCTAATTCGGGATATATTGCATACATAATGCCACTCAGGGAGGAGTAAATGGTTACCTTGTCTTAAATGTCAGCACTACATAACCTAGCCCCTGGGTTCTGCAATTTCAGCGGGTCAAGAAAAAAAAAAAAGATTTTTTTCTCCCTTCAGATGCAGCAGGTTACTTAGAGTGACCCTGTCCGTCTGCACATCACTAACGCATTTTCGAAAACGAAATGCTTCACTTCGCTGACTTTAGTGGATTTAGGGAAGGCTCATATTAAGGCACTGAAGCTCCTGATACTCTTGTCCACATATATTTCTTGGTATTGATAGGCAACTTCACTGAGCTTAGGAGTGAAGGAGTGAATGAAAGTTATACCTTAAACCCGTCCAGTTCGAAAGGTTTCTCTTGAGCTGATACTAGAAATGAATTGCAAGAACTTCATCGTACTGAAGGGGTTAAGAGTAAATGATTCAATGCACGCTGCTGGAATATTAATAGATTATGTACTGCATGCTGATTTCTCAGTGACATAGGCGGAATAATTCAGTTTGTACAGCTACAGTATAATAATTAGATTATTTTTCAGTAGTCTGAATGCAGCCGAATATTTTTGAGTAACTTATTCAAGCAAAATAAGACTGGGCTATAATAATTGAAATAAGAGACTGTGTTAAATGCTGTGGACAGTATATCTGGCGAAATGGCTATCAACAGTCGATATTCGGAAATATAATTCCATATACTGCATTGGCTGGTAATGATACAGCAAAATGATGCCTGGTCGTCTAATGGATTAACCCTTTAACCACGGGTTTGTTTTGCTTTTTCTTGCGGTTCCGGCGGGCATATTCGTGCTCTGACAGACTCTCTAAAAATATTTGCCAAAAATCAGTTATTAGTCCTAGAATAGTAAAATCACATATACTTATGGCACATACCTGCAGCTTTCTCCTGGGGTGTTTGTTGAGCCTTCGTCGAGTATCGTAGGACTTGTGGAGACCTCTGAAGTTGGGTAACGAAGTCTCCACTTTACACTTCCCGACAACCCGTAATATGATTACCACAGCCTGATATTATCACTAGAAACACTATTCTATGATTATCAAATAGTTTGGAATCCATACTCCAAAAAAAAAAAAAAAAACACTGTGAAAGCAATGAAAATTACGAGGGCGTATGACCTTCTCACTTGTGCTAGTTCGCCGCAGGTGTTGTCATTTATTATTCATAAAAACACTCACAGTTTAGATTTCTATTACTATATAACACTCATATATATCTACAGTCTTTATCCATAAGTTTCCTTCAGTAATAGTAGTTTATTGTCACTGTAGGCATTCAATTTCTTTCAGTAAAATACGTAGCATTCACTTTCTCGTCCTGTATACTAGCATTGAGAGTGAATGTCACTTTCACCTTCACTCTCATAACTCATTGTATTCATACATGATAGAGTGAAACTTTCACTTTCATTACTTCTAGTATATATACTCGTGTTCTTATAATACTACTCATTTACATTTCTATTTACGTTCTATATTTTATTTACATTATTTACATTTCTTTTTTATTTACACTGTGTTATGCACTGTCACTTGAAGTAACTTATAAAACTATTTTCCACTGTTCACTTATATTTACATTCATAGCTTTCACTTGCTGTTTACACATTATTTACACATTATTTACATTTCCACTTGCACTGTTTTACTCAATAGAAAGATCATAGTCACTCTTTATCAATTGTCAGCCCTTTACCTCTTTCCACACGAGGTTTAGTAGAGGGTAAAGGTCACAGGGCCCTTTGCATGGGGCTAAAAAGCGGCGGAAGTTAGCAGGAGCGAATCAGACGTACTTTCACCGTGAAAGACGACAGTGAACTGATAGTGGTGGCCTCCTGCCGCCTGGCTAGGGTGAGTGCAATACTACCAACTTCAGCCTTGTGAGACCTACTAATGTATATCAGTTAAATGTTTGGCAGGAAACCAAGACAATACATAATAAATTAGGTAGTTCCAGGTGAATGTAAATATCACTTAGGCTTCTCCCTTCCCTCCTTATATGTATATTTATTACGAAAATAGATTATATGGCATATTTCAAGGGGAAATAAACAGCGAAAATTAGCGAACGAGTGCACGTGAGGTGTTGTCAGGTGATAATTAGCCAATTCCAGGTGTATGGCACTATCACTTACCTTATTTCTTTTTATATGTATTATTTGGTATAAGAATAGTGCATAGGGCTTATTTCAGTGGATAAAATCAGTGGAAAATTCCAGGGAAGATTTACTTAGTGTAGAATACAGTGTGGTGGCCTGCAATAATTAGGTAGTTCCAGGTGAATGTAAATATCACTTAGGCTTCTCCCTTCCTTTTTTATATATTTTTTTAATAAGAAAATAGATTATACGGCATATTTCAAGGGGAAATAAACAGCGAAAATTAGCGAACGAGTGCACATGAGGTGTTGTCAGGTGATAATTAGCCAGTTCTAGGTGTATGGCACTCCCACTTACCTTATTTCTTTCTTGTATATATTATTTGGTATAAGAATAGGACATAGGGCTTATTTCAATGGATGAAATCAGTGGAAAATTCCAGGAAAGATTTACTTAGCGTAGCACGGCCGGGCAGGTGAGAGGAGAGGGTAATGGAGGTGAGGTAGGGAGGGGAGTCAAGAACGGGGAGAAATGGGTAAATTGTCAACAATGGATGGGAGTACAGATGAGATTAGGAGTGCTGACTAGTGTTGGACATTGCCAGTACTGATAGATGATACAAGCCACCACTTGAAAGCCCGTGCGAATTCAAAATAACACAGAATCACAAAAGTGACGCCCCGCGGTATGATCCCTTGCTCCCAAGCGTCATGAAAGTGACGCCCCGCGGTTAAGGGGTTAAGGCGCCCCCAACCGGATGGAGTCCAGAAGGGTGGCATCTGAGATGTACAGTAATTGGTATTTGTTGCTCACATAATTCCATTCACTGAAGAGTGAGGTTTGTCGCCTTTGTCTTAACCCATACCCTCCCGACATCGTACGTCGTACGACAGTACATGGTAGCTCCCATGGACCTACCATCATACGCCATATGATTCGCAATTGCAAGGCACATTGCGTGCACATTTTTCAAATTTCGTGGGTGATTCATGGCAGGCAGATGAGTGAGACCTACCTCTAGTGTATGTTAGTGGAAACAACAGTATCAGCTAGTCAAGTGTGCCAGAAATCGGCGATTTATCGGTGGTACCATTATGAACCTATGGTACGATATTTTCACCCATTTATATATATATATACATATATATATATATATATATATATATATATATATATATATATATATATATATATACAACATTATTGTTGCTGTATATGTACTTTCGTAGCACATAAATGTAAATATATGTTAGGTTGATTTTGATTAGTTACCCTTCTCCTTCCCACTGCGGAAAACAGAGCAAATGCACTGGCCCGGCCACAGAACACCTGGCTGAGGTGGGGGGGGACCCATCTTGGAGCACTTGGGGATAACGGGAGCAACTTTCTGGTGATATTCATTAGTTTCTCACCAAAATGGAATGTTTGAGCAAAAAATAAATAAATTACTTAATTACTTAACCGGGTTCTCAGGGGGTGGGGGGGCCCTGAAAAAACCGGGAGGGTACGGGTTAAATGTGGGGACTGAGCAACATTGCCCTGGGCCCCTACGCTTCTGGTGAGACGTAAAGGAACTGGATAGTAGAAAGATTATCATCATCACTATTCCATCTCGATTACTTACCAACACAAGGGATGGAGAGGCAGCAGAAACAAGAATAAAAAAGCACAAAATAGCAAAATTATCAATGGACTGCCCAGTAAAATGAGGCCTCTCTCTCTTTCTCTCTATGTTTATATATATATATATATATATATATATATATATATATATATATATATATATATATATATATATATATATATATATATAATCTACATGTACAGTGTAATAAACCTTGCAAAAATGTTACAAACTTCATAACTTAATGACTGATGTAGAAAACAATAGTTGGGATATTGTAGGTCTGGGTAAGATCCACAGAAAGAAGAAAAATGAATTCAGCTCCATGACAACAACGACCTGCGTTACTACAGAGCAGAGATGGTCACCGCAAACGAAAATTCACTTTCGCAATGCAGATCCGGAAAAAAAAAAGCATTCCGCAACACTGAATCTGCAAAATTCTTGAAATTTGCAGTTCTGCAAATGCAAAAATGCAAACACAAACCATATTTTTCCCTTTCAGTACCACAGCATCAGCTTCATTTTATTCTGGATACCATTAGAGGATTATATTAAGTTTAGGATGTTTTTTTTCATAATGAAGGGGTTGAAAATGATCTCTATCTACTCATCCACTACAATTATATCTTTATTTACTCTGTTCTGACTAACAATAGATGACTATGAAGTTTGGAAATTGTCTAAGGTAATGAATGGCATATATATAATTATAAGTATAGTAAAACTAAAGTATATGTTTCAATTGTTATTATTAGTATATTTGAATTATTTACTACAAAACAAGGGTGAATCCTTCACTATTGTATTTAACCCCCCCCATCCCGACGTTTCCTGGGCAGTGGTACGCCCCAGTCCTGACATTTTTCGACCTTTATTTTTTTGGCTCAAACATTCGCTTTTGGTGAGAAACATCAAAAATTCATAGAGACATCGCTCACCTGAGGTTTAAAATACTCGATCCAGGTAGGAGTACCTCCTTACCTTACAGAGTTTTCTATCAGGCTGGCTGCAAAGAAAACGAGTTCTATGGGAGGATAACTATTCCACACGACTCATAAATGGTATATATTTATTTATTTGGTACGAATTTTATGTAGTACAAGAGTATATTGGTTTTCAAACGGTAATATAGGCATTATAAGCATTGTTTTACTCACTAACTCATCACCATTCCTGACCTTTTTTTTTGCCACATTACCTGATCATCATTTCTGACTGTTTCTTCCTCTAATGTTTGTCCTGCACATTGTCATCGATTGGGGAATCACTCTGGCCCTGAATTTCGTACCGTGGCATGACATGGCTTTACTGGCCAGGTCACTGATAACAGGTGAATTGCTGAGAAAAGGGCATGCAAGGGGGGGGGAGGAGATCATGCTGGGTAAGGCATTGTCCCTGCCTCGCATCTTGTAGAGGAAGGTGTCCCGTGTATACGTGCCAAAAATCACTTGCAAAAATTGAAAATTGTGCAAATTAAATTGAAAATTGTGCAAATTAGGGACCTTGCAATGTTGCCACGATAATTTACGTCTCCGGGATATGAGTGCACATCATGTGAGGACGTGAATTCACGTCTCTGGGACGGGACGGGTTAAATGCATTAAATTATTACACTTCACAGCTCACACTTCACAAGCTGACACGCCAGTCCATCTCTATTCTGCGGTTCTAACCTCCTCAGTCATCATTCCTTAGTCACAGTCAGACTTCTCCAACAACTGAGAGACAACTCCAACGTATATATATATTTTTTTTTCCTTGACACTCCTCACCGGGAATCGAACCCTAGACTTCTAGATAAACGTCGGGCACTGTTACCACTATATCATGGCGTATTGAAAGCTAAGTTACCTGAATTCTATGAGGAACCAGGTAAATCCGTTTTTGGAGGATATATTTCAGTCTCAACACACCAGGAAGTTTGCCTAACTCCACGCAACTCGGCAAGTGACAGAGCAATATTAATCTATCCACTCCACAACATGAGCATGTTTATATGTTGGAGAGACACACATTACACGTGTGTGTACAATTTTTTTTTTTAATGCATGTAATGTGTGTCTTTCTGACATATAAAGACGCTCGTGTTGTGGAATGGATAGATTAATACTGCTCTGTCACTTGCTGAGCTGCGTGGGGCTAAGCAAAATCCTGGTATGTTGAGACTAAAATATATCCTCCCATAACGGATTTACCTCGTTCCTCATAGAATTCATATAGCTTAGCTTTTATCAAGCCATAATGTAGTGGTAACAGTGCCTGACTTTTTATCTGGAAGTCTCAGGTTCGATTTCCGGTCAGAAGGTTAAAAAAAAAAAAAAAAAATTGTTCACACGCGTGTAATGTGTCTCTCCATACAGTATATCTATCAATTTATTCATCTACCTACCTACCTATGTATCTATATTGATACCGCATGGAGAATGGTAGTTGTCTGGTAAGAAAAATGGTAAAATTGTATTAAGTTTCATTTCGTATGTTTCTTGTTTAACGTTTCTATTTCTTCATCTGAACTTTGAGAAGTTGATTCATATACTTGTTTTTCTTTCAAGGTGTATCTTTTCCATAGTCTGCTTACAATCCATGTCATTTGTCAGATGTACTGCTGAATTTAACAATGTTCTCTGCAAGATTTCTGTTAATCAGACAAAAATGGTGAAGTCATTAAATGCAAATATAGGATATGGTGAAGAGAGCTGAAGCATTTTACAAAGAAATGTATGCATCAATGACAATAGTACTGTACCAATAGCTAAGCTTTCAGCTGACACAGGTGAAATATACGAGGCAACACCAGACGAGGTAAATATTTCTCTTTAAAAAACGGATACGAGGCAACACCAGACGAGGTAAATATTTCTCTTTAAAAAACGGATACGAGGCAACACCAGACGAGGTAAATATTAAAAAAAAAAAAACGGACAAAAGCAATGGTGTGGTACTATTAAACAAAGCTTTGTATTTGGAGATGTTAGGTATTTTAGATGATCGTACAAAATTTCTGCCTGTAATGGAAGAGTTATTCACAGTAATACTCAGGTGTGAAGATAAAATAAACTTATTTTTACGCACACTTAAGGGTAAGAGCATCATTAGTGACTCTGTTTTTTCACAACTGTATGTAAGTGGTCCGAAACCTGGCATACTTTATGGCCTTCCCAAGATTCATAACGAGGGTGTCTCTTTACGTCCCATCCTCTCTGCCATCGGTACATGTAATTACGGCTTATCAAAATTCCTTGTCCCATTGCTATCACCCATTACCACCAATGAATATACTGTGAAGGATTCTTTTAGTTTTACTAAAGAGCTGATAAATAAATCCTTCGGTGACTGTGTTAGGCCAGTTCCAATATCAAGTCTCTATATACGAACAATCCTGTTGCTGAAACTATCAACATTTGTTTGGATCATTTATTCTCCAGTACTCATAACAGTAATGGATTTGATTTTACTCAGTTTAAGAAACTTCTGGAACTGGCACCTAAGGACAGCATATTTTTATTTGACAATAAAGCATATAAACAATATGATGGTGATGCCATGGGATCACCTTAAGGACCGACACTAGCCAATGCTTTCCTGTGCTACCACGAAGAGCATTGGCTGGCTGAGTGTCCTACTGATTTTAAACCCTTGTTTTATCGTCGTTATATTGATGACATCTTTTTGGTGTTTAGATCTACTGATCATGTCCCATTGTTTCTTAGTTATTTGAATTCTCAGCATGGCAACATCAAGTTCACCTGTGACCTAGAAACTAATAACAGTTTAGCTATCTATCTATCTATCTATTGCCAGACGCCTCCATCCCGTTTGGGGTGGCCACAAACAAATCGCCTCCAAGTCGCCCTGTCTCCCGCCATTTCACTCCCCTGCTCCCAGCTCACACCCCCCTCTCTCATATACCTCTCCACCCCATCCCTCCATCTCATCCTCGGCCTCCCCCTCCCTCTTTCCCCCTCCACCTCACTCACATACACTCTCTTCGTCAGTCTTTCACCCTTCATCCTCTCCACATGGCCAAACCACCTCAGTGTGTTCCACATAAAGCTTCCTATCACATCCACATCAACACCACAACGCTCCTTTATATCCTCATTCGTCAGCCTGTCTCTCCATGTGACTCCACAGGCTCCTCTTAAATAACTCATTTCCACTGCTCTCACTCTTGACTTGTGTCCTTCCAACAACGTCCAAGTTTCACTTCCGTACGTTAGAGTTGGTATCACAATACTGTCATGTAGTAACTTTTTCACTTCCATGCTCACTTCCCTGTTTCTTATCACTGCTTTCAAGGAACCAGCAACCTGTCTTCCCTGCTGTACCCTTTCAAGCACTTCACCCTCCAAACCTCCATCCTTACTCATCACTCTACCCAAGTACTTAAACGTACTCACATTTTCCAATTCTTCACCATCCAACCTCGCTGTACATTCACTGACTTCACCTCTCTCAAAGACCATCACTTTACTCTTCCCTACATTCACCTTTAGATTCCGTTTCTTACACACTCTCTCAAACTCATTCACCAAGCCTTGCAGCTCCCCTTCGTCTTCACTCAACAACACAGTATCATCTGCAAACAACAGTACAGGGAGTTTCCAAACACTATCCTCTCTCAACATGGCCACTCCAACATCCACTACCCTACCTTGCACCTCTTTTATTACCCCATCCATGTACAGATTGAACAACCATGGAGACATGACACATCCCTGTTTCAACCCAACCTTCAAAGAGAAAAATTCACTTAGTTCACCATCCACACGCACTGCAGCCTTCGCACCATCGTACATACTCTTCACAGCATTCAACAACTTTCCATCTACTCCATATATTCTTAACACTTTCCACAATCCTTGTCTATCCACCCTGTCATATGCTTTCTCCAAATCCATGAATGCCGCATACAACTTCTTTCCCTTCTCTAAAAACTTTTCCACTAAAGATCTGAGAATGAATATCTGATCTACACAACCTCTTCCCTTCCTAAAGCCTCCCTGTTCTTCTCCAACTAATATCTCTGTTCTTTCTCTAACTCTGTCAATAAGTATCCTACCATACACTTTTCCTATTATACTAAGAAGACAAATGCCCCTATGGTTACCACACACTTCTTTTTCCCCTTTTCCTTTGTACAAGGGAATAATTATACCTGACTTCCAATCCTCCGGGACTCTACCTTCCTCCCAGGCCAATCTGCACATCTTCCACATCCATTCTACTACTATCTCTCCCCCATGCTTCAGCATTTCACCACACACTCCATCAATTCCTGGGGCTTTCCCCGATTTAACTTTCTTCATTGCTTCCACAACTTCTATCCTACTGATTTCTTCCTGTCTTCTCACCTCCCTCCTTCTCCCAGCCATTCCCCAGCCACTTATACTCGCATTACTTCCATCCTCTACGTTCAACAATTCCTTAAAGTGTTCTCTCCATCTGCTCACTTTTTCTCCCTTCTCCACTAGTAATCTACCATTTTTATCTTTCACTCCCCTGCTAACTTCACTTCCACCCTGTCTTACTCTTTTCACCTCTCTCCAGAACATTTTCTTACAGTCCCTCCACTTTACACTCAAATTTCTTCCAAATTCCTCATCCACTCTCTTCTTACTCTCTCTTACTAATCTTTTCACCTCTTTCTTCCTTTCTACATATAACTCTCTCTTCCGCCTCTCAACCTCTTCCACGCCCCTATTTCTCATCCATTCATTGTATGCTTTCTTCTTTTGTGCCACAGCCTGTTTCACCTCTTCAGTCCACCACGCTGTTCCTTGCACCCCCTTCCGTCTTCTCTTCCTTCCACACACCACATCACATGCTGCACATATTTCTTCTATAAATATTCTACACACACCTTCCATGTCTCCCATCTGCTCCAATTCATATTTGCCCAATTGTTCCTCCACTTCTCTCTTATACTCTGCCTTTTTCTCATCCTCTTGTAACCTTTCCACTCTCCTTGCAACTACTCCTTCCTCTCGTCTTTCCCTTCTTCTATTCCTCCAACTTACTTGAACTTTAATTCTGGCCATCACCAAGTAGTGGTCGGAAAGTCCACTCCCCCAACCTCTATACACTCTTGCATCCATTACACATCTTTGCATCCTTTCATCCACACACACATAATCAATCAGTTTAGCATTTTTAGATATAAATATTCTCCGTAGGGACAATAGTTTTGAAACTACCTTATACAGGAAGCCAACCTTCACTGGATTATGCATGAAATTTTCCTCATTCCTCCCATTGAGCTATAAACATAATCTAGTCAGCACTCTCACTTTATGCTCGAATTATTTTCACCTTGATAAGGAACTTAATTTTCTTAAAGATTTGTTGTTTAAAAATGGTTTCCCCAAAAGATTAACCAAAACGTACATTGGTAAGACCCTTAACCCCTTAACCGCGGGGCATCACTTTCGTGACGCTTTGGAGCAAGGGATCATACCGTGGGGTGTCACTTTTGTGATTTTGTGTTATTTTGAATTCACACAGGCTTTCAAGTGGTGGCTTGTATCATCTATCAGTACTGGCAATGTCCAACACTAGTCAGCACTTCTAATCTCATATGTACTCCCATCCATTGTTGACAATTTACCCATTTCTCCCCTTTCTTGACTCCCCTCCCTACCTCCCCTCCATTACCCTCTCCTCTCACCTGCCTGGCCGTGCTACGCTAATTAAATCTTCCCTGGAATTTTCCACTGATTTCATCCATTGAAATAAGCCCTATGCCCTATTTTTATATCAAATAATATATACAAGAAAGAAATAAGGCAAGTGATAGTGCCATACACCTGGAATTGGCTAATTAACACCTGACAACACCTCACATGCACTCGTTCGCTAATTTTCGCTGTTTATTTCCCCTTGAAATATGCCATATAATCTATTCTCGTAATAAAAATTTACATAAGAAAGGAAGGGAGAAGCCTAGGTGATATTTACATTCACGTGGAACTACCTAATTTATTATGTATTGTCTAGATTTCCTGTCAATCATTTCATAGTGTATATATTAGCAGCTTTCACCCCACTGACATTGGCAGCATTGCCTAGGCAGGCCACCACTCTGTATTCAGTTTACTGTCATCTTTCAAGGTGAGAGTACGTCGGATTCGCCCCTGCCCAATTCCGCTGCTTTTTAGCCCCATGCAAAGGACCCTGTGACCTCTACCCCCTACTAAACCTCGTGTGGAAAGAGGTAAAGGGCTAAGTGACTGGTATGAAACGTGAACTGGCTAATTTGTCTATGAAAATGATAGACTGTGACTACAATCTATCTAGTGAGTAAAACAGTGCAAGTGGAAACGTAAATAATGTGTAAATAATGAGTAAACAGCAAGTGAAAGCAATGAATGTAAATATAAGTGAACAGTGGAAAATAGTTTTATAAGTTACTGCAAGCGACCGCATAACAGTGTAAATAAAACAGAAATGTAAATAATGTAAATAAAATAGAGAATGTAAATAGAAATGCAAATGAGTAGTAATATAAAAATACGAGTATATTTACTAGGAGTAATGAAAGTGAAAGTTTCACTCTAGCATGTATGAGTACTATGAGTTATGAAAGTGAAAATGAAAGTGACAGATTCACTCTCAACGCTAGTATACAGGACATGAAAGTGAATGCTACGTATTTTACTGAAAGAGAAATTGAATACCTACAGTGACAATAAACTAGTATTACTGAAGGAAACTTATGGATAAAGACTGTAGATATATGTAAGTGTTATATAGTAATTGAAGTATAAACTGTGAGTGTTTTTATGAATATTAAATGACAGAACACCAGCGGTGAACGATCATAATTGGGAAGGTCATACGCGTTCGTAATTTTCATTGCTTTCAGTGTTTTTTTTTGGGGGGGGAATATGGATTCCAAACTATTTGAGAATCATAGAATAGTGTTTCTAGTGATAATATCAGGCTGTGGTAATCATATTACAGGTTGTCGGGATGTGTAAAGTGGAGACGTCGTTACCCAACTTCAGAGGTCTCCACAAGTCCTACGGTACTCGACGAAGGCTCAACAAACATCCCAGGAGAAAGCTGAAGGTATGTGCCATAAGCATATTTAACTATAATATTTTAGGACTAATAACTGATTTTTGGCAAATATTTTTAGAGAGTGTCGGAGCGCGAATATGCCCGCGAGACATGCAAGTCAGGCAAAAACAACCCCTCGGTTTAGGGGTTAATAAATTCTTTACTGCTTCAAAGGTCCAAATCATCACTGTTCCGAAAAACATTATATACTTTCCCATAACATACACGGGACACACACTCACCACAAAGTCAGCCAGGAGACAGGACGTGTGCCGGGCAATCCCCAGGTTCTGTTCTCCCCCCTTACTGTTTTTTAACCAGCCCATACCCCACTGACCGGGCTAATGTATGGCCCGGCCTGCACTATAGGTGCAGGGAATCTTTGAACGAACGAACGATACACGGGGCCCCTTAGCTTCACACTGAGGAACAAACTTTAAAAACTTCTAGCTGAACACTTCCCACAAGTGTCACTTAGAGTTGTATTTAAAACCCAAAAAACTATCCAGAGTTTTTTCAAGGTAAAAGACACCATTCCCTCACACTTACAAGAATCGTTGTTTACCTTTTCACGTGTGCCAGCTGTAGGGCGGCATATATAGGTAAAACAAAAAGACACCTAAACGGGCTTCCATTAGCTGCCCGTGTCCACTCTTCTTCTGAAGGTGGACGAATCTATACACACAAGACACCTAAAGACACGAATCCATGAACACATAGGTGGTTCAGTTCGAATAGGCCAGTTAATCACCAATCCATCACACTCAGCAATACGGGACCACTCACAACACGACCATCCTTTCTCTAATTCCCACTTTACAGTTCTTGGTGGTGGCAGCAACGACACAGACCTTCACATTATGGAAGCTTTGTTCGGTACCAATATCGTTTTAATCCTTCCATCAGTGACGTGGCTTCCTGTGAGCTGTTTAGTTTTCCACACTAGGCAAGTTTTTTATGGTATTGCACTTACTATTTTACAGATAAGTTTTGCTTCCTTACTCCTACCCCATTCATTTTAGATTTTATTACTTATTGGTTTACGAACAGGCTATTTTAACGGACTTCGTTTTTGTACTTTCATGTTTTTAGGATTTTTTTTTTTTTCAAGAATACTTCCCAAATATCCCTTCTTGTCGTAAAAGGCGACAAAAAGCGTTGGCGGAGGGTTAGTGCCCCTCCCCGAAAACAACTAACTAAAAAAACAAACAATAAGCCTCAGACAAGGACTGACCAAACGATGACGACCAAAGACCGGACAAAGGACATGGTAATTGGAACTTGGAATGTAAGGGGAGCGAATGATGAGGTGAAAGAGAGAGAGATTGTCCAGGTGCTTGAGGGTGCGAAAGTGGATGTATGTGGAATAACTGAAACAAAATGGAGAGGAGAAAGTGTGAGAGAATGGGAGTATGGATGGGGTATATGTGCAGGAGTAGGTGAGAATGAGAGAGCAAAGGAAGGAGTATGTATAGTTGTGAGTAAAAGATGGAACAGGAGCGTAAGACAGTATGGATCAGTTGGGTCAAGGATTGTGTGGGTAAAGTTGAAAGTTGGAATACAAATGTGGGCGATTGTGTGTGTGTATGCGCCAATGCAAGATCATGCTAGAAGAGTGAGAGAAGAGTTCTGGACAAATGTAGAAGTGTGCATGAAAAAGTTTGGAAGGAATGAGTGTTTTTGATTGGTGATATGAATGGTAAATTTGGGAATGTGAAGGTGGATGGAATAGTTGGTGAGTGGGGTGTGCCTGCTGAGATAGATGAGAATGGGAGTGCGTTAGTGGACATTTGTGCTGGGAGGGGGTTGGTGATAGCCAATACCCTCTTCAGGCGTAAAATGATCCACAGGTATACATGGCGAGTGATGAGAAGGGTGGGTGGTGAAATGAATGAAAGGAAGGCAATGATTGATTATGTGTGTGTGGATGAAAGGATGCGAAGATGTGTAATGGATGCAAGAGTTTGCCAGAATTAGAATTCAAGTAAGATGGAGGAATAGAAGAAGGGAAAGACGAGAGGAAGGAGTAGTTGCAAGGAGAGTGGAAAGGTTACAAGAGGATGAGAAAAAGGAAGAGTATAAGAGAGAAGTGGAGGAACGATTGGGCAAATATGAATTGGAGCAGATGGGAGACGTGGAAGGTGTGTGTAGGATATTTACAAAAGAAATATGTGCAGCATGTGATATGGTGTGTGGAAGGAAGAGAAGACGGAGGGGGGTGCAAGGAACAGCGTGGTGGACTGAAGAGGTGAAACAGGCTGCGTCACAAAAGAAGAAAGCATATAATGAATGGATGAGAAATAGGGGCGTGGGAGAAGTTGAGAGGCGGAAGAGAGAGTTATATGTAGAGAGAAAGAGAGAGGTGAAAAGATTAGTAAGAGAGAGTAAGAAGAGAGTGGATGAGGAATATGGAAGGAATTTGAGTGTAAAGTGGAGGGACTGTAAGAAAATGTTCTGGAGAGAGGTGAAAAGAGTATGACAGGGTGGAAGTAAAGTTAGCAGGGGAGTGAAAGATAAAAATGGTAGATTACTAGTGGAGAAGGGAGAAAAAGTGAACAGATGGAGAGAACACTTTAAGGAATTGTTGAACGAAGAGGATGGAAGTAATGCGAGTATAAGTGGCTGAAGAATGGCTGGGAGAAGGAGGGAGGTGAGAAGACAGGAAGAAATCAGTAGGATAGAAGTTGTGGAAGCAATGAAGAAAGTTAAATCGGGGAAAGCCCCAGGAATTGATGAAGTGTGTGGTGAAATGCTGAAGCATGGGGGAGAGATAGTAGTAGAATGGATGTGGAAGATGTGCAGATTGGCCTGGGAGGAAGGTAGAGTCCCGGAGGATTGGAAGTCAGGTATAATTATTCCCTTGTACAAAGGAAAAGGGGAAAAAGAAGTGTGTGGTAATCATAGGGGCATTTGTCTTCTTAGTATAATAGGAAAAGTGTATGGTAGGATACTTATTGACAGAGTTAGAGAAAGAACAGAGATATTAGTTGGAGAAGAACAGGGAGGCTTTAGGAAGGGAAGAGGTTGTGTAGATCAGTTATTCAGTCGTAGATCTTTAGTGGAAAAGTTTCTAGAGAAGCGATAGAAGTTGTATGCGGTTTTCATGGATTTGGAGAAAGCATATGACAGGGTGGATAGACAAGGATTGTGGAAAGTGTTAAGAATATATGGAGTAGATGGGAAGTTATTGAATGCTGTTAAGAGTATGTACGATGGTGCGAAGGCTGCAGTGAGTGTGGATGGTGAACTAAGTGAATTTTTCTCTTTGAAAGTTGGGTTGAAACAGGGATGTGTCATGTCTCCATGGTTATTCAATCTGTACATGGATGGGGTATTAAAAGAGGTACAAGGTAGGGTAGTGGATGATGGAGTCGCCCTGGTGAGAGAGGATGGTGTTTAGAAACTCCCTGTACTGTTGTTTGTAGATGATACTGTGTTGTTGAGTGAAGACGAAGGGGAGCTGCAAGGCTTGGTGGATGAGTTTGAGAGAGTGTGTAAGAAACGGAATCTAAAGGTGAATGTAGGGAAGAGTAAAGTGATGGTCCTTGAGAGAGGTGAAGTCAGTGAATGTACAGCGAGGATGGATGGTGAGGAATTGGAAAATGTGAGTACGTTTAAGTACTTGGGTAGTGTGATGAGTAAGGATGGCGGTTTGTAGGGTGCAGCGCTTGAAAGGGTACAGCAGGGAAGAAAGGTTGCTGGTTCTTTGAAAGCAGTGATAGGAAACAGGGAAGTGAGCATGGAAGTGAAAAAGTTACTACATGACAGTATTGTGATACCAACTCTAACGTATGGAAGTGATGCTTGGACGTTGTTGGAAGGACACAAGTCAAGAGTGAGTGCAGTGGGAATGAGTTATTTAAGAGGAGCCTGTGGAGTCACATGGAGAGACAGGCTGACAAATGAGGATATAAAGGAGCGTTGTGGTGTTGATGTGGATGTGATAGGAAGCGTTATGAGGAACACACTGAGGTGGTTTGGCCATGTGGAGAGGATGGAGGGTGAAAGACTGACGAAGAGAGTGTATGTGAGTGAGGTGGAGGGGGGAAGAAGGAGGGGGAGGCCGAGGATGAGATGGAGGGATGGGGTGGAGAGGTATATGAGAGAGGGGTGTGTGAGTTGGGAGCAGGGCAGTGAAATGGCGGGGGACAGGGCGACTTGGAGGCGATTTGTTTGTGGCCACCCCAAACGGGATTGAGGCATCTGGCAATAGATAGATAAATAGATAGATAGATGTTTTTTAGTGTTGTTTTGATCGTTACACCATATAAAAATTTTATCTGTGTGTATTTCTCGATTGTAGATTTTGCTCTGAAGATGGAATTAGTATTTTCCGAAACGTCAGCAAATAAAGACCCTAACTTTGCCACGATGTTTGTGTTCTGCATGGTGATCCTTTTCCTATTACGTCTGCGATTTCTACGCTCCAAGTCTACAGCTATATATATATATATATATATATATATATATATATATATATATATATATATATATATATATATATATATATATATATATATATATATATATATATATATATATATATCATTATATCATTATAAAGAGAGTGAATATAGACAATGAATAGTGATGGGGGGAAAGGAAATGAATAATAATGAATAATATAATAAAATGAAAGAGCTAAAGCACTGAATAAAATCAGGAATGAATAAGAATTACGAAATGCAGAGAAAATTACTTGCAGTTTCTAGAGAAAGTGAAATGATGATAATTATATATAAGGTGTTCACTGAGGTGAATGTTGTTTTAGAATGAGATGGGAAGGTAAGAACAAATAATAATTACAAGAATATACACTGTGAGGAGTTTCCTTTGAGAGGATAGGGTGACACAGTCTTGACGGGGAAGTTAAGTAATCAGGGCAACGCCTCACAGCGGAGAATGGTGATGTATATAATGCCGCAGCCTGGCGCTGTTGCCAGGCAGCGTGGTGAGGGAGAGGAGGGAATTTTCCTCCAGTGGGATGTAATAATTTTTCTTATTATTTTCTTATTGCTTCATAGACGATAGTATTAAATCACTCTATAGATACAGGGCACTCACTCTTCGGTTCTATACAGCGTCAGGCAGTAAGTGTAGGCTTCGAGATGAACAATATTCACACTGTTAACTGGAGGGTAGTCTAGTGTAGGAGATTGTTGCAGGGTGAGGAAGGTTGGTAGGGTAGCGTTGACGATTTAACATTACCCACACAACAGGTGTAATATTCCTCACACAACAGGCCGAATTTGGAGTCTGAGAGATGACACGTTAACCACACCGTGAAGGCACAGAATACACAGCAAATAGTACCACACGGCGAAGAGTTGTAGTCACTAGAATTGTTGTAATAGATAACTGCAGGTTCAAGACGGGAAGGCCACATGCAGTGTTAGGGCAGTACAGGTAGTGGGAATTATTTAGGCTACCAGCAGGGTAGAAGCGAACAACCATAAGACAGGTTTGCACAGTGCAAAGGGCAGGCTGGTGGAGAGAGGTGGCCGTGATTTAGAGGTTGATTGAGGTTAATCAGCAGGGCTTAGAGGGACGTCTTAAGTCCAAGATACATTATAAATACAGCTGGCTCTGTGAGATGTGCACTCTGGTTGTGGTAGGATGTGGAGGTAGTTGATGGTAATGTTATTTTCACACAGCAGCAGGACAGGACCTTACTAGAAATTTGCAGGACACAGGCAGAAAAGGATCTCATCAGATATGCACAGGACGCAGTGGCAGGACACACACCAGGCGATTGGCAGCGTGCACCAGGGTGGCTCAGGTTGCTTGGCGGGTTGTGACGGTTTTATTTTTTCCAGAAGTGGTCAGACATGAGTAAAGTCGATGTTAGTTTACTGGACTACAGGTGCTCAATCTTGGAACTAGGCAGTAGAGAAGACCTGGGCATTTTGCATGTTCCAGGGTCTAGCAAGGCAGCTTCACACAATACAGTGTGTGTTTTGGCGGCAATTTTACTGAATAAAGTTGTAGGAGACGTGCTGATGCATGTTCACCGCTGCCACCACTATGAAACAGATAAGTTATGCAAAGGGTAAATTTAAAGTCCGTCACCAGAGTTCTTCTTTACTATGACTAGATGTAATACATTCTGCCCTGGATGACTATCTATCTATCTACATACCTAGGCTGCTTCCCCCAAGAAAAGGGAGGTAGCCGAGACAGGACGACACACTCCCCATTTACTCATCCTTTCAAGCACATTCATTCACATCTTAGCCCCAAAGGGGAGAAGGAACAGATTCTCACCGCACAACACCGCACAAGGGTCAACTGCACAGTGCAATCAGTGACATCCGCAGCAGGGCCCAACAGCAGAGCTGGTTTACCCCTGCCACATCATAATAGACCCATCCCCTTACCCGCACCTGACCTGACTAGCTGATCAGATCACATGCGGAAGAATATCCCCTCAGGGCTGTGTCATCAATTATTCATTCACAATTTCTCTCCATTTATTTCTGTCACGCACAGCCACTCTTCCTTGCTCAACAGACATCCCTCTCACATCCAGTGCTCTCTTCACATTGTCCTTCCATCCTATTCGTGGTCTCCCTCTCAGCCTTACACCTCTCACATAAGATCTAGTTATCATTTTCACCAATCGCTCATCATCCATTCTCTCCATATACCCAAACCATCGCAACACCCTCTGCTCAGCTCTATCAGCCATCTCCTGAACAACTCCTGTGCTCCTTCGCACTTCATCATTTCGCACTCGATCCATATGCGTCACTCCACACATACTCCTCAGACACCTCATCTTCATTACATTCAAACTTTTCCTCTCTGCTGCACCCATATTCTGTTTCAGCCCCATATAACGCAGTCGGTACCACAACACCCTCATACAGCCTTCTCTTTACATCCATTCTCAGCGAACGACATGTAAACACATTATTCATTCCTCCCAGCACCTTTCCTAATTCATTCATTCTAAACTTCACTTTGGATCTATTCTTCCATCCACATCAACATGTGACCCTAAATATTTAAAACACTCTACCTCCTCAAGCAACTCACCATTCAAAACTATATTCATCCCCCTACCATCTACCAACCTCGTACACTTCATCACTTTACTCTTATTCTCATTTACTTTCAATTTTCTCCTTTCACACACCCTTCCAAACTCCTCTACCAACTGTCTCAGTCTCTCCTCTGAATCAGCCACCAGTGCAGTATTATCTACAAACAGCAGCTGCTTCAGATTCTACTCTCCACCATCAACATTCACCAGACTCAGACCTCCACCTAAAACTCATGCATTCACCTCTCTTACAACACCATCCATATAAATATTAAACAACCAAGGCGACATCACACATCCCTGTCGCAGCCCCACTCTCACGGGAAACCAATCACTCACAGCATTTCCCACTCTTACACACACTTTACTATTTACATAAAAACTCCTTACCCCTTTTAGTAATCTACCATCAAGTCGATACAATCTCTAAACAGTCCACAAAACATCCCTATCAATTCTATCATACACTTTCTCTAAATCCATGAATGCCCAAAACACATCCTTGCCTTTCGCTAAATACTTTTCACACACTTGTCACAGCAAACATCTAATCCACGCATCCTCTCCCTCTCCTAAAGCCACACTGCTCATCACCAATCACTCCCTCTGTACCCTCTCAAACTCTCATAATTAACACTATACCATACACCTTACCTACAACACTCAAGAGATGACGACCTGGTATAAACTGCCAGAGAGCCGGGCGCGCTCCCAGCCCTAGCTTTCAAAAGATGCAACATAATCAAAATCCAAGCAGTGGTGAGATTAAAGTCAGCGAAATCAGCCATGCGGTCCTTCTCACGGCTAGACATAGTTACACATAGCTACATTAACCACATTAATATTTACATAAGAATAAACAAGGCTGATAAGTTATACAATGTTCCATTAATAAGAAAAAATTTGTAACATATGGACAGGAGCATGAAATCTCCGACTATGGCTATCCAGGTTTTACCTCAGAGATTTCCTTCTTCTGCGTGATTTGCCAACCAAGGCTAACAAGCTCTTTATATCCTACTAGATGGTTGTTGTCATAAATTGCTCATTTGCCCTTTGACAGGTCTTGTTTTTCATCCTGCAGGGTGTCTAGTCACCCTCCTCACCTGCCTAGACCAGTGTAGGTGCTGGTTTAGATGCCGACGATCCGAGTATGAAACAGGTGGTACTGGATTACATGGTACTTATATATATATATATATATATATATATATATTGCCAGACACCTCAATCCCGTTTGGGGTGGCCACAAACAAATCGCCTCCAAGTCGCCCTGTCCCCCACCATTTCACTGCCCTGTTCCCAACTCACACCCCCCTCTCTCATATAAGTCTCCACTCCATCCCTCCATCTCATCCTCGGCCTCCCCCTCCCTCTTCCCCCCTCCACCTCACTCACATACACTCTCTTCGTCAGTTTTTCGCCCTCCATTCTCTCCACATGGCCAAACCACCTCAGTGTGTTCCTCATAACGCTTCCTATCACATCCACATCCACACCACAACGCTCCTTTATATCCTCTTTCGTCAGCCTGTCTCTCCATGTGACTCCACAGGCTCCTCTTAAATAACTAATTTCCACTGCTCTCATTCTTGACTTGTGTCCTTCCAACAACGTCCAAGCTTCACTTCCATACGTTAGAGTTGGTATCACAATACTGTCATGTAGTAACTTTTTCACTTCCATGCTCATTTCCCTGTTTCTTATCACTGCTTTCAAAGAACCAGCAACCTTTCTTCCCTGCTGTACCCTTTCAAGCACTTCACCCTCCAAACCTCCATCCTTACTCATCACACTACCCAAGTACTTAAACGTACTCACATTTTCCAATTCCTCACCATCCAACCTCGCTGTACATTCACTGACTTCACCCCTCTCAAGACCATCACTTTACTCACTACATTCACCTTTAGATTCCGTTTCTTACACACTCCCCCAAACTCATCCACCAAGCCTTGCAGCTTCCCTTCGTCTTCGCTCAACAACACGGTATCATCTGCAAACAACAGTTCAGGGAGTTTCCAAACACTATCCTCTCTCACCAGGGCCACTCCAACATCCACTATATATATATATATATATATATATATATTCATCCACCATCCAATTCTACGTTGCCCCATGAGAGGCGTAGAAGCCCGGGGCTAGGCAATTTGGTCCTGACATTTAAGATGAGAGTGACCAGCCTCACTCATCCCTGAGTGGCATTATATGAGCAATGAACCCCAACCACCCCTTGGATATAAACCTTCACCGGCTCAATCCGATTGGAGGGCTTTAATTACCCACTAAATCACCAGGTGCCATAATTTGGTTATATGGTTACCACCCAGCATAGTAAATGGTTTCCTGGTGTACAGGAAACCATTTGGCTTGTCACTCAGTGTAGAGTCACCCATAGGCAGAAGGAAGAGGAAAGTATGAAAGAAAGAAAGACAAAAGAGGGAGTGTACAGTCACCTGTAGGCAAAAGGACGAGGAAAGAATGAAGTAAAGAAAGACAGAAGAGGAAGGAAGGAATGGAGAGAGGAGAGGAAAGGGCAGACACTCAAGAGCAGCACAACATAGAGTGAGTGAATGGTGAACGCCCCCACCTACCACAAATATATATATATATATATATATATATATATATATATATATATATATATATATATATATATATATATATATATATATATATATATATATATATATATATATATATATGTTCTTGGTTGCACCCTAAAAGCCAAACTACCCACTCAAAAAAAATGGATATCATATTTGCAATGGTCAGAGGTCATTCCTTCGATTGTCAGGTTAAAAAGTGTGGCACCTTTGTCGTGTGCATCTAATATACTATAATCCTGTGTGGGTGTGTGGGTGTGTGTGTGTGTGTGTGTGTGTGTGTGTGTTCTTGCCTAAATGTTCTTAAAGGAATTAGTGAAGCCCATACTGACCCCTGTATTAAACCATTTTTATTGTACATATCCTTAAATTTATGAACAGTTTTGGCACACAGTTTCATTCGGTAGTGCATTCCACTGATCAATTGTCCTATCTGGGAAACTGAATTTCCTAACGTCTTTATCGTCTCTCTTTTTATGTAGTTTTTTGCAGTGCCCTCTTGCTGATGTTTCCCCATAGGTTACATTTTCATTTATGTCTATTTTCTCCTTCCCTCAGATGCACTGATATGGCATAATCATGTCTCCTTTTTTCCTTCTCTCCTATAGTGTCGTAAGATTCAATTTTTCTAGTCTTTCTTCGTAGTTTAAATCCCTTAAGCTTAGTGCCTATCTTCTGGCAGGCCTTTACACTTTTTCAGTCTTATCCATGTGTTTTTTTGAGATGAGGATTCCAGACTACTGATACATTCTCCAGGGTTGGTCTGATAAATGATGTTACCTCTCTCAGCATGTCTTCATTTTATATATGTGAATGCTATTCTCATAGCAAGCAGAGTATACATGTTACCTACCTTCTCACTGATGTGGTCAGCTGCAGATAATCTGTTATTGATTATCACTCCTAGGTCCTTCTCCCTTTCCTCTTGTGTAAGGTTGAACTTCTTAACTTATAATCCCAGTTTGGTCTTTATTCACTTTCACCAAACTTAATTACATGACTCTTGTCCACATTAAATTCCATTTGCCATTTATTGCTCCATTCATGAAGTTTATGTAATTCTTCTTGTAGCTCTCTGCAAGAATCTGTGTTAGCATTTTTTTTTTGTATTTTTGCATCATCAGCAAACTTTTTAGATAGTTTCCATTTCCATTGTTACTGTCTGTATCATTTATATATACTAAAAAACATAATTGGTGCCACCACTGAGCCCTATGGAACTCCACTGGTCACTTTCCTCCCTGAAGACTAATTTCCCCTTAGTACTGTTCTCATTTCCCTTTTTCTGAGAAAATCCTGCATCGAACAGTCCTTGTTGTTACAGTTTCCATAAAAGTCTTTGGTGTGGTACTATGTCAAATGCTCTCTTGAAATCTATATAGATACTGTTCACCCATCCTTCTCTTTTCTGTTATGTTTCTATAACTCTATCATAGCAGCTTAACCCGAGGCATCCCATCAACGTATGGGTACGTCGCAACATTTTGTCACAGCTTGACCCGTCGACGTACTGGTACGTTGTGCAATGGCAAGGTTCATAATTTGCACAATTTTCAATTTTCGTGCGTGATTTTTGGTACATATACACGGGACACCTTCCTCAACAAGATGCCAGGCAGGGACAATGCCTTACCCCGCATGACCTCCCACCCCCCCCGCATGCCATTGTCTCGGCAATTCACCTGTTACCAGTGACCTGGCCAATAAAGACATTCAGGGCCAGAGTGATTCCCCAATTGATGACAATGTGGAGGACAAAGTTTACGTGGCATTAGAAGAAGAAACAGTCAGAAATGATGATCAGGTAATGTCGCCAAAAAAGGTCAGGTATGTTGATGTGTTAGTGAGTGAAACAATGCTTATATTGCCTATGTTACTGTTTGAAAACCAATATACTCTTGTACTACATATAAATTCGTACCAAATAAATAAATAAATACCATTTATGAGTGGTGTGGAATAGTTACCCTCCCATAGAACTCGTTTTCTTTGGAGCCAGCCTGATAGAAAACCCAGTAAGGTAAGGAAGTACTGCTACCTATATCGAGTATTTTAAACTTCAGGTGAGCGATTTCTCTATGAATTTTCGATGTTTCTCACCAAAAACGGAGGTTTGAGCCAAAATATTTTTTTCCAAAATTGGTCGGGACTGCAGGAAGTCAGTGGTGGAAAATCGGTCGGGAGGTGACGGATTAATAGAATAGTCGCACATGATTTTCTGTTTCTAAAACCGAATTGCTTTTCTGTTATCATGCCGTGTTCTTCTAGATGGTTTACCCAAACTTTTCTTATCAGCTTTTCTAGTATCTTACAACACTGGTCAGTGATACTGTTAGGTAGTTGAGTGGATTCCGTTTATTACCTCTCTTGAATAGGGGAACATTGTTTGCTTTCTTCCAGATACAGTATCAGGTAGTTTACCATGACCTAAAAATTCCTTGAATATTAATTATAATGATCTCTTTAACTCTTCTGCACATTCATGTGGCACACCTAAAATTTCGTTAGGATCATTTGCCTTTCCTTTGTCCAGTTTGCTTAATTTTCCCTGTACTTCTTTTTCTGACATTTGTATATCTGGTAATTTGTGTGGGCATGCATGTTCCAAATCTTTTCTCAAAATTATTTTCTTCAGTAAAAAGTGACTGGAAATTTTTATTTAGTGCTTCACAAATATCCTTCTCTTGTGTATAGATGATGCCCTTGTCCATAATGGACTGTATTTTATCGTTAAATTTGGTTTTGCTTTGGATGTAGCTGTAAAAAAGCTTAGGTTGATCACAACGTTTATATATAATTAGGTTGATCACAACGTTTATATATAATGTCTTACTCAAACTGTCTTTGACCTTCTCTCCTTATCTTTGTATAATTATTTCTTGCCTGTTTGTAGTTGTTATATGCCCTCTCACTATTGTGTCTTCTCTATCTATTCCACAGCAGATCTTTTTCCTTTTGATTTTTTACAATCAGTGTTAATTCATTTCTTTATTTTCATTTCTGTTTCACTGTGCTGAGCGATGTAATTTTGGACTCCTATTCCATAAAATTTACAGAATTTTCTATATATAACCTTAATATCTTGTCCTCTAAGCACAGTATATATACATGTATATATATAATGTAATATTCTTTCATTATTTTTATTCAATAACGCCACCAGTGAATAGGTGAGACAAGCTGTGGCACAAAAGAAGAAAGCATATAGTGGGTGGACGAGAAAGAGGGGCATGGAAGAAGTTGAGACAAGGAAGTGAGAGTTATATGCAGAGAGGAAGAAAGAGGTGAAAAGATTAGTAAGAGAGAGTATAAAAAGAGTGGATGAGAAATGTGGAAGGAATTTGAGTATAAAGTGGAGGGAATGTAAGAAAATGTTCTGGAAAGAGGTAAAGCGATTTTGCCATGGTGCCAAAGAAGATAGTTGTGGAATGAAAGAAAAAAAATGGTAGATTACTAGTGGAGAAGGGAGAAACAATGAGCAGATGGAGAGAACACTTTAAAGAACTGTTGAACATAGAGAATGAAAGTAATGCGAGTGTAAGTAGCTGGGGAATGGCTGGGAGACAGAGGGATGTGAAAAGAGAGGAAGAAATCAGTAGGATGGAAGTTGTGGAAGCAATGAAGAAAATTAAAATGGGGAAAGCCTTAGGAACTGATGGATGAAATGCATCGCTTGGGGGAGAGATAGTAGTAGAATGGCTATGGAAGACATGCAGATTGGCCTGGGAGGTAGGTAGGATTGTAAGTCAGTTATAATTATTCCCCTGTACTAAGGAAAAGGGGAAAAAGAAATATATGCTAAACATAGGGGACAGGAAAAGTATGTGGTAGGATACTTATTGACAGAGTTACGGAAATATGAGAGGAATTAGTTGGAAAAGAACAGGGAGGTTTTAGGAAGGGAAGAGGTTGTGTAGATCAGATATTCATCCTTGGATCTGTAGCGGAAAAGTTTCTTGAGTAGGGAAAGAAGTTGTATGTGGATTTCATGGATTTGGAGAAAGCATATGACAAGGTGGATAGACTAGGATTTTGGAAAGTATAAAAAATATATGGAGTAGATCAGAAGTTGTTCAATGCCATGAAGACTATGTATGAGGGTCCCAAGGCTGCAGTGCGTGTGGATAACGAACTGAATGAGTTTTTCTATTTGAAGGTTGGATTGAAACGGATGTGTCATATCCCCATGGTTGTTCAATATGTATATGGATGGGGTTATAAAAAGAGATACAAGGAAGGGCAGCGGATGTTGCAACAGCCTTAACCCGCGCCGTCCCGAGGACGTACTTCCACATCCTCACGTTTTGTCACAGCCAGTCCCGAGGACGTACTTCAACGTCCTGCAATTGCAAGGTTCATAATTTCCACAATTTTCAATATTCGCGGGAGATTTTCGTTTCGCCCGGGTACCCAAGCCTCCCCTACCTGCCGCCAGGCGGGCAGCGTCCTAGACCCCGCATGACCCGCGCTCGCCCTTGTCTCGGTCACTCACCTGCCAGCAGTGACCCAGGTCAGACATGGCGCGGAAAGGTCTCTCAGATGAGCAAATTGCATCCGTCCTGGAAGCCTTCACTGGAGACAGTGATTCTCCACTCGATGATGATGTGGTGGATCGCAATTACGTCCAGCCAGAGGAAGAAATAAGTAGCAGTGATGAGGAGGTCCCTTCGCCCCGAAAAACGCGGTATGTGACATACCGTAAGGCAAGGGAAGGCCAGCCTGCTCCCCAACCACGTGCACAGCTATCTCTCCATCACGATTCTGATCAGGACGAGGATGAGGACGATGAGGATGACGGAGGCCTAGGACGTGATATCGCCGAGTGGTTGGGAAAGGAGAAAATATCACCACGTGGATCAGAAGGTGGGGCGAGACGACACCTAAGGTATGGTTCAAGTACTTTGTCTGGGGAAGTAGCAAGTGGTGTGGTGAGATTGCTGGGAGAAAGGGAAAGTGTTGTGGCGGCAGCGCGGGGTGAAAGTGAGAGTGGTGTGGGGGTAGTGCGGGGTGAAGGGGCCAGTGGTGTGAGGGAGGCAGCACGAGCACGTGGTGCTCGTAGGCCTAGGGGAGAGGAGGTTGAGTCACTCCCTAGCACTTCTTTCGCCCCTGAATATTCACAAACTTCCTCCCCACAGCCCCAGGATGTGGGGAAAGGAAAGAAAGGGAAGGGAAAGGGCAAAGGAAAAGGGAGAGGGAAGAGAAGTGCGAGTGATGAGAGGCGCCGCTCTCCACCTCCCCAACCTCCCCCACCACCCTCACCTCCCCACCCTGACGAAGGGGACGATGGTGACGTGGCTGGAGACGGTGGTGTCACGTGGAACTGGGAGGATGGGAGTAATTTTACTCCCATCATTCACCAGTTCACTGAGGAGTGGCGGTCAGGTTGCATGGCTCCAGGTGTAAATGCTGGGTCGTCACGTTTAGATTTTTTCAACTTGTTTTTTGATGAGGCGTTTGTTGGGCGCATAGTAGAACAGACAAATATATTTTCACAATCCCAGCACCTTGAAAGTGAACGCCTAGGAACCACAAGCAAGCATGCAGAACAGTATGACTTTCCCGTGACTATATCAGAGATGTTCCTATTTTTTGCCCTGGTAATCTTGATGGGTGTGGTGAAGAAAAATCAAATTCCTGCCTACTGGACAACGGACCCAATCATCCTAACACCTTTCTTTGGAAAGGTGATGGGTCGTAATAGATTTCAGTTTATTCTCGGCCGCCTCCACATTTTTGATGCAGATGATCCAGCCAATGCAAATAACACCGATAAAATGAGGAGAATTAGGCTGGTATTTGATCATTTACGGGAAATGTTCCGCTCCTCATTTTATCCCTACAGAGACCTCGTCATAGACGAGAGTCTTGTGTTGTGGAGAGGCAATATTTCCTTTAGGCAGTATATACCCAGCAAGAGACACCGTTTCGGGTTCAAGATCTTTGTTATGTGTGACTGTAAGACTGGTTATGTGCAAGACATAGTCTTGTACACGGGCGCACAGACAGATATAATAGAAGATCGGAGTATAGGACTCTCTGGGGCCGTGGTGAAGACAATGATAGAAGAGTACCTTCATCGTGGTCATGTTTTGTACCTGGACAACTGGTACACTAGCCCTCTTCTCGCTAGGTTCCTCCACCAACACGACACCGGAGTCTGTGGTACAGTCAAGAGAAACCGTCGCCATATGGTCAAGATAGGGAGGAAACTTGACAAGAATGAGGTGGTTTTCTTCCAGGCCAATAACATCCTTGCCACCCTGTGGAACCACAACAGGGAAGTTTGCCTCCTATCGACTGTTCACAGCCCCCTGATGCACCGCACAGACTCCGTGGATCACCGTAGCGAGAGGAGGCGCAACGTATGGAAACCAGAGTCTGTACTTGCCTATAATCTGAACATGAGGCAAGTTGATCAGTCAGACTCGATGATTTCAAGTGTTGACTGTGCCAGGACAACGATGAAGTGGTACAAGAAACTCTTTTTCCACTTGCTTGACATCACGGTCCTGAACGCCCACTACCTGCACGCAATGACCACCGGAGTATCCGAGACCTTTGAGGGGTTTGTGAGGGAGCTGGCACGTGAAATAATCGCCAAGCATGCCCAGGAAAGACCCCCACACCGCCCCCGCGCCCCCCGTGCTGCTCAGACTCCCCTACGTCTTGCAGCCCGCCACTACCCCAGCGCAATCCCTTCCGAAAACCGTCGTAAACCCCAGCGTCGCTGCCATGTATGTAAGCACTCGACAGTCAGACCATCAACGCAGAGAAAAGACACAAGATACGAGTGTGTCGAGTGCAATGTTGCGTTGTGCCTTCAGCCTTGTTTCAAGGAATATCATAATCTCGTACACTTCTGAAACTGTGTGGGAAGGCGAAATGACGCTCATGATAATGGTAAGGCCAGTCAGTAGGTGCTAAGTCAAATATAAAGTTGAAACGGGTGTTATGTTTTCAGAAAAGTAATGTATAAGATGAGAATTAGTGTAAGTGGAAAGAATTGTTATCAAAACTACACCCACTGTGTAAATCTGGTCAGTAAATATGTGATAGCAAGGAAATAAAGTGGAAACGGGTGTAATGTTAGCATGAATAAAACGTATAAGTTGAACATTACTGTAAGTTGTCATAATTGATGTCACGAGTACACCCACATTCTGGTCAGTAAGTATGTGATAGGAATTATATACAGTGGATGATGTTGTAATGTTAGTAGTAAGGTATTTTATAAGTTGATTACTTGTGCAAGATGAAACAAATGATATCACGATAACACTCCCTGTGCACGTACGCGCAAATATGACGCTAAGTTCCATCGTACGTTCAGAAATGATGTAATATCAATTATATCAAGTGTTTACATGTGCAATGTTAGTGTAGAATTATTATATAAGTAAAAAAATAGGTTGTAAGTTGAATTAGTTGTCATAGTGACTTCACCGTGTGTGTTACTATGCGCTATTATTACGCTATATATTTACGTAAGGCCTGAAATAATCTCAAAACAGTTCTATAAAGTTGAAAAGTGTATAACAATATTAGAAAGGTATTATGTTAGTAGGAAAAGCACAATACGAGTTGAAACATCAGTCACAGCGAGTTCACTCACTACGTAAATTAGCGCTAGCATTACGCTAAATGTTATCAAAAGGCCTGTGAATACGTAAAAACAGTTCAATATAATGTAAAATGGTATAATGTTATTGTAGAAGTATTATGTAAGTAAAAAAAATTATATGTATCATGATTTTAGAATGTTAGCGATTCATGGGAACCAAGTTGGCCGATTTTGCTCGTTTCTCACGATGGTACAATGGTTATTTCTGCTCTATTTTTGTATAAAATCCAATATACTCTTTTATCACATGTTTTTATGTTTGTAATAAATTCATTTCTACTTACTTTCATTGGTTTCCCAAACTTATAATACCATAGAAAACGTTTGATGTTCACACCGCATAGGGAGAACACGGGGCCAGGTGGGACCAACGCATACCTGGTTAAGCTAATTAGGGACCCCAGGGACCACTTTCTTTGCCACCGGCCATTGTTTCTGACCAAAAGCGAAAGTTTAAGCAAAAAAAAAAAAAAGGTCGAAAATTGCCCGGGACTGGGGGGTACCAGTGGTCGAAAAGTTGCCGGGACGGGGCGGGTTAATGAGAGAGGGCAGTGTTTGGAAACTCCCTGTACTGTTGTTTGCAGATGATATGTTGTTAAATGAAGACAAAGGGAAGCTGCAAGGCTTAGTGGATGAGTTTGGGAGAGTGTGTAAGAAACGGAATCTACTGTAAAGGTGAATGTAGGGAAGAGTAAAGTTATGGTCTTGGAGAGGAGTGAAGTCAGTGAATGTATAGCGAGGTTGGATAAGGAGGAAATGGAAAATGTGAGTGCGTTTAAGTCCTTGGGTAGTGTGATGAGTAAGGATGGAAGCTTGGAGGGTAAAGTGCTTGAAAGGGTACAGCAAGGAAGAAAGGTTGCTGGTTCCTTGAAAGCAGTGATAAGAAACAGACAAGTGAGCATGGAAGTGAAAAATTTACTACATGACAGTATGGTGATACTAAACCTAATGTACGGAAGTAAAGCTTGGACCTTCTTGGAAGGACAGAAGTCAAGAGCGAGAGCAGTGGAAATGAGTTATTTGAGAGGAGCATGAGGAGTCACATAGAGAGAGACTGACCAATGAGGAAGTGAAAGAGGGTTGTGGTGTGGATGTAGATGTGATAGAAAGCGTTAGGAGAAACACACTGTGGTGGTTTGGCCACGTGGAGAGGATGGAGAGTGAGAGACTGACGAGGATAGTGTATGTGACTGAGGTGGAGGGGGGGAGAGGGAGGGAGAGGCCAAAGATGAGATGGAGGGATGGAGTGGAGAGGTATATGAGAGAGGGTGTGTGTGAGCTGGGAGCAGGGCAGTGAAATGGCGAGGGACAGGGTGACATGGAGGCGATTTGTTTGTGGCCACCCTTTACGGGATTAAGGCGTCTGGCAACAGATAGAATAGAACGCCACCAACTCTATGATGTACTATCATGTCTCATTTTTTGTACTACCAGACAATTTTAAAAACCTTAGGAGAAGCCTTTTGCAGTGACGCGAAGCGATTAAACCTTCAACACCTCACAAAATTATTTTTAAGCATAACTTATATCTCATATCCTGTCAGACTCTAGCATCATCTCAAGGTGACAAAAGTTTGTTTGCACACGTATTTTTAAGTTTTATTATTTAGCCATTAATTTTCAATTATCTGCGCAACTGAATCATGTTTTTTTTTTTTTTTTACATATAGTCAGCTGGGTCGTATGTTTACATGTGGAGTCATAGCGAGATGATGAATAGAGTGTGGTGAAGAGTTTTTATCATATTTTCAAGTACCATATTCATAATGGCTGCCAAAAAGGTAATGAGGTGTGACTGGATTAAGTGTCTTTGCTGAACATCCTAGACAGTTGCTAAATAGTAGCAAAACACCCATATATCCATTTGAAAACTGGCATCATTGCTTTCTTATCATTTATATAGCCTGTCATCTGTAGGTGACACTGTGCACCAGAGCTACTCTTCCTAAACTTGTGTCTAACAATAACAGATAATGATGAAGTGGACTGATTTGATCAGAATGTAGACGATCAAAGGCTGTCATTCAGAAGAAAGAAATGGTGGTATCTTCTTTTTGCCTTTGGAATTGGTGCAGCTTGTCAGAATAGTAATATGACATATTATGACTTTAGGCGTTTAGTAGTGCAGGGTTCCTTGGGAACTTACCAGCCACCACCCACAAAGTCACCTTACTGAGGTGGTAGAGGGGGAAAAAAAAGAGTGCATAAGAAAGTACGAACTGATGTTGACATAACTGGTCATGTACAAGTCATGTACAAGTCATGCAACCAAGTCCAGTGTGCAGAGTGTCACCGGCAGACCAGAATTTATGAGCAAAAAGTACCTCTTCATATTCTCTGCTTTTATGTCTTCCATTCCAAATTGGAGAATATAAGGCATTGAAGGTTTTTTGTTGTCTGGATGGATTACTTATGTCATTAATTGAGTTTCATTTGCTTTTATTTGGTATCAATGGTACTGCATCATGTATTACTAATATTTTATGAATCAGGATTTTCTTCTCATTTATGTATACATAATAAATGTGTCCAGTGAAATTATTACATAATAATGAAGATAAAACATTTGAATACTTAGAGTTTTCTGTAAGAAGGGCCAGTTCTCTTTTTGGCATGATTGAGACTCAAGTATAGTTGTTACTCTGTTCTAAAATTACTAAGATTTTCAAATATGTACAAATCTGTACAGCTTATCTTTGACAAAGACTCTTAATGCTTATAGTTTGATAAACTATAATTCCTACTAATAACAACGGCTGTATTATCTATATGAACAAATATAAGTCCATACGTATTTGAATTGATGGAAGAATCACCACATTGACAACCATTTTCTTGACCCATCCCGTCTGGCAGATGTTCCCGCAAAGCCTTCCCACAGTCGGGCATTCCAAAGAGAAATCGTGAAAATTGTCTATTTTTAAACCTTCATATCTCAGTTAATACTTAACCAAATATAAAAAGCAAGGTGTCATAATACTCTTCAATCCTTCGACTTGAAGCTGATTCATTAGATGGTCCATGAAGTGCGTGTAGGGAGAGTGAATGAGTGAGGGAAATTGGGGCAATTTTTGTTGTGTTTTTGCCCATGTCCGTATACATGGCAGAGGTTCAGTGACACAACTAAGGCTTAGACTAGCTCTCCTCCACAATAATACACTTAGGTAACACTTCCAGAAGACCAAAATCCACCACAAACACTATTTACATGAATAATTTTCCATAAACGGTCATACTTGGTGCTGGGAGGCAGGTAACCATAGCAACGACCTTGAAGCCGGCTGCCAGCTCGCTTCAGCACCACCCTGCCTTACAGACAGACAAACAGATACTCTCTCTCTCTCACACACACACACACACACACACACACACACACACACACACACACACACACACACACACACACACACACACGGAGATGTATGTTTGGCTTGCATTGTTACTCAATTCTGGCACCACTGTGTGACTAGAAATCTGGGTATTACAACTGCTGCAAATAATACTGTCATTACTGCTACTATGACTACAACTGCCACTACTACAACAACTAATACTACAACTACCATTACTACAACTACCACTACTACAACTACTACTACTACTACAACTACCACTGCTACTACTACTACTACTACTACCACTGCTACTACAAATAATACCACTACAACTACTACTACTACTACTCCTACTACATAAAAACAAAAAAACAAACTGTGAACAAGATAGTTATACACATACTGTCCATAATTGAAAGTACTGTATTTTCCACTGAAACATTTTTTTTTTCCTGTGATTTAGACTTATTCATCATACTAAATATACACACATAAAATTTTTCAGTAAAAGAATAAGGCACTGATTTCATCATGGAACAAATTTTATGCTTCCATTATTCATGTAAATAGACAGAGCAGTGGTGCGAGGCACCACGTTTCCTCCTCCTTCCACCACGCCACTACATTTTCCACTATATAATTTTTTTTCCTATGATTTGTACTTTTTTCATCATAACAAACATACACACACACACACACACACACACACACACACACACACACACACACAGAGAAACTTTCAATAAAAAATAAGGCACTGATTTCATTATGAAACAAACTTTCTGCTTCCATTATTCACATAGAGAGGGGTGGTGCAAGGCTCGATGCATCCCGTTTCCTCCTCCCTTCTCCCGCCCTCCTCCACCTCCTCCCTTTCTCCACTCCCTACCTCCTCTTCCATCTCCATATCCTTGGCAGTATCCCTCTCTTCAGGATCGCCAGTACCCTCTGAACCATTCCCATCATCGGAAATAGCAGATGAATGTACAGGGGAAATCATGGGTGCACTGTCGAGCCACATCCTCCACCCTCCCCACACGATACACAAATATCAACACTCATTATGGCAGTTGCTTTCCTGAGAGAGAGAGCCACTTTCTCCACTCACAATTGGCAATAATGTCACCTCAAATTTTCTCTCTATTGCACTATCACTAAGAGCTTTTCTTTTCTGGCCTTTGGACTTCATTGGTGTTGAAGTCAGCGACTGCAGGTGCTCAGCCAAGGATCCAGACACAGGGAAAACTTTTTGCATAGGTCTATCCATTACAAAGGTATGAAGGTGACTGAAGTATGACTCAGATCAGTGTTGCCAACTGTGACTAGTAAGAATCCGCCAGTGGCACCCTCAAAATCCGCTAGATTCGGTGATAATCCGCTAGAAATTTCTTAAGACAGCTTTACATAAGAAAGCCTCTAAAACTATTATAACAGGATATTGACAGTGTGCTGAAATTTATCTTAGACTTTCACTGGAAAATGGTTCTGCTGCTTTCGTGTGTTTCACTGCCTTCATATGCTTGCGTAAATCACTGAGTTTCGCAATTAACTGGCACTTGCAGTATAAACAATATGCCTTGGTCTTATCATTTTCAACTGGCTTTAACCAATCCTTTAAATCTGCATACTTTTCCCAGGTCTTTCTGTATAATTGAGGGTAAACTGGGGCCATTCTTGAAATTTAAGTATAACACTTCCTCTCCAAGGAAAGGATGAATGTGGACTGACTGAAGGGCCGAAGGCCTCAGGCGCTCCCACCTTTGTACAGGACGGGGATGAACCTGAACTGAACGCACGTGAATGGGACGTGTGCAATCGTGCCACATTACTGCTCATACACTAATTTTGTTCCACAATTACTGATGCTAAGTAGTACTTTGTAACAATGAAAAAATCTTTTGTAAACAAGCAACCTAAATATATATTAATGGAAAAAATAATATCCGCTAGAATTTCCGCCAAATGTGCTGAAAATTCGCTAAAAAATCCGCTATATGCTATATGTCCAAAAAATCCGCTAGATAGATGGAAAATCCGCCAAATCTAGCGGATTTTCCTCTAAGTTGGCAACACTGACTCAGATGCATGCAGGAGGGTTGCCAGTGGTTGTGTGTGGTGGAAATGGCCCGTGGAATATTCAGATATTGCCACAAAACACTAAATCATGTATATGTGTCACCCGGACGGCCCAGGGAGGACATGTAAACATGACACCCGGCCGGAATGGGTTAATAAACAAAGACACTTACAAGAAGAATCATAGAAGTAAGTGTCATAGTACTGTGTTTTAAGTAGCATAACAGAATTTCATAAATATCTTCCAAGAAATAAATGAATGGACTTCAAAGGGATATTTTCTGTTTTCATCATGATCTCCATTACTACACTCATCCTCCCCACCACCATCTGTATCTCCACTAATGCCAAAACTAACACAACCACCACCACCACCCCACCACCATCTGCATCTCTCCAGTACACTCATCACCAATGCTAACACCACCATATGTACAATACCTCCACCGCTACCACCCTCAATATCCCCAACACCAATACGTCCTCCAGTATCCACGATCACCATTATTTATATCGCCACCACATTCTCCACCTTCACAACACTCTCTGCTGCCACCATTGTATTTCCATCACTTCACCACCATCACCACCATATACTGCACATCCCCACGACCATCATAATAAGTATTTGCTCTGCACTCTACCACCATCAGTACCACCACCATCACCATCTGCAACTCACCATTCTCCACCTTATGTATCTCCAATATGCCCAGCCTCATCACTCATCAACTTTCATCTTCACCACCAGTCATCTGTTTCTACACCACACTCTACAACCACCATCTGGATCTCCACCACACTCCCCCACCACTATCTGTATCTCCAACAAAATTTATCACCACGTTCTGTATCTCCACCATTCTTCCTTGCCACCAACACATCACTTCTCATAACGACTTCTTCACAGTCATTACGGAATTGACAAAGAATTCTCTCCTTTCTCGTCTCTGATGTGATAAACTCCATATCCCCACCACTACGGTAGATACCCTCACTACCCCCCCCACCACCACCACAGTACTTCATCATTACACCACAATATTCACCACGACATTAATTCACCACCACACACCCTCACCATCACATTATTTCACCACTACACACGCTCACTACCACACTATTCATCACGACACTAATTCACCACCGCACACTGACCACCACACTACTTCACCACCATAGGCACACCACCACACTACTTCACCACAACACAACCTCACAACCACTCTGCTTGACAGCCTCACTGTCACTCAACCACAACTTGTCCACTACTCCGCCTTACAACTACACAACCTCACAACTACACAACCTTGTACTAATACCAGTAAAACGCCTTTGTCGGCGAGGTACAAGCAAGGTCATATAAATCCGAAAGCAATGAAATGTTGCCTTATACCCCGAGGATGCCTATAGTATAGTGATGGCTATCTACCTCCCAGGTTTCATACCTTTATGACAAACTGTCTGGCCTCTGACCCTCTTTTGATCATTTACGACATGATGCACTTCACGTGTGTCACGTGCCATGTGCACCATCTGGGTATGATGAAAACTGTCAAAAACAAATCTTAAAGAATTGGGCTATCATATGGTGTAAACCACGCAGTGATTGGCCCTGTGGTTGCTGAGATATAAGCTTCTCAAAAGCATCACATACAGGCCGGGTAGGGCTGCTCATGTCAGAAAATGCTATTACTTGATGAGAGGCCTGTGAGGGCTTTGCCTTCACTCGTAATCACTAATATAATTCTCTGAGGCAAACTCCCTTCTACCTATTCGTCCCTTATCTGGCAAATACTGAAACATTCAACATTGGAATAGCCCCATCCCATATACGTATTGGAACATTATCCTGAAGTACAGTTAACCCAAGCAAATTGCCGCGGCCACAAATTCCCCAAAATTGCCAATTCTCACCTGATAGCTTGACTGAATACATTAAAAGTCGGTCAATAAACTACCTTCTTTTATGTGCTTCAGGTATCACTGTAGTCACAAGTAAAATATTATTAACTTAATTACTAACTACAGTAAGAAAAAGATGCTCTACTGTGATAAGTAAAAGAAAATCGCTAATGTATGCTAGAATACCATCTCATTTCCATGACCAATCTTGTTCTTAGCTCAGTCCAGCAATGTTCATGCTCACATTAATTGAATGAAATGAAAAATTCATATACATTATCTACAGTATACTTTAAATTAATATAAAGCAATTTGATTGCAAAATGGCAGTAGACCGCAGGCAAAGTCCGTATGCAATGACGCATTCACCTTATGACTGAGGGATTTTCAGAATGCGTCTGCTACCTAGCTGGCGTGGAAACAGCATACCGTCTGATTTCCATGACGAATATTTTTCTTAACTCAAACCCCAATTAATCACTTTGACTCCAACTCTTTCCTTGCTAATTCAATATATGAAAAATTTGCATTCATATATCTTTATACAGAAGTAATGTTACGTCCCTGTCCCACACCGTCACAGGCTTCAGCAGAAGTAGTTCAGTTTAGGAAGGACGTTGTTCGGTGTATTGTTCTTCCTAGGGGCATGCTTTTGGTGTGGAACAAGACCAGCGGAGGTGTTGTATATAAACACTGGCTTTAAAGTTCAGTCTTTATTTTCAAAATAATAACACTGAATGCTTGCCAACTTCATTGTTTTCACAAATACCGAAGATATACAAACATTTATAACTGCAATTACACTTTATGCTTGACAACAACACTTCACTATTTTCACAAGTACCGATGATATACAAACTGCTCTGACACTGCACTACACTGAAATTGAACTGAAACTGACAAAACTGCTCTAGTCTCTTCCACATCCATATATAAGCTTCCAATATTCTAGACTGTTAAACACGTCTACGAAGTTCTCATGCATTCTCGAGGGAGCAATGGTTACAACAGTTATCAAATCGGAGACATCCAAACATGCCAGAGTTTTCTTACACGGCATAACTCTCTTAATTATTTAGCCAACAAACTGAGATATAATTACACAAACTAACAATCACATCAATAAAACATCATAGAGAAAATGGACATAAAGATTAATGTACAACTTACAAAACAACTAAGCTCACAAACAGCAGGCTAACTGGCAACTCTGACTTGCAACGGAACTACAAGAAACAGAGAGAAACTTCTGGTAAATCCTGCTTCTCAACACTATCCCCTCCCTTGTCCTTTGTCATCCCGACAAAACTACACAATTTATACAAACATAATCCTTAACCCAAACTAAACATCTAATTATACACAAAATAATCATTCAACTTATCAGGTCTTCTGTGCCACTTGCGACACCATCCCTGCTCTACCACATGGTCCACTCCTGGAATATCTTGGTCCTCTTCCTGATGCACTTCTTCTCTTGGGAAACTGTCACGATCCTCTTGCACTTCAGCACCTTGGTCGTCCTCAACATCCTCGGCTGCAGGAGCGCATGATTCCTCAGAGACGTCCCAGCTGTACTGTCCCGGCCAATGGTACTGCCACAGACAGTTCATATGTACCACCTTTGAGTGGGACTTCCTGCCTCACTGAATCTGATTGGATACGTCTGATAAGCAGTCCAACACAGTGTAAAGCCCATCTCATGGACTCTGCAGCTTCAGCGACTGTCCCTTCTTTTGCTGAGGATTGTATACCCAAACTTGGTCACCATCCTTGAAGCTCACCTCACTAGCCTTGACATCATACTTGCACTTCATCACCTCTCCTGACAAATTAAGGGCTCCCGTCACTTGATGTACCTCAGCAAGCCTATCCTGAAGATGCTTTGCATAGCTGGAGGTGTCTGTAGGCAGCTGTTCACCAGGTGGTCTTCCCATTACCAAATCAACGGGTAGGCATAACCTATGGCCCAACATCAGTTTTGAAGATGTGTAGCCAGTAGACTCATAGGATGCAGACCGATATGCTATCAGCAACACAGGTAGATTCTGGTCCCATTCTGTTTGTCCCTCTATGTAGTACTTGGCCAGTTCTTGTCCCAGGGTCCAGTTGAATTTCCCCACCATCCCATCTGACTGTGGCCTTAGTGAGGTCGTCCTGGTCTTCTTGATCCCCAGTAACTTGCAGCATTCACGGAACACAGCAGACTCGAAGTTTCTGCCATAGTCTGAATGTAGCTCTTGTGCCATCTCAAAATTAAGTAAAGCTTGTTAATCAACACCTGAGCAACAGTCACAGTCTCTTGATCTGGGATAGCATAGGCTTCCGTCCACTTTGTGAAGTAGTCCATGGCAACACATTTGTACTGGTTTCATCTTTCAGTGAGTGGCAGAGGTCCAGCAATGTCCACCGTCACTATTTCCATCATTGCACCCACTTGGTACAGCTGAAGAGGGGTGCAACCACGTTTCTTAGGTCCCTTTTTGGCACAACATACATCACAGGCCCGACACCACTCTTCAACATCCTGATGCATGCCAGTCCAGTAGAACCTCTGTTGCAAAAGACTTTCAGTTTTCTTCACTCCCAGGTGCCCACTAGTGATCTGATTATGAGAATCATCCAAGATCCCAGACCTCATTTTCTTCAGAACCACCAGTTGCCAATACTTCCTGAGGCCATCAGGTGTTTCCCCCTGACGCTAAAGTAGTCCGTTGCTCAAACGAAGAAGGTCCCACTGACTCCAGTAGCTCTTGGTCGCTGGGCTGAATCTGGAAACCTCTTCCCAAGATGGTTGCTCTGTACTCTGCTGCAGCCACTCTAGTAATGGTTGCAAATTTGCATCCTCCATCTGCATCCTTTTCAGGTCTTCATCATCTAATGCTCGCCCTGTCACACAGTACAACAGCGTTTCTTGCTTTTTTTTTTTTTTTCACTACACTGGCGGCACTGTGGGTCACAAGGCTGACGACTCAGGCTGTCAGCATTGCCATGTACCCACCCAAGACCTTGCTACACCTCACAGTTGTGCTGGTCCAGTTTCCCACACCAGTGTGCCAGTTGTCCTTCCAGATTCTTAAGCATCTGCAGCCACTTACGTCCTGCATGGTCCATGCTGATGAAGTAGGACCCATAAAAGTAGGGATGGAAGAAATCAAGGCTCCTCATCAATGCCAAGAGCTCCTTATGGGTCACAGAGAAGTTCCGCTTTGGTGGGTTGAGCTTCTTGTAATATGCCACCACATACTCCTTGTCATCCTTCTTCTGTGACAGGACTCCTCCAATACCATGGTCACTAGCATCACAGCCCAGGATGAATGGCTGACTCTGATCAGGGGACGACAATAGTGGAGAGCTTGCCAACGTATGCTTGAGTTCGTTGAAGGCTTTCTGAGTCAGTGCTGTCCATGCAAACTTCTGCTTCATCCCCAACAACTTGTGCAGAGGTGCAGCTATCGTTGCAAAGTCCTTGACAAAACGCCAATATAAGCAGGGGAAACTCTGTAGCTCCTTCACACAAGTTGGAACTGGCCTGTTTTTCACAGCTGCCACCCTCTCCAGGTCAGTACGGACACCGCACAAAGTATTCAACTGGAAGCACTGAATGAAGGATTTCAGGCACAGAATGAAGGACAGAAAGAGCTCAAAGAACAGTTACAAGCTCAGGATGAAGGACAGGAAGAACTCAAAGAACAATTACAGGCAAGAATGATGAGCTCAGGAACGAAATCAAAGAACAATTATTACAAGCTCAAAGTGAACAGCTAGGGGCTTTATAGGAGCAACACAGGGAATTGCAACTGAGGATGCAAGGACACCTAGACGATTTCATGGGGGAAATGGTGAGAACAACAGCAGTTGAAGGAGGAAGTATGCGCTGAGCTACATCAGCAGAAGTATGAGGCAAGCAATTTTGTTTTGGATAGGAGACAGCATGTACAGTAGAAACCAGCTGAAGATTAGTGAGAGAATAGTGATGGAGTGCAGAAAGCATTTAGATAACCAGTCGATGCATTTAGTTGACCATGTGAAGATAATTATTGAGAAAATTGACGCTGTAGAGATATATTGTATGGCTAAGCCTCAGGCTGGTGTACACAAGACATATGACAAGAGTGGACAGTGTACTGTATAGTGAATCTTGACGGATCCCAAGCATCTAAAGGTAGCATTACAGCGTTGAAAAATCAGAATGCGGAAGTTGTAAGTCCTGGACTTAATTATGACGACTCAGTTTTTAGGCCCAAAACCAGCGAACTACGTGGCTATAATGGGGGTCCAATTAAAAAGAAACCTCAGGAATTTGATAATAGAGTATCTTGTGAAGTTTACCATGTGCAGTCTGAGCTGCTTGCAGATCAGAATGGTTGGGATGATAGGTAGAGGGCATTGCAGCTTGCTACTAGCCTCAAGGGTGCCACATCAGAAATTCTGGGCCAAATGTCAGTGGATGATAGGAATAGTTATTGGTCCATATTAGAAGTGCGGAGCACGGGTATGGGACCATGTGCCAGACTGAGGTTTGCAGAGCAAGATTCTGGAGCCGTGTACTGGCTCGAGGCGAATCCAAACAGCAGCTTGCTCATGACCTAGATAGTATGGCATACCAGGCATACCCTGGAGCAGCACTTAACCTGTTGGCTATTCTTCTGAAGGACGAAATCATTGATGCTCTTGACAGTGCAGAGTTGAAAGTGCAAGTGAAGCAGGCACAACCCAGATGTGTACAAGAAGCACTAGCCAGGGCTTTAGAGTTTGAGTCCTATGTCAGGTCCAGTATGTCCACTTTTCAGACAGGTCGTAATGCAGGATTCAAGGCAAGAAAGGGGCAGGTACATGAGGTGGAAAAATTTGAAGGAAGTTGCTGGTACTGTGAAAAGGCAGGACATAGAAAAGAGGACTGCTACAAGTGGAAGAGGGAACGGAAGAAGACCGGGGGAGGTTGCTGGTTCTGTGGGAAGCTAGGACAAAGAAGGTGGATTGTTACAAATGGAAGAAGGGGCAAGAACGGAACAGTGCAAGGAAATCCCCGATTGCAACAAATGAGTGTTGGACATGTGGTGATGTGGGACACTTCAGCTATGAGTGTCCAAATGAGAAGGATGAAGGTAAATTAGTGAAGGCTGGTGACGAGATGCAACAACCAGTCAGTTTTTCCCAAAGAAGCCCCACCACTGAGGAAATGCAAGAGAACCTTGATGAATAGTGAGTGAGAAGACGGAAGAACAGACGGCAAGCAGTGTAGTAAGAATGGGAATCTTAGCAATAAATGCTGCCGCACTGTAGTGACAGAGTCAGTGTCAGTTGAGGAAGACCTGAAGTGGATGCAGATGGAGGATGCAGATTTACAACCAGTGCTAGAGTGGCTGCAGCAGAGTACAGTGCAACCATCTTGGGAAGAGGTTTCCAGGTTCAGCCATGCGACTAAGAGGTAGTGGAGTCAGTGGGACCTTCTTCATTTCAACAACAGACTACTGGAGCATCAGTGGGAGACACCCGATGGCCTCAGCAAGTGTCGGCAACTGGTTTTTCCGGAGAAGATGAGTTCCAAGATTTTGGATGAGTCTCATAACCAGATCACTAGCAGGCACCTGGGAGTGAAGAAAACAATAAGTCAGTTGTGACGGAGGTTTTACTGGACTGCCATGCATCAGGATGTTGAAGAGTGGTGTCGGGCTTGTTATGTGTGTTGTGCCAAGAAAGGACCCGAGAAACATGGTTGCATTCCTCTCCAGCTGTATCAAGTGGGTGCACCGATGGAAAGAGTTGTGGTGGACGTTGTTGGACATCTGCCGCCCACTGAAAGAGGAAACCAGAATATATCTGTTGCCATGGACTACATCACAAAGTGGCCAGAAGACTATGCCATCCCTGATCAGGAGACTGCAACTGTTGCTCAGATGTTGGTTGATCAGTTCTTCTGTCGTTTTGGATTTTGACAAGAGCTACATTCAGACTCATGGGATGGGCTTTCCTGCCTGTCAGACGTAATTTACCGAATTCGGGGAGGCAGGAAGTCTCGCCCAAAGGTGGTACACATGAATCGTCTGTGGCAGTACCATATCCCAGGACAGTACAGCTGGGACGTCTCTGAGGAATCGTGCTCTCCCGCAGCCGAGGATGTTGAGGAGGACCAAGAGCTGAATTGCAAGAGGATGGTGACAGTTTCCCGGGGAAAGAAGTGAATCAGCAAGAGGACCAAGACCTTCCAGGAGGAGTAGACTTTGCTGAGGAGCCAGGACGTCGTTGGAAGTGACATAGTAAAAGACCTGAGAAGTTGAAGGATTACTTTGTGTATAATAAAATTATTAATTTGGATTAAGGATTATGTTTGTATATATTGTGTAGCTTTGACAGGATGAGAAAATATTAGGGAGGGGGTAGTGTTGGGATGCTGGATTGCTAGCTAGTTTGTTCTGGAGAATTCCTGATGTTTCTCATAGTTCTGCTATGCGTCAGAGTTGACAGTTTGCCTACTGTTCAGGAGCATAGAAATTTTGTAAGTGGTACATAAATTTTTATTATCTTTTTCCCTATAATGTCTTATTTATGTGAATGGTAAATTATGTACTTCTATCTCAGTTTCTGTGCTAAAGAATTTAGAATGTTAAGTAGTGTAAGAAAACTCTGGCATATTTTGAATGTCACTGAGTTGCTAGCTGTTGTTTTCCTGAGAACCTGGTAGAAAATTATAGTACATAGGGAGTGTCTATAAGGATGAGAAAGAGACTAGAGTTCCAGTCAGTTTTTCAGTTCAGTTTGAGTGTGGTTTAGTGTCAGTGCAGTTTGTATAGTGCAGTGTTGTTGGCAAACAGTGAAGTGTTATTGCAGTTAGTGAAGTTTATCTGTACATGTGAAAACAATGAAGTGTTGTTGGCAAGCATTAAGTGCAATAGCAGTTAGTGAAGATTATCCCTGGTAATTGTGAAAAGAGTGAAGTGTTGTTGGCAAGCATTAAGTGCAATTATCTGGAAAATGAAGACAGTGAACTTTAGAAGCCAGTGTTTATTTTTGCCTCGGCTAATCTTGTGTGCTGTACACCGTAAGGCTGCCTTTTGGAAGAACAACTCACTGGCAATGACCTTCCTATACTGAACTACTGTTGATGGAGCCTGTGGCAGTGTGGGACAGTGACGTAACTATACATTATTCTAAATGTAAAAGTTAGAATTGTTTTGATACTTCCCAAGACGTATCTAGAGATGTATAACCCACAACCGATTAACCATAATTTAGCTGTACAAATGTATTAATATAAGAGACCAGAGCTGCATAGCCCGAGCTGAGATATTAGAGGATCCTGCATCATATTCAAGATCGACATTTCTTTGCAAGTTCAAGCTATAACCTATATTGCTTTTTTTTTTTCTACCTGTGAGACTAATTTTTGTAAATGTGCTTATTATTATCATATAGCTTTCATTTGCGTATAATAATTTTCATTTAACTTACTGGTGTGGTAGCACAGTATAATGAGTACGGCCACGAGGTGAATTGTCATAGGTGAATTGATGGTTGTGTTTGTTCTTGTTAATCAGCACTTCTCAAGTGCACTATTCGTTTATATATAAGAAGTTGAACTGTTTATTTCCTTAGAGTGGAAAGTAGTTTGTAGTCAGAAGTTTAAATTTATTCCCTATTTGTGTTATATATATATTGTACATTACATACTGCATATATGTTTATGAGTCAGATTAAGCTCAATTCAGTCATATACAAGAAGTTGGTATGAATTTCTTAGGAAATGAAAATACAGTAGTTTGTTGTCACTTTAAATTTGTATTGCATTTTTATGCTCTATTATGCATTACAGGCATGAGTTATGGTACAGTACAATTGCAACAGATCAGAAAGTATTAGGATTTGAGAATAAAATACTGAGAAGGATTCTTGGGGTAAAGTGGCAAGACAGAGTTACAAATGAAAGAGTAAGGGATATTACGAGAGTGGAACCAGTTCATGAATATGTGAGACTGTCTCGCTGGAAGTGGCTGGGGCACATATACAGAAAAGAAGGTAGTTTAATACAGGATGTCCAGAGTGGATTGCTAGAGGAAGAAGAGGTAGAGGTAGGCCGAGGGAAACCTGGTTGAGGACAATGAAAAAAAGAAGCAGGAGAGGAGTGTTGGTGGGACCTGAAGGAGATGGCAAGAGACAAATATTGGTGGAGAGAGTTCATTGAGACCCTATGCATCCCGTGGGGTGCCACAGGAAATGATTGATTGATTGATTGATTGATTATGCATTATATACTGTATATTTATATACTGCTTATAATCATATGACATACAAAGTATTAGTGACCAATTAGAAATCGATTACTTTTCATGAAAGTAATCAGTAATCGCGATTTCTTAAAATCACTGAAACACTCACCATGCGGGCATTCAGTTAGGAAGTTGGGAAATGAAATCCACCTTTCAGTACGTTAAGATTCTTCCCTTGTAAACAAATAATTGTAGGTATGGCATAAGGAGCATGATCATAAAATCAATGGGAACTTTTTCGGCAGGAAAAAAGGTAATTTAATGTCCTGAAAATAGTCAGAAATACACAGAAAACGAACTGGAGAATTCGAATTGAATTGGTAAGGTCATTCTACTGCTTCAAGTAAAGCATACATTTACCAAAAACTGTATTATTTCAGTACATTTGTGTTCCACCAATCTTACCTCCATTTATAAGCTAAACGAACTACACTTTAGAGTTGATTGAAGAAAGAAGATCCAGGCACCTTTACACGGCCTTTAAGAAGAGTTGTAGGTAGCGCGATGATCCAGTATCATGAGAAATTAGAATGCGGGCAGCGGCATAGGTGGGCACTGAGAAGGGTTGTGAATCTGCTCCCCACACGCCCAGCCATTGAGAAGATTCCTTGATATTGCTCACCCCATGTGCACATTAACCACACCCAGTTGCCAGTCCAGAATCTTCTTGTATGTCATTGCTCAATAAAGCCATTGACCGCAGCTGAGAAGTTTTGTAAGAGAAGCCATGACGGGCTGACAAAGCGCTGATCCTGCTGGCCTCCAGTGATAGTGATACATGAAACACGGGTGGTAAATGAATCATAAAAGATTTGTTAAAAATATGGATGTCACAGAGCCAAGGGAGAGAAGTGGGGCAGGAATGAGGAGGCAGGTGAATATCAGAGTCATCACGACACAGGGAGTGGACCAAACGGCAATCCACCAGACGATACAGCCATGGAGAAAAAACATATTCTAGTTGAAGCATGTTGGAGCACCACTTGCCAATTATTGTACCAGGCACGTCAGGCCAGATGTATGATTGATTCCACGATGTCCCTCGAAGTCCTCACGTTAGTCTGGATGGGTCACTCCGTGGCACCTTGCAGGTATATCAGTATTTTTCGTACTCCCTTCCCACGATGTCCCTCGATGTCCTCGTATAATTCTCGATGGGTCACTCCGTGGCACCTTGCAAGTATATCAATATTGTTTGTACTCCCTTTCCTTTCCCAAGGATGTAACTTCTTAGCACAATTGTAACATAACTTGTATCAGCACAGAATGCAAGTCTATGTGTGATAGAGAAGTACATCTTCCTACCCTCACTCCCTGGCTAAAACTGAACTGATCCCACCATTACTACAGGGCGTGCGAAGAGAGCTGATGGGACAATGGAAGGTTCCAAGCGTCTACACTGACATGCTATTACGTGTTACAACAGCTATGTGGTGCAAAACCAATGTGGTGTAATAACTGTGTCTAATGACAGGTATTAGTAAGCACTGTTTTGAACTTTAACTAATTTTCACTATTCACTGTATAAATTACTGTGTCTAAATATTACCAAATATATCTGTGTAGTCTGTTGTTCCCCAAGTGCTTCTTTAGAACCCAGTTTATTTGACTTCATACCCACACAGTTGACTAACCTTAACCTCACTTTTAGCACTGAAATTATAATCTTGGGTGTTTTTAGTGTGCATAATGTAGAATGGTTATTGCATTCTGCCAGGATTGACGATATTGGTCTAGAATATAAGCTGGTTGCTGAATCGTTTAATCTCATGCAGCTGGTAAAGCAACCAAGCACAATACTGGATAATCCTGACCATAACTCCTATTGCTTGGATCTATTCCTGAGAGATAATCCAGATCAATACAGGATAAAAGTAGTCACCACAGGGATCCTCTGACCACAATCTCATCAAAGCCTCATTAGTCGGTTCCTCCAAACCTCCCTATTTTGAACCTGTAAGGGTGACTTGATGGCAATTTGATAGGACAGACTGGGATGGATTTAGAAGTTATGTTACTGACATTCCATGGCAGTCTTTCTTCTCTAGTCATATTAATTCTAACCAGTCCCGTATTACATGATACAAACTGGTATGAAATTGTTCATACCAAGTCAACAGTTCACCAAAAGATTAGACTCCCCCAAATGGTTTGATAGCGATGTGCCAGAGCAACGGCCCAAAAGTCATTATCATATAACTCACACTTAAATAACATCTGAATCACTCAGTCAATTTGAAATTGCTAGAAACCATGCAAAAGCAATGATATATGTCGCTATATCAAACTTTCTTCACAGTCAAGCATCTAAATTATTAAACAATCCTAACGACAATAGAATATTCCGATCAGGTCTGAATTCCTTCAGTAATAACTTTAACAAGTCATCACCCATTCCACCACTAAATTTGTCATATGGTAACATTACAAATTAATGACCTGTGTAGTAAAGCGAATATCCTTGTCAGTACATTTGCCAGGAATTCTTCCTTGCAGGAAGTCAACCAGAACGTCCCTGCACTAGAACTTGACTCTCTCGAAAGTGCTTTGCTTAAAATACAGATTAGATACATAAAATCCATCCTAGACAACTTACCAACCAACAAAGCTCCAGGCCCAGATGGATTTTTTTTTTTTTTTTTTTTTTTTTTTTTTTGAGTGTTCCCCAGGACTTGGCTCAGTTCTAGCTATATTATTCAGACTATGCACACATCTTAATTCGCTAATTCTTGAAAAGAATTATCCATCCAATTCCAAAGAAAGGAAGTTCCTCTGACCTCTCTGATAACAGATCAATAGCTATCATATCTTCTCTTGGTAAAGTATTTGAGATAAAAAAAGATCCACCTTTGATACTTCAGTCTCTTGACTCATACTATCCATCAATGAGTTGACCAACATGGAGAAACTCATGCAGTAACCCTTGATATTTGTAAAGATTTTGACTGAGTATGGCACTGGTCCCTGCTATCCAAACACCCATGATATGGACTAACATCTTTTGTTCCTCTGATTTCCACATATCTCAGCAACAGAAAGATAAGAGTTAAAGTAGATGATGTATATTCCAATTTCCACTCAGTTAATGCTGGCGTGCCACAAGGATCATTTCTGGCTCCAACCCTATTCCTAATTCATAGTAACTCTTTGGCTGGCCCTGCGTGCATGCCTCACTACATCTCAAGGTCTGCCAGGGATTGCTAAGCAGTGAGTAGTTACATGCAAAAGTTTATACTCTTTTCTTATTCCTGACCTTATTTTTCGTACTACATTATTCATTACTGTATGAAATCATTCACAAGTGATTTTTCTATTAGGATATATACATAAAAGGTTGAATAGAATACCAGCATTACCAATACTATAACAGAATGTACAACATATGAAATAACGTAGGCAGTTTGCGTAAATGTTTTATACTATATTTTTTACTTCCTTTTTGTGCTGTTTTATTTATATTAGTCTCTCTTTGTTCGCAGGTGTTTGTTCTACAGTATTATATGTATAAAATAATGATCAAACAACCAACACCACTATCATTAACACAGTGAAAATGATGTGGAAAACGTAGGCAGTTTGCAGTGTTTATACTCTTTTTTTTTTTAACGTTATTTTTGTACTATTTCATTCAATTGAGTCTCACTTTGTTTGTGTCTTTTCCACAGTAATGTATGTATAAAACAATAAGCAAACAACTGATATCACCATTACTAACACTGAAAGGAAGGCCAGACGTGTTCCATCAGGGTGCTGTCTCGTAAATATTTATACTCATAATTCATTTGATTTCTGGTGATATTTTCGGTGCTACTTCATTCATTTACTCCCTAATATTTTGTACGCATTTGTTCTACAATTACATATGCATTGAGTGAAGAGAACACGAACTCTTTCTTACTAACACAGTACATATAGCAAAAGGATGAATATACTGTATATGCATACATTAGAAAAGTAAAGACTCTATATACAGTACTGTATATCTATACTTACCGCCCAATTATGTTTGTAGAGCACAGGAAGAATGGGAAGAAAATGGCGTATTTAAAACTACACCCATGAATTAAATGGATTTTTGGAGAATATTTTACTTCGATGACATAAATAACGTCATTGGTCAGCTTAGGGGAGTTTTTGGATTACATAAATAATGTTCGGGTGGCCAAAGTGTTAATGATCTCTTGTCTGTCACTCATAATCCCATCCATTCATATGCATCATACGCAGATGACTCAAAACTCCACAGTTCATTCATACTTAAATGCCCATTTTCAAAGTTTAATATCTCTAACTCACAACTTAGTATTGCCTTCTCCGTAAATCAAGACTAATCTAAGATCTCTGAATGGGGACAAAATAACCTTGTCTCATTAATATCAAGTAAAACCAAATACAGCAGTCCCTCAATTATTCAACGTAATAGAGCCAGAGGCATGTGTGGGTAGTGGCAATGTCCAGGTAATGAACAATATTCCCCCCACCCATACCCAGACTTCCTGTACCCAACCTCTAACCTATACCTAACCAATTTGTTCAGTACCTCTGCTTACTTTGGCAGTGTATTCCGGTCATCCAGGCATATCTAGACATCAAAACACACAGAGGAATATCGAAAATAATTTTTGATACTGAGATAACCATGCAAAATAAACATAGAAACAAAAATGCTACCTATACACTATGTATAGTACCTCTCCTAAGTTTGGCAGTGTTTTCCGGTCAGTCTGCCTTATTTTGACGTCAAAACACACATAGGAATATCGAAAATAATTTTAAACACTAAGAAGACCATGCAAAAAAATGAAAACCAAAATGCACCCTACCTATACACTACTGAATATACAGTGCCCCTCCGAATTTTGGCACCGTTCTCTGGTCATTCTGCCATATTTAGACATCAGAACACACATAGGAAAATCCAAAATAAATTTAAACACCAAAAAAATTCAGTGAAAAAAAAAAAACTACCTATACTTTACTGTATGTACATTACCCCTAATTTTGGCACTGTTTTCAGATCAATCTGTCGTATTTTGACATAAAAACCCATATGGGAATATCCAGAATAATTTTAACCACCAAGAAAACACTGAAAAAAAAAAAAAAACATTAACCCCTGCCGCACTCATTCTTGTCAACTCAACTACCTTCCCTTTGTCATTTTTTCAGAATTTTTATTTTAATGTTAAGTTGATTTTTTGTCATCAGATTAAGTATTTCTGAGCTCGAACTCTTCATCAACCTTCTCTTTTTGTAATTTACGCCTCGTGTTTGTGTATGAGGGCGGTGATAAGTCGCCAGCACTGTGGGAGGTAGACGGATGTAAATCCGCCATTGCTGGGCCACAAACAAGAGCTTAATTTGCGGTATTTGGCAACTGCGGTGTGGCAGGGTTTGGCGCAGCTCTGATGATGTTGAGAGAGACAACGTTCCCATAGAAAGCACTGATGCTTCCCCGTGCTTGAAGTTATGTCACCGAAACACATCGCCTCATATGAGGCCATCAACGCGGCCAGAGGTGGCCTGCATATTGCCTCATATGGGACGGTGAGCGTGGCAGGAGTTAAAAAACAACAAAAAAACACCCTGCCTATACACTACTGTATGTACAGTACTCCTAATTTTGGCGCTGTTTTCCAGTCAATCTGCCTCATTTTGACGTCAAAACACACAGTGACAAAGGCGGGAACAGAGGTGTGGGTTTGGAGGCCGGAAACCAGTACAGTGCTGCCATACTGCACCCTATGCTTGCCTCTGAGCAAAGAGGAAGCAAAACACAGCAAACTGACTTCTGCATACAAGGTTCACTTCCGTTTCCCCAGGCAAGGATTATGTGACAACAATAGTGAATGACCAGTACATCACCGTCTCAGGCTGTGTATAACCAATGTGGCCTCCCAGGCGACTCGACCATACGGTAGGGAAGCAGACAGGTGCACATAGTGGGGGGTTTTGCACTAATCCCGGAGGCCAGGAGACTCCTGCCATTTGGTATAGAGGCAGACGGGAGTTTTTACCATACATTTACTCGTGGCTTGTGGCCTGTGTTACACACGCTGTGGCTGCTGGGAAACACAACTCCCAGTGACCAGGCAACTGTGGACGTTCGGTAGTGTGGAAGACTTGTGCTATCACTGAACATGTACTCGTGGCATGCAGTCTGTGTTAGATATGCAGTGGCAGTTGGAAAAGACTAATCCCGGCAGCCACATGACTTTGGACATTTGGTGGGGATGCGTATGGACGTTTAGACACCACTTCTGGGTTACAGTGGGCATTACTCCGGTGCTGGAGGTTCGAAAGGAGTGATGAACCAGCGTTGGACTTTGACCATTCAGTACAGGGGCGGATGGACATTTTAGCTCAGGTTGGGGTTACAGCCTATTTCCTATGCATGCCTAGAGCCCAGTGGCCATGATACCAAATGTTTGACCATGTCGGCTGGCCAGCCAAAGGTCTTGGGGACTTTTACATCCGGAGAATGGCAAATAAATTTGGATAATGATTTAATAGAGCCAAGGTCCTGTATCTGGATTATAAACACGTCCAGGTGCTGCACGTCCAGATAAATGAGGGGTTACCTACAATTTACTAATAGACGGATATTGCCAGATTCCTGTGTTACCTTCAATGCTACTAATATTCCTATCTCTAAAAGTGTTGAAATTCTCGGTGTTTCACTTAACAATGACCAGCACTGGACCTCTCTTATCTGATCACTTGCTTAAACCACCTCAAAGAAACTTGGATTATTGTTCAGAGTCTGTAACATCTTTCGAGCATTTATCTATAATTTATATGCGTCATATGTGCTCTCAGCTGAAATGTTGGTCAACTTTGTGGAATGGATATGGAGAGGCTGCACTAAAACAACTACACAAAATTCAGAACAAAGCTGTTAGAGTTATTCATAACCCTGCTTTATAAATAAACTAGCTCCCCTACAAGTAAGAAGGAATGTTGCATCCCTTGCATTATTTTAGAGATACTTTTTGACAAATGCTCAGACGAAGTTGCATCCATTGTGCCACCTCTCCATGCCTCCCACCATGCTACATGGGCATATCTGGCAGTGAACATGACTGGAATGTCACACAGCCATATTGCAGAACTGCCTATCTGAATTGTTTTCTTCCCCGAACTGCAACTCTTGGGAACTCGCTTCCCCAGAGTTGTTTTCCCCAGACTTAATCCTACAGCTGTCTAAATCTAATTCTTACAGATGTTTTATAAATGGACACCAGTAATCTGGTGTTTGGATTATTTTTTTTATTCATTCGTTTTTCCTTCCTTCGTTCTGTTATTGAAAAAATATATATATAACAATATACTATAGTAGACATAATACTATTCTTTAGCTAAAATCTGAGGTGGTAAATAATGCAAAACTACAGTACCTAATGTAATAAAATACTGGTACATATAAATATAGGCATACAAAGCAGAATTAAAGAGAGAAAATATGGATACGATGATATTAATGGTAATAGTACAACCTCAGAACCACGCAACCTCAGCACAGTACACTCACTACCACACAGCCTCACAACCACACAACCATACAACCACACAACCTCACAACCACACAGCCACATACCCTCACAACCACACAACCTCACAACCACACAACCAAAGAGCCTCACTACTCAACCTCACAACCACACAACCTCACATCCTCACAACAACACAACCTCAGATCCACACAACCACACAGCTTCACAACTACGCAACCTTACAACCTCACAACCACAAAACCACGGAACCACACAACCTCACATCCTCACAACCAACCTCATATCCTCACAACCACACAACTTCACAACTATACAGCCTCCTAACCACACAACCACACAATCTCTCACAACCATACAGTCTCACAATCACACAACCTAACAACTACTCATCTCACAGCCACACAACCTCACAACCCCATAGCTTCAATACCAGACAATGTCAGTGCCTTTACCCGGTTACCACAGCATCATTATACGACCTCATCAACATATCACACCACCACAATATCTCACAAACTCACAAGTAAGCCTTACCGACACACTACATTACCAACACACCTCATCACCACTACACAACTCATGAGCATTCTGCATCACTACCACAACATCACCTGCACCACATAAAATTATTTCTACATTTTATCACCACTACAACACTCAAAAGAAATCTATAAGACGATCACACACCTTCACCACTAAGTCCCACAACCCCTCTGCTTTCCAGCCACATACCTTCACCACCACATCACCACACCCCACAACCACTGGGCCTCACACTGGGAAGTTTGTCTCATAAAACTCACCCAGATTAAATTCTTTCTCCCTGTGGCACATCTTTTTTATTGCTGTGTTATTTACCTGTCAGGTGACTTTAGTTCCTTTCTACCTCATCTCACCTTACACTGAGTTATTCATAACCAGACTACCTCGCAACTAGACTACCTCACCATAGCCTCACAACCAGACTACCTCGCAACTAGACTACCTCACCACTTCTTCACAACCAGACTATTTCACAACCAGACTACCTCGCAACTAGACTACCTCATCATTGCCTCACAACCAGACTACCTCGCAACTAGACTACCTCACCACTGCTTCACAACCAGACTATTTCACAACCAGACTACCTCGCAACTAGACTACCTCACCACTGCTCACAACCAGACTACCTCACAACTAAACTACCTCACTATTTCCTCACCACTAGACTACGTCACTACTGGCCTACAACCAGACTACGTTAGCACTACCAAATCACTATTCACAACTAGCGTACCTCACCACTACCTCACAAATAGAATACGTTAACTGAGAAATTACCAATATGCCGGGAGTCGAACCCGGCACTCTCAGGTGAGAGCCAGGCAGGATACCACTACACCACGACCAGGTAAATGCTAAACCACGTTGTCACAATCTTGTAACCAACGTCCCTCCGCCCCCACTGTGGGCCTGAAGAGGGTGAGTTAACCCCCTGGCACTCGGGCAAGTAGATGCTTTTAATCTATCCCAAGCACTTACGGCAAGTCAATATGAAGAGAGAAACCTGTATTTTACACAGGAAAAATCATCTGAGAAATTACCAATATGCCGGAAATCGAACCCAGGACTCTCAGGTGAGAGCTGGGCAGCATACCACTACACCACGACCAGGTAAGAGTTAATCCATGTTGTCACAATCTTGTAACCAACGTCCCTCCGCCCCCACTGTGGGCCTGAAGAGGGTGAGTTAACCCCCTGGCACTCGTAAGTGCTTGGGATAGATTAAAAGCATCTACTTGCCCGAGTGCCAGGGGGTTAACTCACCCTCTTCAGGCCCACAGTGGGTGCGGAGGGACGTTGGTTACAAGATTGTGACAACATTAGTTAATTTCCTGGTCGTGGTGTAGTGGTATGCTGCCTGGCTCTCACCTGAGAGTCCTGGGTTCGATTCCCGGCATATTGGTAATTTCTCAGACGATTTTTCCTGTGTAAAATACAGGTTTCTCTCTTCAGAATACGTTAACGTTACGTCATTACTAGAATATGTTTGTACTACCTCACCATTACCTCACTACCAAATACCACACGTGCATATTACAGTAACTGTTTAAGCTGGTGGATCAACAGGTCCACTGCCTTATATTTCTTCACCGATTGTCTGTTCCGCCTGTAGGCAACCCTAGGCCTTCTTGTAGCCTAGACTACCATATTTTTTGTTTAAGCTGCCTCGCCTTTACTCTGCCTTACATGTTGCTTAGGTTACCAAAGGTATTGTTTATTCTGCTTCTCCATTATCCTGGTCTACCTAACAAGAAATTTATCCTACCTGACCTCTATTCTAGTGTCCTGCCGTTTAATGCTATGTTACCTCATCCAGTATAGGCTGTCTAACCTCTAAGATGTCTCACTTCTAGTCTAGGCTACCTCATCCTATCTATCTCATCAGCTAGCCTCCATCACTTCCAGTCTAGGCTACTGCAGGTCTAGGCTGCAACCAGACTAGGTTGCCTCCGGTCTAGGCTACCTTTAGTCTAGGCTTTCTCCAATCTAGGCCTACTGTAGTCGAGGCTACCTCCAGACATAACTACGAGTATCGCCAGTCTAGGCTACCTGCAATCTAGGTTTCCTTCAGCTTCAGTTTAGACTAAATCTAGTGAAGGCTTCCTTCAGTCTATAGTAGGCTACCTTCAGTCTAGGCTACATTTAGTGAAGGCTACCTCTAGTCTGGACTACCTCTGATCTAGGCTACTTCTAGTGAAGACTACTTCTAATCTAGGCTTCTCTAGTCTAGACTACCGACAATGTAACTTACCTGTTATCTCTGCTAATTTTGTCTAGACTACCTCCAGTGTTGGATACGTCTGGCCTAGGCTATACCTAGTCTAGGATACCAATTGTATAATTATGCCATCTTATGTGTATTCTTTCTACCTTTAGTCCATGCTACCTCAAGGCAAATCTATATCTGGCCTTGGGTATCTTTAGTCCAGGCAACAACTAATCTAGACTACTTTTTGTCTGCGGTACCTTATTTCTAGATTCTCTTCCCTTCAGCTTACCCCTCATTGTAGTTTTCTTCACACCAACTAATAGGTTACCCCCATCTCTAGTCCAGATTAATTCCAGTCTAGGCTACCGCTAGTGCTACCTCAACTCTTTTCCTCCATCCCAGCCGACCTCCTTTTTCCTTTTCTTCCTTCTCTACACATCACATTTATTTCCCTCTCCTAACCCCTTACCGATTTCAATTTCCATTTGGCTATTTCCTTTTTCCTTCACCGAGGTTCCACTCTCCTTCCAGGTATTTTATGTCCTCCGTGGATCATCATTTTTCCGACCACCCAGCCTTCCTCTCCAACTGATTGTTTTCCCGGTTTTCCAGAATGTCGTCCTCGTCTTCAGTTTTCCGTTTTTTTTTTTTCTTTTCTCCCTACCCTTCGTAAATTACCGAGATGGACTCGGACTGTTTTCCTCAATAACCCAGGAGGACTTCTTCATTTGGTGTAATTTTCCCGCAAGTTTGAGGAGGTTGGTTAATTTTGCAGACCTCTTGGGTGTGTCTCTGGTCAGATAATGCTAAGTCGGTTGAGGTTATGGGATTGCTTTCACTCTGCACAACAAGTATCTTTTTGCTTATTATTTTTGTTTGTCTTTTCTTTGCCTTTTACCCTTTCTATATGGCGATGTCCTTTTGTATTTCCTTTGTGATGTTTCCAGATTATTTTATCTAGTTTAGACGAGCCCCTTGTAGAAAAGTGCAATAAACTCCATCACAAATAAACATAGCCTGAACAACATTTCCACTTCCACATGCATAGTGTACTTCCCTCACTGCAAGCACCACTTCTCGACTCGTATCTGTGCAGCAAAGAGAGGAATAAATTGTGGCTGTCTTCCTTCCTCAGTGGAATTTTTAGTGCTGTATTTCACAGCACACTATTTTGCTCTTTCCATTTTCATTTCTCTCCCCTTCACCCATGCCTTTTGGAATCCTCTTTTATTTTCAGCAGTTTAGAATGCACAATATTGTTTCTATTCACCAATTAACCCGTTCAGCTCCAGGGCATCATGAATATTCTTCTTTCTTGCTGTTAATACTGACCAGTTTTACTCGATTTTGTAGAGGACCCTAGTAAAGAATGGGCTAATGAAGGCTGTACCTAATCCCTCCATTTTGAATCGCCAAGAGGTAGCAGAACTGAAAAATAAGTGACGTCCTGGCACTGAAAAGGTAAACAGTTATTCATGCAGACAGTAAGAAATGGTTGGCTTTCATAACAGTAACTGATACGATATTTTGGGTGTGGCCTCTTGTCCTGTGCCTACCAATATTCTGGGGTGATTTACTGAGGCAAATGCGTGTGGTCCATCTAGCTTATGTCACAGATTTTTCTCATTATACTTAACCTGAGACATCCTGTCGACGTATGGGTACGTTGCAACATTTTGCATTTCCCAGTCCTGACGACGTACTGGTACGTCGTGCAATTGCAAGGTCTCTAATTTGCACAATTTTCAATTTTTGCGCATGATTTTCGTACGTATACACGGGACACCTTCCTCTATTCCTCTACAAGATGCCAAGCAGGGACAATGCCTTACACTGCATAACCTCCCCCTCCCATTGTCTCAGTAATTCACCTGTTACCAGTGACCTGGCCAATAAAGACATTCAGGGCCAGAGTGATTCCCCAGTCGATGACAATATGGAGGACAAAGTTTACATAGCATTAGAGGAAGATACAGTCAGAAATGATGATCAGGTAATGTGGCAAAAGAAGGTCAGGAATGGTGATGAGTTAGTGAGTGAAACAATGCTTATAATGCCTATATTTCTGTTTGAAAACCAATATACTCTTGTACTACATATAAATTCGTACCAAATAAATAAATAAATACCGTTTATGAGTGGTGTGGAATAGTTATCCTCCCATAGAACTCGTTTTCTTTGCAGCCAGCCTGATAGAAAACCCTGTAAGGTAAGGAGGTACTCCTACCTGTATCGAGTATTTTAAACCTCAGGTGAGCGATTTTTCTATGAATTTTCGATGTTTTCACCAAAAGCGGAGGTTTTAGCCAAAAAAAAAAAAAAATCCAAAAATGGTCGGGACTGGGGGGTGTCGGAGGTGCGAAAGTGCTCGGGACGTGACGAGTTAACACTATCCTTTTCCCATTTTTATATCCAAACCAATCAAAGTAAACGCTGTCCGTTCACCGACTACCGAACACCAAAATATCCTCCGGTGGCCATTTCAGTGAATGATATACAACGCTGAGCCTTGAAGCTCAGCAGGTTTGGCTCATATAAGTTTCTTGTGCAGGTAAAACTGCACAATCGAAGGTTGTCTGGCAACCAAAGTTAACTTTCCACATATGATGTGTGTTGGAGGGGGTTGTTACGAGGTGTGGAGAGACATAGAAGCATAAAAAAAATCAGTAAGCTGAACTTTCCCAAGACATTTACCATGAGCCAATTATGCACGTGAATTAGGTTAAATTGATTAGCTAATGTAATATAACCTTGAGAAATGCATGGAGCGGTGCTGAGTGAGGGGAGAACCAAGAACCCTGAAAAGCAGTAAGCTAGACATTCACTATAGGCTAATTGCGTACGTAAAGTAGTATAGCCAGAGGTGGTCAGGTTACTGATGTAGGCTGCAACATACTGTGTAGAGGGATCAGAGAGGGATGGTATTTTTCGGACAGATGAGTTTTGTTGTATAGGACTTACTAATACTGTCTTGTAGCAATAGAGTTAGTAAAGGAGGGTTACTTTCGTGTGATTGCTTCTTTGATGCATCATTTTTTAGATATGCTGTGTTGTTACCTTCTTACCTTAGGCATTTTGTGTAAACTTAAACAACGAGACGCAGCATGGGTACTGAGGCACAGCATCCACAAACACTGATGTATGGCAAGGGGTTTGATGAAGGAAGATGAATGAGGATCTAGAACCTTGAAAATTAAATGGCTTGAACTTTACAGTGTACCTAGCGTAGTTATTGTTGTGGTCCCAGGTTCACCTGAAACGTGAACATAGTAGACTGTAGGCTAAAACTGCCCTTTTGCAATCCACCATCCTCCATTTGGAGAATTGGGAGGGAGTTGAAGGACGTTTGTATAAATAGGCAGTGGAACCGTCTAGTTATATCAGTGCCACCACATGAAGGTGTCCTTCCACATCCCCATATACCAATTATCTGTACGAAATAGTGCAAGTAATGGTGGTTTGGCTGCTGTGACAAGGCATCCAGAAACAATTGTGTCGGAGGTGTAGACAGTAGAGAACTTATAACCTTGAGAATCAATGGGCTTTGACTTTATCACTGTGTGGTGATAGCAAGGAGGGAGAATGGTGGTGATGGTGGGAGGAATTAATAACTATATGTTTATCAACATATCCTGTAACCCAGTTCGAAAGGAATGTCCTAGTATTATTATTTGAAAGATGACCAGTCTTAATACACAATAGAAGATAATATAGTTGATCTGCAGAATTTGCATCAGACACATAAACAAATCTCCAAAAACAACAAAAATTGGCTTGTTTGTCTAGATAAGGCGTCTACAGTTTCTGATGCATGGGGTGAGGGGGTGGAATATTGAAAGTCAGTGGCCTTCGGTATCACCATATGCCTAGTGTATGCTTTCAAGGTTGTACAAGCAAAGGTGGCCCTGTGACTTGGGTATTGTGTTCACAGGTCTAATGTGCTGTGGTGGAGTCAGTGGCCTGTCACCATAACCATTATTTCCTTCTGTACACCAGGGGATGGTCATATGGTGGTAAAAGGGTGATGGTGATGACGATGATGATAAGAAGGGAAAATATGGATACGATGATGATGATGATGATAAGAAGAGAATATATGGATATGATGATGATGATGATCATTAGGAGGAGGAGGAGGAGGAATATGGGTACGAAGATGATGATGATAATGATATGATGATGAAGAAGAGGAGGAGGAGGAGGAGGAGGAGGATAATGGATATGATAATAATGGTGAAAATGATAACGATGACTCTAAGATGTGTACAGTTTATTTCCGAAAAGTTGTCGTTATTTTGAAATGTCACGAAATAACAGCTCTAATTCTTGGCAAATTGTTTTGCCGGAACACCGTCAGGAGTTCCACAAGGGTTCTTGGTCAGCTCGAGTCAAAATTGCAATTGCCACCGGTGCAGTGTTTTACCTATCAGCACCAGTGCAATGTTGCCCTTAATCACCACCAGTGCAGTGCTGCCTTTCATCACCACAAGTGCAGTGTTTCCCCTCGTCACCACTAATGCAGTGTTGCATCTCATCACCACCAGTGCAGTGTTGTGCCTCATCATCTCAGTCGCCTCAGACAGTTGAGTCTTAGACTGAACTGTCTGACTTGAATGACAGCAAACCTTTCTCTGTATCCTTCTTCTTTCTTTATACGCATTTCAAAGCCAAAGGTGGTTGTTGTATATATGTATGAAAACAACATATCTTGCTCTGGTGTTCCTGAACTTCATTCTTCTGATTTCTCTACTCATTGGTTTCGGCTTTCCTGTCATCCTCTGACTAAATATATCTGTGATGTTTACTTATCCCCTGGTTCTAATTACTATGAAAAATTATTTGACTATCTTACTTCTAAGATCTAACACATCCTATCATTTTCTCCTTTCTCTGAAAACTATATTCTAGGAGATTTCAATGTTCACCACCACCTTTGGCTCTTCTCTCCTTCCACTTATCCACCTGGTGAACAAGTCTATCATCTTTTCTATTCTTAATGACATAGAGCAGCTTGTATAGCACCCTACCGATATTCTTGATTGCAGTGAACAGAGTTCCAACATACCTTACCTCTTCCTTACCTCTAATCCATCTGCTTATATTGTCAATCTCTTCTCTTTGTTGGGCTCCTCCGATCACAACATTAGTTAACTTGTCCTATCACTCCAGAGAGGCCTGTGGACCCTCCAAAGAAGAAGCGGCTGTGGTATTTCAGAGCTGCTGGTTGGGAGACTCTCAGCAAATGATTCTTTGTTTTTCCCTGAAATGATTATTGCTTCCATTGCCGAGAGTCATCTGACTGTGCCTTGCACATTACAGTGGTTATTCTTATGTGCATGGAAGAGTGCATTCCATTCTCATATCCTGTGGCTAATGCAAAAAAAAAAAAAAGTACTTGGTTTATTCACACTTGTTCTAATGCTCTCCACAACAAGAAGGCCTACGAAAGGACCCAGAGTCAACCCATCCCTGAATCTCATCTTTATATTTCTGCTTGGAATCATACTAAGTTTGTTCTTCACTCTGCTGAAAATAATTTCATTCTTTCTAAATGCTCTGAACTATCCAACTCAGATTCTTCCCGTTCCGTCCAGCATCTTGCCAAAAACCGTTCTAACAACTTTACCTCATTATCCTTCCCTCCTCTTTTCCACTCTGATGGCTCTGTAGCTATTTCTTCTACTGATAGAATAGAACTCTTTGCTCAGACTTTCTCCTCCAATTCCACTTTAGACAGCTGCAGTGCTGTTCTTCCATCACTTCCCCTCTCTGGCTTCCTCATGGCTAACATTAAAATGTCTTCAATTGACATGTTTTCTGTCATCACTGGCCTCAGTGCTAACAATGCATATGGACCTGATGGGGTCCCTCCTGTTGTCCTCAAGAGCTGTGCTTCTGTGCTTACACCCTGCCTAGTAAACTTTCTCCTTTATCTATCAACTTGTACATTTCCTCTTGCTGGAAGTTTGCTCTCATGCAGCCTATCACAAAGAAGGTTTACCATTCCAGTCCCTCTAACTATCGCCTAATTGCTTTAACATCCTGTATTATGAAAGTTTTAGAGTCTGATCTTAACAAAAACCAATTCAAAGCATCTTTCCTATCACAACCTTCTTTCTGATCATCAGTATGGGTTCCGCCATAGACGCTTCACTAGCAATTTTCTCACCTACCTTTCAGACTTTTGGTCATTCTCCTTTCGGGACATTGGCGAAAGATTTGGCATTTCACATGAAATCTCAAAGGCTTTGGATCAAGTCTGGCATAAATCTTTAATTTCAAACTGCCCTCTTACAGTTTCTATCCTATCTGTGACTTCATTTTTAGCATCCTTTCTGGTCGTTCTATAGCTGCTGTTGTAGATGGCCACTGTTCTCTTCCTAGAGCTATCAATAGTGGTGTTCCTCAGGGCTCTGTCCTATCACCAACTCTCTTCCTTTTATTCTTGAATGACCTTTTAAGCTGTACATCTAACCCTAACCACTCATACATTGATGACTCCACCCTTCACCTTTCCATTCATTTCCTGCAGCGTCCATCTCAGCAGTTACTTCAACAAACATGGGATGAGGCTTTGGCACACCTAATATCTGACTCGTCTCATATCTCTGATTGGGGTAAAAGCAATCTTGTTGTTTTTAACCCCTCCGTGGCCGCCGGCGTCAAATGACGTTTAGCCGATCAATGGCCACAGGCGTCATTTGAGCACTGCCTATAAAAAACTGCAAAAATTTTTGGGAAGTGAACGAACGTTCTGAACATCTTCACACTGACCTACACTACACTCCCATACACCTCATCAAGCAGTTCGCCTGGTGCTGTGATGAGTGGATTTTCGATTTTTTTCACTCCTATAGCCATGCCTAAACAAGCACAAGTACACCCATTATCTCGACCCAGGCAGAACATATCTTTGTCCTCTCTTGCAAAACACACACAACCACCTGCTTACGATTATGAAGTAATACAGGCACATACAAAAAAGACATGATAAAATGTGAAAAATACATTTTTGTCTTGGTATCTTTACCTATTTGCTCAGGTTTTCTGTAATGGTTTGGATCATTTGATGCAGTGCAACTTGTAGAAAACTGTGAAAACCTTAGAGACGTGAACGAAAATCTGGGACATGAGACTGACCTTGACTTCACCCTCTCACATATCATGTCAGTTCACCACCTGCTGTCATGACAAGTGGATGTACGATTTTTTCGCTCGTGGCCATGCCTAAAAACACATAGTTACACCCATTATCTCGACCCAGACAGAAAATACAATCTTTTTCCTCCCTTGCAAAACACATACAACCACCCTGTTTACGAGACAGCAATATATATTGCGAAAATAACAAGGTAAATTGATAAAGATGAACGTAAAGTGACAGAGATGAACATGTTATTATTCAAAAAATACGTTTTCCCTGTCTGTAAACTTATTTATTTCTGCTTTGTATCTGTATTCGTAATAATTAGACTTCTGAAACTGCATTACGATTCTATTTTTAGCCATGCTTGTGGTGTGGGAGCTTGAAGTTGCGACTCACTTCCGCATTGCTAATCGGATCTGACCCTCCACTTTATTCTCCAGAGGCAGAGTCTAACCTTGGAGGACGTGCAGTTTTCTCATTTAGGACCGAAAATTCAACTCTTTCGTTCCCTTTTCCAAGCATGGGCACAACGATAACTTAAAAAATAACTCGAAACTACCATAAACATATTTTATATCAAAAAGGTGAAAAATTATTCATAACAATTTTTTTTCCAGCCATTCCTAACAGATTATGTACTGAAATCATTCGATATCATCATATCTCATATATGCACAACATTTGAGCACCATTCGTATTGTTTTGGGAGGTAAAAAAAAATAGCAACACCTGCCCAGTTGTGTTGCGCAGCGCTCCTGGGCGGCAATATCGGTTGCCGATATTTCTGCAATTTCCGCGCTCCATCACAGGCCATAAAATGCGTCTAGGAAGCTGGAATTTGCACTGTCAGGTGCATCTGAACTTTCTCTTCAATATGGCAAGAAAGGATAATCAATTTTCGAAACTTCAAAAAATGGACCCGGTTTCGGCCTGGTGTGCACGGAAAATTCCAGGCCTTCGGCTACGGAGGGGTTAATCCTTCAAAAACTTTGTTCATACATCTCTCACACAGACAAATATTCATCAGGAATATTCTCTAATTTTTAACAATATCTAACTCAATCCTGGATCATCTTTAAACATATTTGTGGGTTTATTCTCTCAGGATTTACCTTGGAAAGATCATATTACCTCTCTTGTAAAATCTGATTCCAAGAGAATAGGTGTGCTAAACCGACTCCACGCATTTTTTATCCCTGCACAGTTGTTGACTTTATACATGGGTTTTATTTGCCCGTGTGTAGAGTATGACTTTCATGAGTGGGGAGGCTCCTCACGTACAGCTCTTCACAACAAGGTGGAGTCAAACACTTTACATCTCATGAACTCTTCTCCTCTTACTGCCTCCCCTCAATCTCTGTCTCTTCACCACAGTGTTGCATGTTTATCTCTTTTCTGTGGCTACTTCAATGGTCACCGCTCCTCTGACCTATCTGCTTGTTTCGCTCATCCTCTACGGCGGGCATGTGGAAACCATCTAGCAACAAACTCCCATCCCTTTTCTGTCCATCTCTCTAATGCATGAGTTAATTGTTACTTCCAGTCGTTCATGTATGCAGCGGGTCAATTCTGGAAATGTCTCCCTCTGTCTGTATTTCCTACTGCCTATGATCTCCAGTCTTTCAAACGCTGTGTGTCCAGGCATCTCGAAATGAACGGATCTTGAATTTGGCTATGTTATTTTGTTTTTCTTTTCTCTTGAAGGGAACAATTTCCTGGCTCCTCGCCTTTGGTTCCTTCTTCCTTGCAATGAAAAAAAAAATACAGTGTTGCCTTTCATCACCTCCAGTGCAGTGTTGCTCCTCATCACCACCGATACAGTGTTACCCTTCATCACCACCGGTCTATTGTTGCCCCTCATCACCACCAGTGCAGTGTTGCCCCTCATCACCACCAAGACAGTGTTATCCCCTATCACCACCAGTGAAGTGTTGCCCATCATCACCACCATTGAAGTGTCGGCCCTCATTACTATCGTTATAGTGTTGCCTTTCATCACCACCAGCACAATGTTGCCTCTCATCACCACCAATGCAGTGTTGCCTCTCATCACCAGTTCAGTGTTGTCCCTCACTGCCACCATCGCAATGTTGTCCCTCTTCTCTACCAGTACTGTGTTGTCCCACATCACCACAAGTGCAGTGTTGCCAGGGAACATTACCAAGCTGCGCAGCACATTGCTGTTCAGTTAAGCATCATTACCATACTTTTCCTGGCATGGCCGTCCAGCTGCACCTCAAGACCGGATATTTTGTTCATTACGGCAGCACCTCCATACCTCACACACCTCATAACGACGTAGCACTTTTATCAACTTGCAACACGCAAATCTGATCATTACGCACCCCCTCACCAATTCCCCTCTGCAATCTCCCCCCTCTCATCTATATGATTACAAATAAAACTAGCTACCTCACATTTACAGTCATTTACATTTGTTGACTTACAGTTATTTACTATTAGGTACTATTATTTGCTCACCACAAGTTTGCTCATCTGTATTTACCCACGATAATTTACATTATACATTCATACTGGCTCGAGTGTTGCTCGCTGCACCTATACTTCTCGTTTATCTCTCACTTATACCTACTTTCTTTTTATAGCGGAAAAGACGATGGAAAAACAAATGAATAAAAAAATAATCCATACACCAGATTACTGGTGTCCTCCATTCATAAAACATATGTAACAGTTAGAAGTGAACAGTTGTTGGATGAAGTTTTGGGGAAAATAACTCTGGCGAAGCGAGTTCCAAGAGATGCAGTTCCGGAAATCAAAGATCTCTGATAGGTGGAAATTCTGCAATATGGCTGTTTGACATTCCAGTCATGAGCACTAACAAATGCCTATGTAGCACAGGAGAAGGAATATAGAGGTGGCACAATGGATGCAGCTTCGTCTGAGCATTTGCCATAAAAGTCTCTGTTAAATAATGCAAGGGAGGTAACATTCCTCCTTACAGGTAGGGGAGGTAGTTTATTTGTAATAGAAGGATTATTAATAATTCTACCATTTTTGTCCTGAATTTTGTCTAGTTGGTTTAATGCAACTTCTTCATGTCCACTCCACAAGGGTGAGCAATATTCCAGTAGAGAGCGCACACGACTCTTATAAACTACAGCTAACTGCTCATCAGTGAAGAAGTTACAAACTCCGCACAATAATGCAAGTTTCCTTGAGGAGGTTTTAGCAAATGATCTAACATGAGATGTCCAGGTGAGTGCATTGTTAAGTGAAACATCAAGAATTTCAGTACTTTTGGAGATAGGAATATTAGTAGCACTGAAGATATTACGGGAATCTGGCAATATGTGTCTATTAGTAAACTCTACATATTAAGTTTTTCTAGCATTAAATGAAACAAGATCATTTTGTCCCTATTCAGTGATCCTTGATAAGTCTTGATTTATGGAGATGGCTGTACCGAGTTGTGAGTTTGAGATAGTAAACTCTGTGAATGGGTGTTTAAGTGTGAATGAACTGTGATGGTCATATGAATGGATGGTATTATAGGTGATGGATAAGAGATCATCAATATGAATTAGGAATAGGGTTGGAGCCAGAACTGATCCTTGTGGCATGCCAGTCCATAACCCTTAGCACATCACACTTCTATGTACTCATCTTACTTGTATTTACGTATTTCTACTTATCACATACACATAAACAAATAAATACTTAAAATAAAACTCAAAAGCATTTGGTCACTAATGCACATCGTCCACCATTACTAAAAAACTAGATCAGTAAACATCTGGCAATAGGAGGAATATCATCGCAGGTTTGCCAAAATAAAAAATTAGTTGTAGGATTCGACCATCGCATTTCAGTGTCTCTTTGCTTTCCTATCCCCCTCACCCACAAAAAAAAGAAAATACAACTGCAGTAGATCAGTAATCCCATGGCAATCACAGGCATATTGTCACAGTTTCACCCAAGGAATTAATATATAAGCCAGATATTCCACAACACTGCCTACAATGTTTGGATACAATTTGCCCATTTGATTTTGAGATATTTTGAAAACACAGACACACAGACACACCCAAACACAGGCAATTACATTATAGTCTCGCTTAGCAAGACGATGTACATATATATATATATATATATATATATATATATATATATATATATATATATATTGTTACATAGCCTATGATTTCATCATCCTTTGTGTAATTTTAACGCACAGTATGCTGCATGTTTGATCACGAGCGTGTTCTGCCTCAGTCCCCCCTTCTACCGTTATAGTAGAGTAAGTCGTCCTTTCTGTTGTTCAGAGCAGGATTGTCAGCTCTTTGTCCCCTATGGCTTCATTTGCGCGTCCTTCTTACAAGTTGTATCAAGCTCTGCTGGCCCCTATATAATGAGCTCAGTCTCTGCATTATTGCCACTTAGATTTACTCCTCATTTTGCTCACATCTCTGTCCTCCCCTGTACAGTTATTATTATTATTGTGAGTGCTCAGGAAGTCTCCAACCATCTAGCAGCTGTGTAATTTGAGTATAAGTGTTATTGCATTTTGTTCTTGTACTGTATAGCATAAGTTAATTTGTAGGCCTAGTGAAGTTTTTGTGATTCATGTGGGGTTCTTGTTGTCAGCCATCATTAATAATAGTTTGTATCTGTAATAATTTATCTTGCATTAACTGAGCATTACCCAGTATATTTTCATTTTATCAGGGCTGACTTAGGTAAATTTACTCTTGCTAATTTCGAGTTAATAGAGGCTATTGCAGTTAACCATATATTTAACCTGTTTTTTTTTGCCATTACATTATCCTTATGAGTCCTGAATGTTTTGTCGTTAGTTTGAGCATTAAACTTTAACTTGTAATTTTACCTAACTCTTTTATTTTGAACCTGGACCTTTACGGGACAGTAGTGATTATTAGTATTCTCACTTAAAGTGTACATTATCTTTCTCTCTTCCGTAACATAAATCTGGCGACCTCTTATCAGGATATTCAGGATATTATCATAAGGATATTGCTTGATATTTTGTGACTGTGATTTATTCATGATGTCTACTATTACTACGCTTGATGAAGCCAAAGATTTTTTGTCAAATGTGCAAACAGTGTGTGATGTAGAAAACAGAACAAAGAATGAACTTAAGCTTGTTGCTCAACAATTGGGAACTGCAGTTCACTCTCATCATTCTAAAGATCAAATTGTTGGCATGATTAATAAAAGCTTGTTTAATGTAACTCCTCCAAATGAGCAAACGCAGATTTAATTAGCTAAGTTACAGCTAGCTCTGCAGGAGGCTCGTGCTAAAGAAGCTGAATTTCAGGCAAATGCTAAGCAGGCGGAGTCTCAGGCTCGTATTCAGGAGGCACAGATACAGGCACAAATTGAACTTGCCAGGATTCAGGCAGACCATGAGTATCGCATGAAACAAGGTGGAACTGGATCATCTAGCTCTGATGATTTTGATGTGGCTAAAAATGTTAAACTTGTCCCTCCTTTTAATGAATCTGATTTAACAAAGTATTTTCAGTTGTTTGAGAGGGTAGCTACAGGTTTTAATTGGCCCAAAAAGTATTGGCCAGTACTCCTTCAAACTGTTCTCACTGGTAAAGCTCAAGTAACTTATGCATCTTTGCCTCAGGATCAATCTGATAATTATGATGTAATTAAAAGCTTGATTCTTAAGGCCTATGAGCTTGTTCCTGAAGCCTATAGAGTAAAATTTAGGACAACTTACAAGCAAGATAAGCAATCCCATGTTGAGTATGCAAAAATCAAAGAAGATCTGTTAGAGCAGTGGTTCTAAGAATGTGGATTCTGATTTTGGTAAATTTAAGCAGATGATTTTGCTGGAGGACTTCAAGAGGTGTATTAGTAAAGATGTAAGCCTATATCTTGATGAGATTGTCTGATGCTGCAGTTTTAGCTGATGAATATGTTCTCACTCACAAGAGATATTCTAGAGAAAAAGGGAAAGCTGACAGTAAGTACGTTGCCTCTACTCAGAGTACAGGTAACAGGAAAGAGAATAAAGATGATGTTTCTCAGGAAGTAAATATCAGCTTCACCTCTAGATTTCAGAAAAGTAAATGTACTTATTGTAGTAAGCTTGGTCATACTACGGAGAAATGTTTCAGGAGACAGCGTGATGTGAACAAAAAGGAGTCTTTAAATATTCAGTCAATTGGTCTAGTGTCCACTCTTGAGAGTTCCCAGAATTCTTTAACTGAGTTAACTGAACCTGCTTTGAGGGGTAACTTAAATTCTCATGATGGAGCTCCTCTTTTGAGCAGTAACGTGGGTGACACTCTCAAGAGTTCATGTGCTAATTTCCTGTCTGATGGTTTTGTCAGTCCTCTGGACAGTAATGACAGGAAATCAGTTAAAATATATCGTGATACAGGTGCTTGCCAATCCCTTATGCTGACCAGTGTTCTAGGCTCTAATGTTAATTCCTCTGATGAAACTGTAATCTTACAAGGTGTAGGGAATAATTACTTCTCTGTCCCTCTGTGCAGAGTGAATTTAGAGTCTGGTTTTGCTAATGGTTCCGTTATGGTTGGGATGGTTGAGACACTCCCAATGTCAGGTGTAACTTTCTTACTTGGAAATGATATTGGTGGAAGTCAAGTGTGTCCAGCTCCTCAGTTGTCTAGTGAGCCAGTGGCTGCGTCCCAGGATTGTGATGTCCCTGATGTATTCCCTGCATGTGCTGTCACTAGGGCTAAGTCTAAAGTTACTGGTGACTTAGAGGATAATGATGATGATGATGTTATCCTAGCTGACACTTTTCTTGCTAATTTGGACCACTCACCAGATGAGGCAGTACCCCGTAGTGTTGATAACTTGTCTCATCAAGAGTTGGTTGAGTTGCAGGTTGCTGACCCTGAGTTGAAAGGTCTAGCTAACTCTGCTTGCAGTGAAGAAGAGTCAGCTGGTGCTTCTACTTGTTATTATATAGAGTCAGGAGTACTTATGAGGAAGTGGAGACCCCCAACAGCATCAGCCGACTGTGAATGGGAGGTTGTACATCAACTTGTCATCCCTCGTGTTTGTAGGCAGGATATCATTAGAGTGGCTCATGATTCCAGTTTGGCAGGACACCTTGGAGTGAGGAAGACTGTGGCACGCATTTTGAAACACTTCTACTGGCCAGGTATCTTCAGAGATGTTTCCTGGTATTGTAAGTCTTGTCACACCTGTCAAGTTGTGGGGAAGTGTAATCAGACAGAAAAGGTTGCACCTCTAGTTCCCATTCCTCCTTTTGAGGCGCCATTCACCCGTGTGTTGGTGGATATTGTGGGCCCTCTTCCTAACACTTCTTCAGGATTTTCTTATGTGTTGACCCGATTGATATGGCTACTCGTTATCCTGAAGCCGTTCCACTTAGAAATATCTCAGCAAAGAACGTGGTTAAGGAAATGCTAGGGTTCTTCACAAAGTTTGGTCTGCCCAAGGAGGTACAGTCAGACCGGGGAAGTAATTTCATGTCAAACCTTTTCAAGCAGTCTCTGAAAGAGTTGGGCATCACCCAGATCACGTCTTCAGCTTACCATCCCCAGACCCAAGGAGCGTTGGAGAGATATCATCAAACACTCAAATCGATGCTCAAGAAATACTGTTTGGAACATCAGAAAGACTGGGATAAAGATCTTCCATTTGTTGTATTTGCTGCAAGAGAATCTCCAAATGAATCACTGGGCTTCTCACCTTTTGAACTACTGTTTGGCCATGAAGTAAGAGGACCCCTTAAGTTACTCAAGGAATGCTGGCTGTCGGAGGAAGATGACGTCAACCTGCTGGAGTATGTGATGAAGTTCAAAGAACGGCTGTCCACTGCTTTACAGCTGGCGAGAGAGAATTTAGGAGCTGCTCAGGAGAAGATGAAGACTTGGTATGATAAGAAGTCCAGGTTACGCCACTTTCAGCCAGATCAGGTTTTGATTCTGCTACCAGTGCATGGGCAACCTCTTCAAGCCAAGTTTAGTGGTCCTTATTTCGTGGAGAAGAAACTCAGTGATGTCAACTATGTCATCACCACACCAGATCGTAGAAAGAACAAGCAACTATGTCACATCAACATGCTAAAGTTATATCACAGGCGGGACGAAAATAATCCAGTCTGCACTGTAGCTGTTCCACCCGAGTCTGCAAGTGAAGCTCTCCCATGCAGTATGAGCCTGAGTCATAGTTTGGGGAAGAATCCTGATATCATGAATGATCTCCAGACTAAGCTTTCTCATCTAGCTCCCGAGGAAAGGCAGGAGTTTTCGGCATTACTGCAGGAGTACCCGCAAGTGTTCCGTGCCACTCCAGGAAGAACCACTGTGTTGATGCATGATGTCGATGTTGGAGACGCAAAGCATATTAAATTGCCTCCTTACCGTGTGAACCCAGTGAAAGTTCCTCTCATCCAGAAGGAGCTTGGCTACCTGTTGGACCACAAGATGATTGAGCCCTGTCAGAGCGAGTGGAGTTCTCCTGTCACTCTGGTCCCTATGCCGGGTGGGTCACAGCGGCTTTGCATCGACTACAGACGTGTTAATCAGATAACCAAAACAGACACTTACCCTCTCCCCCGCGTGGAAGATTGCATAGACAAGATCGGAAAGGCTAGGTACATAAGTAAGTTTGATTTGTTAAAGGGATACTGGCAAGTACCTATGACTGAACGTGCTAGAGAGATCTCATGTTTTGTAACACTAGGAAAGACTTTTGCATGTTCTGTAATGCCATATGGTATGAAGAATGCACCAGCCACATTTCAGAAGCTCATGAATGTTGTAACAGAGGGTTTGGCAGGGTGTGTTGTTTATATTGATGATGTATTAATCTTCAGTGACAACTGGAAAGATCACCTATGCCATGTCAGTAAATTTCGTGAGCGTTTGGTTCATGCTAATCTTGTAGCTAATTTATCAAAGTGTGAGTTTGGTCAAGCTAAAGTTCAGTACCTTGGGTATGTAATTGGTGATGGACATGTTGCACCACCAGGAGCTAAGGTTCAGGTTATAAGTGATCTTCCCAGACCTAAAAGTAGGAAAAAGCTACAAAGATTTTTGGGAATGGTAGGTTATTACAGGAGATTTGTTCTTAACTTTTCAATTCTTGTATCACCACTTACAGACCTACTGAAAAAGGGAGTTAAATTTGTCTGGACCGATAACTGTGAATCCTCTTTCAACAAACTTAAAGCTATCCTATTAAGTCAGCCAGTGCTCGCTACTCCAAATTTTGCTAAGCCTTTTAAGATGGCTGTTGACGCAAGTGATACAGGAGCTGGGGCTGTTTTGCTGCAAGAGTATGATCAGGGTATTGAACACCCTATATCTTATTACAGTAAGAAGTTCACTCCACCTCAAAAGAACTACTCAACTATTGAGAAAGAGCTTTTGGCCTTGATTTTGGGTTTACAGCATTTTTCATTTTATTTGTGTTCTGGTTTTGACCCCATAGTCATTTATACCGATCATAACCCACTGAAATTCCTTAGTAAGTTTAAAGATAAAAATCAGAGATTGACAAGATGGAGTCTACTTCTTCAGGAGTATTCATTTGACATAAAACATGTCAAAGGGAAAGAAAATATTATTGCAGATTGCTTATCTAGACTTTAGACAGATTGTTTTAGAGTAATAAGAAATTTCCTTTGTAAATTTCTTTTTCTTTGTGGGGAGGTGTTACATAGCCTATGATTTCATCATCCTTTCTGTAATTTTAACGCACAGTATGCTGCATGTTTGATCACGAGCGTATTCTGCCTCAGTCCCCCCTTCTACCGTTATAGTAGAGTAAGTCGTCCTTTCTGTTGTTCAGAGCAGGATTGTCAGCTCTTTGTCCCCTATGGCTTCATTTGCACGTCCTTCTTACAAGTTGTATCAAGCTCTGCCGGCCCCTATATAATGAGCTCAGTCTCTGCATTATTGCCACTTAGATCTACTCCTCATTTTGTTCACATCTCTGTCCTCCCCTGTACAGTTATTATTATTATTGTGAGTGATCAGGAAGTCTCCAACCATCTAGCAGCTGTGTAATTTGAGTATAAGTGTTATTGCATTTTGTTCTTGTACTGTATAGCATAAGTTGTTAATTTGTAGGCCTAGTGAAGTTTTTGTGATTCATGTGGGGTTCTTGTTGTCAGCCATCATTAATAATAGTTTGTATCTGTAATAATTTATCTTGCATTAAGTGAGCATTACCCAGTGTATTTTCATTTTATCAGGGCTGACTTAGGTAAATTTACTCTTGCTAATTTCGTGTTAATAGAGGCTATTGCAGTTAACCATATATTTAACCTGTTTTTTTTGCCATTACATTATCCTTATGAGTCCTGAATGTTTTGTCGTTAGTTTGAGCATTAAACTTTAACTTGTAATTTTACCTAACTCTTTTATTTTGAACCTGGACCTTTACGGGACAGTAGTGATTATTAGTATTCTCACTTAAAGTGTACATTATCTTTCTCTGTTCCGTAACAATATATATATATATATATATATATATATATATATATATATATATATATATATGGAGTTTCTGTGGTACAGTGGTAGAGTGTGCATCTCACATGCTGGTGGATGTTGGTTTGTCTCCCGCGAGAGTTGTAAAAACTTTGGGAAGCGTTCACCGAGCCACTGACCACTTTGGTGGACATAAGGGGTGCTGTGGTTGAACCAGTGTCGCATACTAGTATGCTTACACCCAGTCGGCTTAACCCCTACACCGTGGGCATGTTTACCGATGTTTTGCGTGTGCCGCGGGGTTATTCGGGCAGACTCTCAAAAAATATTTGCCAAAAATCAGTTATTAGTCCTAGAATATTGAAATTACATATGCTTATGGCACATACCTTCAGCTTTCTCCTGGAATGTTTGTTGAGCCTTCGTCTGTTACCGTAGGACTTGTGGAGACCTCTGAAGTTGGGTAACAAAGTCTTCACTTTACACTTCCCGACAACCCGTAATATGATTACCACAGCCAGATATTAACACTATAAACACTACTCTATGATTTTCAAGTAGTTTGGGATTCATACTCCAAAAAAAAAAAAAACACTGTGAAAGCAATGAAAATTATGAGCACGTCTGACCGTCGCACTTGCGCTAGTTTGCTCTTGGAACTCTGTCATTTATTATTGATAAAACCCCTCACACTTTATATTTCTATTACTATATAACACATATATATATCTACAGTCTTTATCCATAAGTTTCCTTCAGTAGTATTAGTTTATTGTCACTTAGGGATTCAATTTCTTTCAGTAAAAATACATAGCATTCACTTTCTCGTCCTGTATACTAGCATTGAGAGTGAATGTCACTTTCATCTTCACTCTCATAACTCATAGTATTCAGACATGCTAGAGTGAAACTTTCACTTTCATTACTCCTAGGATATATACTCGTATTCTTATAATACCACTCATTTACATTTCTATTTACGTTCTCTATTTTCTTTACGTTATTTACATTTCTATTTTATTTACACTGTGTTATGCACTGTCACTTGAAGTAACTTATAAAACTATTTTCCATTGTTCACGTATATTTACATTCATCACTTTCACTTGCTGTTTACACATTATTTACACATTATTTACAATTCCACTTGCACTGTTTTACTCAATAGAAAGATCGTAGTCACTCTTTTTTCAATTGTCAGCCCTTTACCTCTTTCCACACGAGGTTTAGTAGGGGGTAAAGGTAACAGGGCCCTTTGCATGGGGGTGAAAAAGTCCCTGAAGTCAGCAAGACGAAACAGACGTACCTCCACTTCGGAAGATGAGAGTAAACTGATAAGGGAGGGCCGGGTGGAGGCCTACTTAGGGGAGGTTCAGTACTACCAATGTTAGCTCTTGAAACAGCTATGTATAGCACTGAAATGATTGGCAGGAAATCTAGACAATACATTATAAATTAGGTAGTTCCATGTGGATGTAAATATCACTTAGGCTTCTCCCCTCCCTCCTTATATGTATATTTATTACGAAAATAGATTATACGGCATATTTCAAGGGGAAAAAAACAGCGAAAATTAGCGAACGAGTGCACGTGAGGTGTTGTCAGGTGATAATTAGCCAATTCCAGGTGTATGGCACTCTCACTTACCTTATTTCTTTCTTGTATATATTATTTGGTATAAGAAGAGGGGATAGGGCTTATTTCAATGGATGAAATCAGTGAAAAATTCCAGGGAAGATTTACTTAGCATAGCACAGCCGGGCAGGCGAGAGGATAGGGTAATGGAGGGGGGGGGTAGGGAGGGGAGTCAAGAACGGGGAGAAATGGGTAAATTGTCAACAATGGATGGGAGTACAGATGAGATTAGGAGTGCTGACTAGTGTTGGACATTGGCAGCACTGATAGATGATACAAGCCCCCACTTGGAAGCCCGGGTGAATTCAAAATAACACAGAATCACAAAAGCGACGCCCTGCGGTATGATCCCTTGCTCCCAAGCGTCACGAAAGTGACGCCCCGTGGTAAAGGGGTTAAGGCAGTCTGATTACACTTGGTTCACAGACTACACACACATCCAAAGTTACTACAACACAACAATCACATTTATAAGGACTTCTCAGTCTACATACAGTCTCTGTCAGAAAGCCTAAGCCACTGGGTAGAGATACAGTGGTTGTATCATCCCTGCTTCGGTATGGATAGGCCAGTCCTGCAGTGGACCTCAACGGCTGATGATGATATATATATATATATATATATATATATATATATATATATATATATATATATATACAGTGAGTCCTTGAAATACAAAAACTCGAAGTACGAATTTCCAATGGTACGAAAGCGATAAATGTAGGAAAAATTCCGCAATACGAAAGTATTTGTTTTGATGGTACGAAAAATATGAGAGGAAATACGAAAAATTCAAAATGGGCGCGCTGCACAGTGCCACACTCGCTTGCAGCGAGAAAACGAACTAACCCCTCTCTGGTAAAGACATTTTCGCGCGCTTCCCAGTCGAGTCACGTCCATCCTCTCCTCTCAGCTTCGGTGTACGTTACTCTGTTTTTTGCTGTTCTTCGCCTTTTCATATTTTCCATGCCTCCCAAGCGCCCTGCATCATCTCCAGCATCCAGGGAACCAGGTGCAAAGAAGAAACAGCATCGTACTCTTACTCTTGAGAGGAAATTGGAAATAATAAGATGCCACAAGGAGGGGCAGGGAGTCTCAGAGATTGGGCGAGCTTTAGGCCTTGCACCATCAACCGTTGAGACTGTGATGAAGAAAAAGGAAATGTACAAGAAGATGGCCACCTCCTTCTCTTCATCTTTAGCTGCCTGCCAAGCCACGAGGACCTGCAGCTTTCATATGGACTTAGCACCATATCAACGACACGAATCTCCAGCTGCAGCACAGGTCTGTATTTAACTGAACAGAGTACTAATACTACAGTAATTAGTTGTGTCTTTTATTTTTTTATGTCTGTACAATAGTATAGTACTGTATACGTTTATTGCATACTTCTAAATAGGAGGGGTAAAGTTTTAATGGGGGGTCCATTGGGGTCCTGGAATGCATCCCCCCCCTTTATATGTATATTTCAATGGGGAAAATTGTTCCGATATACAAACTTTCGGATTACGAAAGTTTTTTTTGGTCCCTATCCCTTTCGTATTTTGAGGACTCACTGTATATATATATATATATATATGGGGGACAGACGGATATGGAGATGTTGCTGTGATGTTTGCGGAGAAATGGGTGGAATATGTTATGAATTTTTTTAGAGTAAGCGATAGGATATTGGTAGTGAAAATTCTGTTGGATAGAAAGATAGCTTCGATTATATTGGCATATGCTCCACAGGCAGGATTGGATGAAGCAGAGAAAGATAGATTTTGGGATGATTTAATACGTGTAGTGGGTGGTATTCGGGATGATGAGATAGTGATTTTGGTAGGGGACTTAAATGGTCATGTAGGTGAAGCAGCACAAGGTTATGAAGGAGTGCATGAGGGATGTGCGTATGGCATAATGAATGCAGAAGGGGAAAGGATACTCGAGTTTGGGGAGGCAACAGACATGATTGTGTGCAACACATATTTTAGGAAAAGAGACAGTAGGTTAATTAAGTATAAGTCTGGGGGAAATAGCAGTCAGATAGATTATTTTCTGGTTAGGAGGGCTGATAGGAGGTTAATGAGGGATGTTAAAGTTATAGGAAGTGAGGAGTGTGTGCAGCAGCACAAACTATTGATTTGTGATATGGTGCTTAAAGAGCAAGTGATGAAAAAGAGGACTTATGTACCTAGGAGGATAATATGGAAGCTGAAAAACCAAGTAGTAAGGGATGCCTTATATAGTGAGTTGAGGAGAGTGGTGGCTGAACAGGGAGCTGTAGACAGAGGCGTCAATGAACAGTACAGAGCCCTCAAGAACTATTGAGAGTTACTGATGTAACATGCGGTTGGACAAGAGGACCACCAAGACATAAAGTAACTTGGTGATGGGATGAGGGTGTAGAAGCTGCAGTTAAGGAGAAAAGAAGGCTTTTCCGGGAATGGAAGAAGGGTGGTAGCAAAGAGGAATATTTGGCTGCCAAGCGGAGGGCTAGAAGAGAGGTATACAGGGCAAAGTCTGAGTCACAGAGACTATTACTTGATAACCTAAATCATGGGGAAATGAAAAATATGATATTTAGGGTGGCAGGTCAGGTGAAGAGGGATAATCGGGATATTATAGGTGAGCAGTGTGTGAAGAATGATGAAGGAAGGGTAGTGGTGAACAGTGAGGATATTAAAGATGCATGGAGAGAGCATTATAACCGGTTGTTGAATGAGGAGTTTGACTGGGACAGGGAAGGTTTGGAGCCAGCAGATCCAGTGTCTGGCCCTTGGCCTTTGATTGATGCTGCTACTGTGAGTGAGGCAATAGGCAGGATGAAGGTGGGGAAGGCAGCAGGTGTGTCTGGGTTGACTGCCGAAATGTTTAAGGCCTCAGGCGATATAGGGGTGAGGTTAGTCACTGACCTGAAAAATAGGATTATTTATGAGTGTGTTGTCCCAGATGATTGGCTGAAGAGTGTAATTGTAAATGTGTATAAAGGGAAGGGTGATGCCCTGGAAAGAGGAAATTATAGAGGTATAAAGCTTTTAGATCAGATAATGAAGGTAATGGAGAGAGTTTTAGAAGGTATGATTAGAGAAAGAGTGAATATTGATGAGATGCAGTTTGGGTTTATGTCAGGTAGGGGGACCACTGATGTTATATTCATTGTTCGACAGCTTCAGGAAATATATATTGGTAGGAGAAGGGATCTTTATTTTGTTTTTGTTGGTTTGGAAAAGGCCTTTGACAGAGTCCCTAGAGAGGTGGTGAAGTGGGCAATGAGAAAGCTTGGCTTGGAGGAGTGGCTGGTTAGGGTGGTTATGGCCATGTATGCGGGTGCTCACACCCAGGTGAGAGTGAATGGAGATTTGAGTGATGAGATTTCCGTGAATGTTGGTGTGCATCAGGTGTCAGTCTTGAGTCCCATGTTGTTTATCATGGTACCTGAAGCCCTTTCACGTGACTTTAGAAACGGACTCCCGTGGGGGTTGTATGCTGATGATTTGGTGTTGATTGCAGAGAACGAAAGGGAGGCGGAGGAAAGGTTTAGGAAGTGGAGAGATGGTATGGGTCACAAGGGTTTAAGGGTAAATGCAGATAAAACAAAAGTGATGATATCTAGGGTTGGTGGCGGTACTGTCAAAGATGAGGGAGAGTGGCTATGTGCAGTTTGCCACAAGGGCGTGGGAAGTAATTCCATCTTGTGTGGTGTTTGTGATAAATGGGTGCATAAGAGATGTAGTGGTATCAGAGGTAGACTGTGAGATAATGCTGATTTTATCTGTACGGCGTGTCGGGGTGAGCAGGTGGAGATTGTCAGACGTGAAAGGATTGAACATGCTGGTGAATCTCTTGAATGTGTGGAAGAGTTTTCTTATTTGGGAGACATGTTGTGTGCTGGAGGTGGGGCTGGAGCTAGCTCTGTGGCTAGGGTGAGAAGTGGTTGGAAGAAGTTCAGGGAGCTCTTGCCTCTCCTGACATTGAGAGGACTCTCCGTACGTGCTAAGGGGTCTTTGTATGCAGCATGTGTTAGGAGTGTAATGCTGTATGGTAGTGAGACCTGGGGAGTGAAGGAGGAAGATATACGCCGGGTCAGACGTACAGAAATGACAATGATTAGGTGGATGTGCAGTGCGTCCCTGCGTCCAAGGCCTGGAGGGGCTGGGTTTACGATGGAAGAGTTGAGAGGTAGGATGGGACTGGAGTGTATTGGTGTTGTGATGAGGAGAGGTAGATTGAGATGGTTTGGACATGTGGAGAGGATGAGGGATGATAATTGGGTGAGGAAGGTGAGAAGTGTTAATATTGGGGTTGGGGTTATGAAGGGTAGACCGAGAAAGACATGGGACGAGGTCATTAAGTGTGACCTCAGGGTTAAGGGACTGAACAGGGAGGCTGCAATGGATCGTGCAGCATGAAGAGCCGCCATTAGGTGACCAAGGCCGACACATGCAAGCATGTTGGAGCCTTTAAAAACGAATATATATATATATATATATATATATATATATATATATATATATATATATATATATATATATATATATATATATATATGTATGTATATATATATGTGTAAGGTGACCAGAGTCGTGCTTTTAGGGGGGGACAGTCCTGCTTTTTTTATGTCTGTCCCATCTTTTTAAATGTGACTATAATATCCCGCTTTTATTAAATTACGAAGAATTAGCAAATTTATGCATAATCCAAACCAAATGAAATACTGAATTGTTAATATATAATGTGTAATGCTGTACTCACTAACTGGTAAATTTGGTCGGCCCATTCACCATTCCATACAGCACATTGGCAGTTCGTTTGAGACATTATGGTTGATTAGCAGCCTGAGGGTGAGATGCATTGCAGCAGCAGTCGCTGTCACTCTCCTAAAGCCACTATATATATATATATATATATATATATATATATATATATATATATATATATATATATATATATATATATATATATATATATATAGAGAGAGAGAGAGAGAGAGAGAGAGAGAGAGAGAGCATCTGTGGTACAGTGGTAAAGTGTGTCTTTTTGTACACTGAAGAACGAGGGTTCGCGCCCCGCCAGGGTAATAAACTTTGGGAGCGTTCTTCAAGCCACGTACTGCATTGGCAGACACAAGGGGTGCTGTGGTTGAACCAGTGTCGCATACCATAAAGTATGCTTGCACTCAGTCGGCATGCGCGGGCCGATTACACTTGGTTCACAGACTACACGTACATCCAAAGCCACTCGAACACTACAATTACACTTACAAGCACTTCTCACCCTACATACACTCTCTGCTAGACAGCCTAAGCCACTTGGTAGAGATACATTGGCTGTATGGTCCCCACTTCAGTCGGGATAGGCTGGTCCTGCAGTGGACACACAAACGGCTGATGATATATATATATACACAGGGTGCTATCCAAGATTTTCCAGACTAATGCTATATAAACCTGAAAACTCGTCATAGCTCCTATTGGCCGCCATCACCCTTGAAGTACTTTCTTTGCGCATTGATACATTGGTGCCAGCGCTCCTCAAGTGCTGGAATGCTTCATGGAGGTCTTTTTTGACAGGCGTGTCGAGCACCGCCAGCTGTTCCTTCTGGATGTCATCAGTGGTACGAATGCCCTTTCAGCCTGAGCTTTTTTTTTGGGGGGGAGGGGGGACCGAAAGAAGTCACAGGGGACCAAATCCGGCGAGTAAGGAGGATGGGGGATCATAGCTATGTTGTTCTTGGCCAAAAACTGCTGGGTGTTGAGCGCACTGTGAGCCAGAACAATGTTATAGTGGAGCACCCAGTTTTTGCCTCGCCAAAGGTCGGGGCGTTGCCTTCACACATCTTCATGCAGTTGTCAGAAAACATCTCAGTAGAAGCTGGAACTGACAGTTTGGTCTGCTGGGAAGATTTCTTTTTTGCACACTCCCCATGGAGTCAGAGAAAACGATCAGCATGCTCTTGGTGTTGCTTTTCACCTGTCTGGCCTTTTGGGTTCTTGATGAGGCTGTCCGACCCAAGAGATTGCACACCAAACACTTGTTGAATCATTGCCAGGGACTCTGTTGCATTTCTCCTAAGATTCGGACAAAATTTGATGCAAAATTGCTGTTCCTTTATTATATCCATCGCGAAAATCGCCAGACAACATATGCACGGCAGCTAACAAACGAACGTCATTGATCCCCACGTCCGCCCAGCTCCACACCACATGGCACACTGACTCAATACATATTAGTACTGCCAACTAGAGGCGCATCGCGCTACTGCAATCTGTTTAGGAGCTGCTGTCCCAGTCCAGAATATTTTGGATAGCACCTCTCTTTCTCTCTCTCTCTCTCTCTCTCTCTCTCTCTCTCTCTATATATATATATATATATATATATATATATATATATATATATATATATATATATATATATATATAGTCATGCGCCTCTTAATGTCCCTCCGCACAACGTCCGTTCGTTTTAACGTCCGGGGACCGATAAGAATATAAGTAAAAAAAAAAAAAATCATCCAAAGAACTGGACGTAGCGAATGTATGTACAGTAGGCGCAAAGAAGTGTTGCTGCTTGACGGCCAGCCAGCATCCCAAAACAAAGCTATTACGCTGCCGGTAAAAACGCAACACATGTATAACATATAGGCTACAGATACAGTGTAATACTCGCACACACACCACAAAGCCAGCCAGGAGACAGGACGTGTGTGCTGGGCAATCCCCAAGTCCTGTCCTCCCCCCTTACTGTTTTTTAACCAGGCCATACCCCACTGACCGGGCTAATGTATGGCCCGGCCTGCACTATAGGTGCAGGGAATCTTTGAACGAAAGAACGAACTGTAATACTGTCCATGTCTTAATATATTTGTTTTCCCTACTTACATAGAAGCAGTAAAAATATACCAACAAACAGTAAACGGGGTACTAACAAGCAGTAAAAAGTTTACTGTACAACAGTCATCAACACCAGCAGCAGTTAGCCTCATCCAGTCGCGTATTTTATAGGCTTAATTTGGGCTTTTTATACTGTACTGTACTTTAAAAGTAATAAACAGTAGAGTATATACCATGTAGTTGTATATATAGTACAATATACAATATTCAGGGCACAAATTATGGTGGTCGCTTAACGTCCAGATCCTTATCGTTCTGTACTTCAGAGTGTATCGTGGACGCTAAGCATGGCAGGCATGGCTGTTTATATATATATATATATATATATATATATATATATATATATATATATATATATATATATACACAAAGTATAATGTTTATCATCGCCTGCCTTCTCTCAACACATTCATATATATATTTAAGCACGTTTATTATTCACATAGGCGAAACCCTCCTCTCCCTCGGCACTAGACCTATACCACCTGAACCATCCCCATCAACCCCCTAGAATCTGTAGATCCAGAACACCCTAACCACTGACCTCTACACCTGACCACTGTGTCCTCTGCACCAGTACCATTCACCTGCACACCAGAAACGCTGGATCTTTAGCGTCCATACCATCCACATCAACACCTAACCCATCCACGTGAACTATCCACCACAGCACCTTACCCATCCACCTTAACACCTAAACCAGACCCCTCAACACCTGAACCATCCATCTCAATACTGAGTCATTCACCTCAAAACTGAATCTACCACAACACTGAACCATTTTCCTTTATACTGAACGATCCACCTCAACACTGAATCATCCACCTCAACATATGCGCCATTTACTTAAACCATCCCCCTCACCACATGCATCATTCACTTCAACCATCCACCCCAACACTGAACCATCCACCTAAATACCATCCAACTTAACACTTAAACAACCACCTTAACAATAAACCATCAACTCAACAACTGAATCATCTACCTCAACGCAACTTATCCACCTGAACCATCCACTTCAGCGCTTGAACCATCCATCTCAACGACTGAACCATACACCTCAACCATCCAGCTCCGCACAAAAATAATCCATATCAATACCTAAACCATCCAATTCACCACATTACGGTTCCCACCACCATAAAGTCCGGTTTTTTACATACAATTTTTTAGTATTCTCGAAATGAACGGATCTAAAATTCAGCTTTTTTATTTGTTAAGTTTTCTATAGAAGAGAGAGATTCCACAGGTTCTTAACCTTGGGTCGTTTATTATATTTCCGTTAACTATAAAATCAAGACCTGAACTACCAATCCCATGGTTCACCAGATCCACCTAAAAAAAAAAATAAATAAATAAATAAAATCATCACCCACACCATCCACCTCATCTATTCACCCAGACCATCCACATCAACACCTGTGACCGAAAAAAAAAAAAAAAAGTCAGAGAACCGCCAGCCTTCGCGCAAACCTTCTCCATCACCATTATTGCACAGGGAACCCACACACGCATTGCGACATTATTTACTTTTTCATCACACGGGCGACCGGAAAGCGCTGCCAGTCGATTCCGGGCCAAATAAATTTGGTCGCAGTGTTGACAGCGCTTGTACAGCGTTATTGTTTGTGTTTGGTTGGATGGTGGACGTGAGAAGGGGGGAGGTGATGTGCTGTACGAGTGTATATTTGTAAAAACTACAACGAGCAGTGCTACTATTTCTTTGGGCTGTATGCTTAAAATTCATTCGATACGGGGACTTTTTTTTGAATTTGTTGTTGCTTCTACCAGGCATTCTCCTCGGCTAAAGAAGATGCTTTAATCGTGAAAGGATAAATGAAGTCTGTATCTCTCCTAAGCTGAATAAAATCACATGGAGGCAGCAAAATTATAATAAGAAATAGTGGTGAAGGGATTAATGAAGGATGTGTTTAATTTCTCTATTTTAGACATCTTGAGTCGGATGCAGACACCTAGGAAAAAATAAAGAAAATCATTCTATTGAAGGGGTTAGAACTGAAAGCACTAAAATATGAACAAATTAGCAATTTTTAACAGTAATTTTTTAAGCATGTAATAACAGACCATATCAGACCTCTTCATTGCTGACTGCACTCCGCAGTGTGGGATGCAAGCTGACTGCGGATAATTACAGGTCCTCCATAAATGACCGTAAGACTTCCCAGTGGTGTATAAAATGAGCAGACAATATGTTATCCATCCTATGTGGCGTGTTTACTGTATGTTGAGTAAAATCGGCTACAAGTTAAAAACAATATAATATCGAATCTTAATGTAGCAGTGAAATATTAATTAAGCAAAAGTCAATTGCTCACCTTAATAAATCTCGTGTAGTCGGTAGGAAAATATCTGAACTTTAGCATTGTTTTACATTCAATATCGATATAGATTACTTAACCCCTTTCATCCAGTGACGCGGTATACTTTACATGCTATTCTTGCTGCCTTCAGACGAGTCTGATCCGTCAAGGGAAAACTTTTCCAAAAGGAAGGGTTATATACTGCAGTCCATAACCGTTCATTGTCAGAGGTTTTCCAAAATTTAATAAAATTGTTTGATGGTAGGAGAATACGGCCTAGATGATGTTGCCGTACGTCGTTGTTGCTTAACACCAGTCTGTCTTGCCGACCAGACCCGTCAATCACAGCACGCAACTGCTTCTACGGGGCCGATTTGGAGGTATTGTATGGTACATACACTGTGTAGGGATCCGGCTCTCTTCTATGGTAGACAGCGCCTCACCAAGGTCGGACCGGGGTCCTTCCCACGACATGGTGCAGGGAAATATGATGAGGCTTGACTCCCGGGTGGACGACACAGTTTGTCCACCTATGGTATACAGTGCCACCATGTGTAAGGTCCAAGTCAGTGCCAGTCATCTGAGTCAAGTGGTTAAACTGATAGTGTTGGTTTAAAAAAAATAAAAAGTATCGTGCCATATGCAAAACCAAGCTGAGGTGGTGTGGAAACTCGCAAGTCCACGAAAACAGGGCCGCATCACAAAACATGGCTGGCTTGGTGTACAAACAACTTTGGGCGGAGATAAGAGGTCGCATCTCCAGTCGATCCCCAGAGTTAGGATGCCAGCCATCGATATCTTCCTCCCCTGTGTGTCCTCTTCTACAGCCGCTGGTTTTTGTTAATGAACACACTGAGGTGGTTTGGCCATGTGGAGAGGATGGAGGGTGAAAGACTGACGAAGAGAGTGTATGTGAGTGAGGTGGAGGGGGGAAGAGGGAGGGGGAGGCCGAGGATGAGATGGAGGGACGGGGTGGAGAGCTATATGAGAGAGGGGGGTGTGAGTTGGGAGCAGGGCAGTGAAATGGCGGGGGACAGGCCGACGTGGAGGCGATTTGTTTGTGGCCACCCCAAACGGGATTGAGGCGTCTGGCAATAAACAGATAGATAGATAGATAGAAGACATCTAATGAAACGTTCACTACTCTGTTTCGTGATTTTACATTGACTGCTTTTGGTTAAGATTGCAACCAACGTAACCTCCACTCCCCTATTTTCTCTTCCACTGTTCCTGCTTCTAGTTAAGATAATAAATTAGGAAATGGTCGGTTCTGTGTTTCCTCTCCTGTAGTCACACGTATCAGCGAAAGCTTCAGTTTTCTCTATCCGCATCTATAGTCATCTTTGGCAGTGACGGTGGAGAGCTAACCATGAACATGAGTATTATTAGACTGGATATAATACAATATTTTGTGAGCTTCATACCTCCCCACTGGAGCTTACCACGTTGGAAACTCTGCCGCTGAGAGGTGGAGGAGTTAGGGTAGTGGTGGTGGTGGAAAGTGAGGAGTAAGGTAGTGGTGGTGGTGGTGGGAGGTGAGGAGTCAGGTAGTGCTGGTGGTGGAGGGGAGGAGTGAGAGTAGTGGTGGTAGTGGTGGGAAAACAAAAAGATAGTCATTGTCACTGGGAGACATTTTGACGTGCTTTTTATCTTTTCTTTCATCAGCTCCGGGACAGGTATCACCTTTACACTCAGCCCCCCCTCCCCTCCGCCCTCTGTCTCTCTGTCTGTATGTAATTTATATATATATATATATATATATATATATATATATATATATATATATATATATATATATATATATATATATATATATATATATATATATATATATACAGATAGATAATCAACTAGCGACTCACCGCGTCCTCTCTCACTAACCCCTCAATCTAAACCCCTGCTCCCTTATCTCCCAGTCCCCTGTCTCTCTCAGCCTTCTTTCCTCTCACCCTCAATCTCTCCCTATCTTTCTACTCACCTCTCTCTCTCTCTCTCTCTCTCTCTCTCTCTCGCGCGCGCACTCTCACCACCACCACCACCACCACCACCACGACTCGCGACAACAATATCGCGAACGTAACATACGATACATGGTTCTATCGTAAAACTTCCGATACTTTACTGTGGGAGAGAGAAGGGGGCTGGAGGTTATGACTATCGGAAGTGCGCCCAGGCCTGATGACTGCGATAACGGTGGCGGCGGCGGCGTGTCAGTGGGTGGAGTGAGTGACAAGCAAACACCACGCCAGAACATGTGTTTGTAAAATATTCTGCCATTTTTTATGATGAAAAGGTGATTGACTTGTAAACGACCACAGCATGTACTGATAAAAGATTGTAACCATTTTTTTTTTTTTTGCCATAAACAAGTGAATAACAGGTAAACAGGAGGCCAGGGCACGAATTTGTAAAAGATTATTATTATTATTTTTTTGTAACCTAATAGTTAATTGGTAAACAAGAAACCGCGGGATGTATTATATCTATCTATCTATCTATCTAATCTATATATATATATATATATATATATATATATATATATATATATATTATATAATTTTTTTGATAAGCAGGTATTTATCAGGTAAACCATTGGCCAGGGAAGTGTAAAAGAACTTATGGAATTTTTCCGATAAACCGGTGACGACAGGACAACGCAAGTCTTGGGCATGGCCATTATAAAAGTTCCTAACCAAACTTAGGAAGCCTAGATTTGTAATTATGAAAGACTGTAACCAGTATGTACTAGTAAGTCTCCATAACAGTTAAATAAGAAACTGAATTTCTTGGAACGTTTTTATAAAAGATTGATAAAATTTTACGATAACGAATTGATCGGCAAGTAAACATGAGGTCAAGACAAGTATTAATTAAAGATCCTAGGCATTTTGTGCTATGGACATGTGACTCATAGGTAAACAAGAGGTCAAGATATACGGCATATATACGTATATGTAGATAGATAGATAGATACATAGATAGATAGATAGATAGATATCAATCATTTCCTGTGGCATCCCACGGGATGCATAGGGCCTCGATGAACTCTCTCCACCAATATTTGTCTCTTGCCATCTCCTTCTGGTCCCACCAACACTCCTTTCCTGCTTTTCTTTTCATTGCCCTCAACCAGGTTTCTCTCGGCCTACCTCTACCTCTTCTTCCTCTAGCAGTCCACTCTGGCACATCCTGTATTAAACTGCCTTCTTTTCTGTATATGTGCCCCAGCCATTTCCAGCGAGACAGACTCACATGTTCATCAATTGGTTCCACTCTCGTAATATCCCTTACTCTTTCATTTGTAACTCTGTCTTGCCACTTTACCCCAAGAGTCCTTCTCAGTATTTTATTCTCAAATCCTAATATTTTCTGATCTGTTGCAATTGTACCGTACCATGACTCACGCCCATAAATTAAAATTGGTCTAACAATGGACTTGTAAATCTTTACTTTACTATGTACCGAAAGCATATTATTATTCCAAACAGATTTCAACAATCCAACAGCTCGCCAAACCAGTCTAATCCTCTCCTCAATTTCATTGTTTAATGATCCATTAGATGATACAATCGTTCCCAGATATTTAAAAAATTTTATATTCATCTCCACATTATTCCCAATTACACAATCGATTTGGTTCTTCACGTTCATATTAATCATTTCAGTCTTTCCACAATTTATTACCAATCCCACTTTTTCTCCATCCTCCACCAGACAATCAAGCACCCTCTGCATCTCGTAAATACTTCCGCAAATCAGTACAGTATTATCAGCATAGTCCAAATCCATCAGCCTCTTATTTTCTTTCCCGTTAATTCTTGCACCTGTTCTCCTTACAACCTTTCTCATAACATAATCTATAACCAAAACAAACAGCAAAGGCGAAAGAATTCCTCCTTGAATTACTCCTGACCTAACTTCAAATGGATCACTCAAAAACCACCCACCATTACCTTACAAAATGTACCTTCATGCAGGTTTCTAATATTATTTACAAACTTTTCTGGCATACCATATAATCTCATAATTTTCAACATAGCTATACGTGAAACACTATCAAACGCTTTTTCAAAATCCACAAAACACATATTAAGTTGCATTTTCATCTCATTAGCTTGTTGCATTAGATGCCTTACACTAAAAATCTGATCATTACAACCCCCACCCTTTCTAAATCCGGCTTGTTCTTCTCTTAAGATTTTATCAGTTACTGGATCTATTCTGTTCAACAAGATTTTGCAAAAGACAGCTGCAACTACAGGTGTTAAAGTTATCCCCCTCCAATTGCCGCACACACTTAAATCTCCCTTTTTTTTGGTTATTTAATATCGCTCCATTTTTCCACTCTTCTGGAATTCCTCCATTATCCCAAGCCACATTAAAAAGTTTCAAAAGCGCATTCATCAACTCATCATATTCCACCATAAGTATTTCAGGAAATATTCCATCCTCTCCTGGGGCCTTAAAGTTCTTTAACTCCCTTATAGATTTTGCTACCTCTTCCAAGGTTATATCCCCTGTTTCTATCTGCAAATCTCTCTCGGCTGGCAAAATGTCGTCTTCAGCTGGGTTTGGTTTATTTAGAACAGATTCAAAATGCTCTTTCCACCTTCCTTTATATCCAGATCTTTAGTCATCAAGTTACCATTTCTATCTCGTACAGGTATTTCTTTCCTTCTCTCTTCAGTCCCAGTTAACTCATTTATGGCTTGATACGCTGCTCTTGTGCTTTGTCCGTCATTTTTGCTTAATTTAATTTCTGTTTCTGTTGCACATTCATCATATAGCCTCCTCTTATCACGTCTAACGAGTTTTTCAACTTCAGAATGTAAACTCCAGTACTTTGCCGTAAGTACTTCAACAATCTGGCCATCAACATGTTGTTCTTCACTTCTTAACTTCGCCTATTTCCTTTTCTGAATTGCATTCCTTGTTTCATCTGACATCCACTTTTTCCTTCTCGCTTTTCCCGTTTTCTTAATAGTAACCTCAGCACTCTCATGCAAAACCTCTTTTACCTCGCTCCACATTTGATTAATATCATTGTCTTCAGATTCCATCAAAGTCTGCAGGACTAGAAACCTGTTCCTACATTCCCACCGAAACTTTTCCTTCGTGTTCTCATTATTTTTCAGCTCATCAAAATCATAATTATTACCTCCTGTACAATTACCATTAACATTTCTCTTAAGTTTTATTTTGATCTTTGACACAAGTTGATGATCCCTACCTATATCTGCCCCCCTCCTTACGCAAACATCTTGCAAATAACTCCTATGCCTTCTGCTAATTGCAATGTGGTCAATCTGGTTACATTATTTACCACATGGAGAAATCCAAATAGTTTTATGTATTTTTCTATGCTCAAAGATAGTTTCACCAATCATAAGGTCATTTGCCAAACAAAAGCTTCCAAATTGCACCCCATTCTCGTTTCTTATACCAACACCCTCCTTACGCATACAAGCCATCCCTACTACTGCCAACAATCGCATATATATATATATATATATATATATATATATATATATATATATATATATATATATATATATATATATATATATATATATATCGTGTTTAACTATAGATAGATAGATAGATAGATATGGAAGAATCTACACCATTTTTGTTATAAATATGTGATTGACAGTTAAACAAGAGGTCAGACCATTTAACTGATAATGATTCTAACCAATATTTGTGATAAATGGATAAAGGTAATGAGGACACCTAGGCCAAGTATTTACAAAGTTTCATTAGCATAAACAATCTATACTCGTATGATCGAAAAGACTTTTCTCCCTTTAGTCTGGTTGATCAGAGTAAATCAGATCCAGTGTTCTTATTCAGGATGAGGACGGGTAAATTTTTTTTTTTTTTTTTTTTTTACGTGTCCGACTATTCGTAAAGGCTTTAGGGCCTATTTCTCGGGGGAAGTGGCCTGTCTCAAGGCCCAGTAGTCCTCCTGCACCTCCACATATCACCACTATTGCTCAAACACCCACCGTCCATACTGAATACATGCTAGGGCTGTCTCATACGGGACTGGTGTACTGGTATTAACGGGGATACTTTTACGACATGTCGGCAAGTACTCTGGTAGATCAGTAAAGTCTGCTTTGAAATTCAAATCCTTAAAACGGTTCCCTGCCCCAGCCGAGATTTGAACCTGGGTCCATAAGTACTGCAGGCCGCCTCTCTACCGATTCAGACACCTATGGATATACGGGTACTTCTCAGCGACAAGAAGACAGAGCTCCCAGTGGGAGACACACTACCGAGACTCAAAGATGCTTGCTAGCCAAAATCGCAAGTGAAAGTCATGCGACGTGTACTTGAATTTTTTTTGACAGGAAAGGAACTGTGCTCAGATTCTCTAAACATGTGCTGTTGTTAATGCAGTGTTCAAAATGGAAGTTTTGAAATGCTTGCGTGAGGCAGTGAGATGCAGATGACACAAAAGTGCAATGGTAGGTGACTGCTTCACTACGACCATGTGGTCAGGTACATAGTTACCATTACCCAGGAATTTTAACCAAGTAAGAAAGGCAATAATCCCACATTCACATTACTTTTATGACATAGCACCGTTCAACTTATGTTTTCCCCGTAAACTGCAGCTAATAATGAACAGAAAATTGTTTTGTTGTAAATTAATATATTCATTCTGAAAGTGCGGACGTCCTAAACAGCATCAGGACAGAGGAATTCTAGCAATCCTTCCACCAGTGGCAGAAACACTGGACCAAGTGTGACGAAGCAGGAGGGAATAACTTTGAGAGAGATAAGTGAAGTATGGTTTAATGTTTAATAGAACTGAGTATGACAGCCATTATCAGAACTTTTTGATCATACCTCGTATGTGACAGTACATGCAATTAGCCTGGGGAGATGCGCTTGTGAAAACCAATCGTGGGCGGGTTGCAGCCATAATCTTCCTCTGGTTGGCGAGTTGCAGCCATAATCTTCCTCTGACGCGTTGTATAATGTTGTCTTGTCTTATATGGCAAGTTGACGAAGAGGCTAATCTACAACAAAAACGGCGCGAATCAATGGCCATTTTACTCCAGACTGGCGGAACAATTATTAGCCTTTTATTTTTTATTTTTTTAGTACTGTCTTGTATCATTAACATCTCCATACAGCTAATACGTAAGTCTGTGGAAACTGCAAATCAACTTTATCAGTAGCATTAGGTGTTTAACAGGAAGTTCTTTTGTAATTTATTGTAGGCTTAATAAAACAAAATCGAGGCCGGTGATATTGAAGACTAGCTAGTGAACAGGGACAAAGGGTGGGAGGCGCAGATTGAATCCATTAGTCTGACTGGCCCATGAACCCCAGACTCTGGTTCTTGTTGCGTGTTGTATGTCATATAGTGGGAAAAACAAGGAAGATAGTGCGGTTAGGGGGGGGGGTCAGGATGATGACTGGTAATGGCGTTCCTGTTAAAGAAAAAAAGTGTAAAAGTTGCAATTACAGACGTGGGGAAAATTTCAGTCTAGCATTAATTCAGACAGAAAGAGAAATCTGTACCAACTGTTTTCACTTTAATTGTTCAGAAGGTCCAGTATTTAATCACTTCACTGCACTAACTGTTGTATTTTTCTCGTTACTTATGTAGTATTTATTTCAGCTATGGAGAAAATATTACACCTTTTCTATATTGAATGAATCGTCTGGTGACAACAAGAATAAACTACAAAACAATGTAATCCGACTGAAAGGGTGGTAGTAGTAGCAGTAGTTGTTTCCTCCGCCAACGAAGTTGGAGTTTTTTTTTTTTTGTCGCAGTTTGGACCCCCGACCTAATGTACTCGAGCGAAAGATTTATCGCATCAGCAAGAAATGGGGGCAAGGGTCGGGAGGAAAACTCTGTAGTACACTAGCGAACTTTTTTGGATATCTCAGTCAAATTTAAATTACAGGAAAGATAGACACCAACGTGGAAATCGCATAAAAATGCGCAATCATTTTCATTTCATAGACAACCCGTAATCCCCAATAATTTTTCCGTAAAGCAAGGAAACTATTTCTGATAAGCGGATTAGAGTAACAGCCGGCTGCGCAAGAAGTAACGGTCTAAGGTTGTGTGAGTAGCGCAGCAGTATTTTCCAACGATTGCTGGGAGAGTTGGTTTTAGGATATGTGAGGGAATATTTTTGGTGTAATCTAATAAGTTCTTTTTTTGTATTTTCAGGTCAGGAAATCAGAGGAAAGTGATGAACCACATGAAACAACATTCAGCACTGCCTGGCTTGCTCGCCTACTCGCTCGAACATGTTCTCACTTTCAGTATGGACACCTATTACATGTTGTATTCACCTGTATTTGTTGCTTGTCAGAAATGAAAGATTCGGGAAGCAGGTTGGTCAGTTCTGTATGTTTGTTGGTTGTCGGAATCAAAAGGTTCGGCAAGAGTATTGATCAGTTCCATATGTTTGTTTGTCTGTCTGTCTGTGTGTTTGTCTGTTTGTAAAAATGTCTACTTTCTATAGGTCACAATTTTGCGCCAGTCATTCTGAAAATAAATAAATAAATAAATAAAAAGGTATATATCTATGAACCTGGAAGCCTATTGCTTTTCATCAAAATCCGTCAAACGTCCTGGGCTGTGTGGGGGGTTGAAACCCCTCAGTGGCCGTGGGTCCTGATATCGTCGGGACCCAGTAGCCGGGACCAGGCACCATTTTTTCAGATTTCGAAAATCGATTTTTTTTTTAAACCAGATTCAAGAGAGACATCTGGCGCACCTGGCAATGCAATTTTTAACTTCCTAAACCCATCCTGTGCATCGCAATATTTTACCAAATGACTGCCTGCATGCTGATAAAATCTAAGGAGTCACAATCGGATTCATCCGGCAAGCGCTGTGCCTATGGCAGTTTCATCTGTTTATTAGCTTGTCCACACGATATCTCCAAAAGTTCACAATGAATTTCAGTGAAATTTCGTGGAACGGTGGGTCATGGGCCAAGAAAGAATTAATTGAATTTTGGGGAGGATCCGGATCCTGCAATGGCATTACTGGAGGTATGCGCACTATGAGTGGTTTCTAGTTGTTGTTTTTGTAGCCCCAGGTTCAAGTGCAATATGAACACTGTGGACTGCTGAGTATGCCCTTCTTCGGCAGTCCACCATCCAGCATTTGGGGGACAGGGAGGGACTTTGTCTAAAAGTTGTGAAAGTGTGAAGGATGTAAGTGGTAGACTTACCCATGGCGATGAAGTAAGGAGTAGATGGAAAGAATATTTTGAAAGACCTGATGAATGGGAATAGAGAGAGCACAGCCACTGTAAACATGCTTGGTTTGGGGGGTGTGCAGAGAAGGAATGCAGTGCCAGGAAACGTGACACTCGCACAGGTGAAGAACGCTGGGAAGCGGCTGAAAAATGGGAAAGCAGCTGCGGTTGATGAGGTGTATGTAGAGATGATTAAGCCTAGTGCAGAGAGTGGAATGAAGTGCTTGTTGGAGAGTTGTAAGAAAGCAGGGATGAGGGAACCTGTGCCAGCAGAGTGGAAAAAGGCTGTGATTGTACCCCTGTACAAAAATAAAGGTGAGCGAAGTGAGTGTAAGAATTATCGTGGCATAAGTCTATCGAGTGAGTAGGGAAGGTATAAGGAAGAATTATTATAGAGAAGTAAGAGAGATATCAGAAGTCCTGGTGAGTGATGAACAGGGTGGCTTTAGGAGAGGCAGAGGATGTGTGGATCAAATATTTTCAGCAAAACAGATAGTGGAGAAGGCTTGTGAGGACTGTAAGGTGTTTATGACATTTATGGATCTGAATAAAGCATACGACAAAGGAGACAGAGAAGGACTGTGGAAGGTTTTGCGCATATATAGTGTATATTGGCTGCTAGGTGCCGTCAAGAGTTTTTTTTTTTTTTATGGTAGTGAAGCATGTGTAGTGGTAAATGGACATCTAAATGAATGGTTCACGATCGGCGTGGGCGTGGGCGTGCGACAAGGTTTTGTGATGTCCCCATGGTTGTTCAATACATATATGGATGGGGTAATGAGAGAAGTAAAATCACAAGTAATGGAGAGAGAGTTGGCCTTAGTAATGATTGGTGATGGAAGGAATATATAAAATTTTTGTCTGCTGATGATGCAGTACTACTTGCAATTACCGGACAAGAACTTGGTAGACTAGTGCAGAATTCTGCTGATGTCTGTGAGCGTCGTGCCTTGAGAGTAAATGTAGAAAAGAGTAAAGTGATGGTTATTGAGAGAGATGACTCCCAGTGCAATGATGCAGTAAATGGAGAGAGACTGGAATTGATGAGAGAGTTCAAATACCTGGGTACAGTGATAGAAAAGAGAGGAAAATTTGCAAAAGAAATGGAAAGCAGAGTGACACAAGGAAGGAAAGTAGCTGGTGCTATGAAAGCATTGATAAGAAACAGAGGCTTGAATGTTGCAGCTGCACAAGGCTTACATGAAGGAGTGTCAGTGCCAGCTTTAACATATAGATGTGAGACTGTGGCATGAAAATGAAAAGTCAAGAGTGAGAGCAGTGGAGATGGAACTGCTGAGGAATGTATGCGGAGTCCTGAGAGTGGATAGAATACAAAATAATGTGACTCGTGAAAGATGTGGAATGAGGAAGTCTGTGGCCACCGGAATCGAAGAGAGTGGACTGAGGTGGTATGGTCGTGCGGAAAGAATGGATAACAACAGAGTGGTAAAAAATGTACATCTGAGTGAATTTGAAGGAGGGAGGAGGCGAGGTAGGCCACAGAGAACGTGGAGAGTGAGGAAGAGAGGTATGGAAGTCGGTGAGGCTAGGGGACTGAGAAGAGATCGAGCTGCATGGATGAATGTTGTAAAAAGTGCACGATCAGGAATTCGACATCCCTTTTTAACGTGACAGCTTCTGGGTTGACTCTACCAGATACGCTTATGTGAAGCTGCAGAATGTGGTGAATGTTTTTGGCGTATCAGATTGAGCCAGGATTCCGGGGGCTTGAATGATGAGTGAATGCAAGAGTGGCCCATCGGACTGGGGCAAACCTGGACTGTCTTAACGTTGCTACTCCTCACCTTGTCCTAGGGTAGGAAAGGAGGTCCGGATGATGATGATGATGATGATGATGTATATACGAGCAACACACCTGACCGCCTGAATCGGTGCACTGCAAGACGGCGTCTCTCTCCAGCACTGACTGAAGGGGTTAAAGAGAAATACAGTAACTTGCAGTGGTTTTACCTTATTCAGTGAATACGGAGAGAGAACTATTTCGGTAATTTGTGTGTGCGTGTGTGTGTGTGTGTGTGTGTGTGTGTGTGTGTGTGTGTGTGTGTGTGTGTGTGTGTGTGTGTGTGTGTGTGTGTGTGTGTGTGTGTGTGTGAGAGAGAGAGAGAGAGGTGGCTGGAGGGAGAAAATAATATTTTATGGAGCGAGGTGTGTCGAGGGAGACGCGTTCACTGCAGCGTTGGGAATGAAATATTTAGAGATCCATTAGTGGCGCATACTCCTCACAGGATGTCGATGGTATCAGACAGTAGATAGCAGATAGCAATATACGCTGATAGATGAACAGACATAGGGGTAAATGAAAGATTTTTTTTTTTTTCACATTAACCGCTTCACTACGTTCCTAAGTTGAAATGTCTGAAGATCCATTTGATGATGGCAGTCCTTGAAGATGGCTTCGGTGTTGGGCATTAGAGAGACAGACCACTACATGCATCTACCGGAAAAAAAACAAAAAAAGTCGCTCCATTTTTTGTCGAATACTTAAAAAACATTTTAAAATAACATTCTGAGAAGTTTGTTAGGCTATGAAGATTGTTAAACTCTGATTCTAAAGCCATTCTTACTGTATAGGTACATATATTAATGAACTGAATCTGTGTTCATTTCCGCTACTGTACTTAAAAAAAAAAAGGTAAAAGTATTGATAGCCATGTGTATATAAGGATGCGCAGATTTGTGTAACCGCAGTCACTACAATGACGTATCATGTACTTTATACACTGTACTTCCTCAATTAATTTTTCAGCTCAGGAGAGACCCCACTGGATTAAGGGTTCGACGCAAACCCCATTAATCCCGTAAATGTGATTAGTCGCCCTTATAAAATCCCTTGGTGCTAACTAGAATAAAAACATGCATCATTGTACGGAGAGGGTCATCAACATTAAAATTACATGTTGATTTACATAGTTTAATCTCAATGCTTCCAAAACTTTCAGTCAACCTTGAAGAGCTTCCTGATCGTGGTTGCTTTAGCTTTCTTTAAACCCTACATTTCTGAAATTCTCTGTTAAGCTGCATAAAATTGTATCCGGCAAGAATGATTAAAATCACAAACTCTGGGTTAAGGAGGTAACTCTCTCATGGTGGTGCCATCTTCTGAATCATTTCAGCATCCCCAAATGATTATACTCAAATAAGAGTCAATCCTTGGAGCCCGAGTGTTAAAACCGTTAACAAGCCATTAACTCTCATGGTTGGGACACCTTTAATAATCAATTCCCGCTAATACCAGGCACCTGTAATCAACTGAATGTCTTACAGGAGCCTGAGAGTGTTAGCTTCTTGTACTGTATGTTATTTTGCAAGACCAAGTCGGTGAAAAAATACGAGTATAAGTATCAAACAAGTAAGGCCTCGTCATAAGTTGAACAAAATCGTCAGAGGATACTATGAATTAGAGTTAACCCCTTACCTCATTTTTTTTTTCTCCTTAACGCTACCAAACCATTCCATCCACATAATTCCATCTAGAAGGGCTAAACCTTTCTCTGTTACACATACAGTACTTCCTCAACTGAACGAAATAAATTGTAACAATCTGGTCAGATGGTTAGAAATTTGATCTGGTGTCAAAATGGACGCGAGTTCGTTATTAATCTCCGGCAGAGAACCGCCTGATGATTAGTTTTCTCGAAAAGAAACTTTACTGAGCTTCTGGAGAACCCACCGACATGTAATAAAACAATCCCGTTTGAAACATAACACCAGTCCTGAATAAGATAGCCCTTGCATGGGTTAGCAGGGGCATTAGCGTCTAAGTGGCGATATGTGAAAATACGTGACATGTAGGAGGACTGCTGGGCCTCAGGGCAACAGGCTATCAAGTTTATCTGAAAAATAAAAGTATGTAAGTGATTATAATTTCCCAGACGTTAATTCTAGTATTGTGTCCCTTTATTTTACACGTAGTTTTAGATGTAGTCTCGCTCAAAACCTAATACAATACGTGCTTTTCAAAAGATTTTTAAGTAATGTTGTTCCGCACCCGTCATTATATTCCTTTTACACTACGATAATTTTAATGGGCTAAATCGGTAATGTGATTTATTTTTTTCTTGTGCAAGGAAGAGAGAACCCACATATATCCCCCCCTCCTAAAAAAAAAAAAAAAAAAAAAAATCATATTCAAGAGCCTTTCATTTCGAGGTGTTTGAACGCATTACGTTTAAAAGACTGCAGGACACAGGCAGAAGGAACTGCAGACAGGAGGACACTTCCAGAGTTGATCTGTATCGAGATCTCGGGCCAAGGCACATGTATGGTAGGTTTGGACCCATAGACCCAGAATATAGTCGTGGAGGTGTGGCAACGAGCAAATGCTAAGAACGAGAATAGGAGCACCAACTCCAAGAAGAAACAAATATGAAAAACACCGCATTCTCCCATATAGATAGTAAGATAGACAGATAGATATAGATAGGCAGATATATAAATACAGTAGGAATACACGCCAGCGTTACCCCAACCCTCTATTTCACGGAATGAAAAAGTGACAAAATCGTGACAGTGGGGTAAGCTATCTAATCTGTGTCTCCTTTAGAGGCCTTCAGCCACCAGCCCCGTCCATCCTGGTCTCAGGCGGGGCAGGCTTGGGTACACAGGCCCCATGTGTAACCCTCAGGGCCCTTTGTGTCAGATGCAGGCCGCGGCCTAATGACGTCGTAAAAACGCCCGTGTGCGTGCCTGCGTGCGTGCATGCGTGTGTGTGTGTGTGTGTGTGTGTGTGTGTGTGTGTGTGTGTGTGTGTGTGTGTGTGTGTGTGTGTGTGTTTGCCCCTTCGCGTCTCTTGTCTCGTTGCTCAAATTCTCTTCACACTTTAACACTTTTAGTATGATGCAGTATTCTTGTTACCACGAGACGATTTTTCAGTTAAGGAAGGACTTTTCATACTGAAGGGGTCAGATACATCCTTCCTTAGCCCTTTTACTGCAAGAAATCTCTTCTGCTGAATAAAATCGTCCTCCACCAACAAGAAAAAAAATAATTACGACCTGCAACTCAGAGGTTAAGAGTCTTATTGTTGGAACTAAACAGAGAGATGAAGACGTACTGTATGCTTAAAATTTTGAGGGCAGAGATAAAGACAAGCCCCCATTTTTTCCTGTGGCGAAACCAATAGGTCTGTAAGTTGTCTACCTGGGGTGTCTTTTATATATTTTTTCTTCATTCAAGGAAAGTCCATATATCTGCTCTTGAATGGCTTTGGGCGATTTTCTAAGTATTGTACTGTTCACCTCGAAATTTTTAGTCGATTTAACATGACAGCTGTTGCGTCAGCTGATGCATTAGCTGACTATTAGGTAATTTTCAATATCGGTTACAAGGAGGCATATTATCGACTTTCCTATGAAACACAAAGTTGGCCAGCTTGAAATTTTGAGTTGATTGGACATGTCAGCTGTTGCATCAGCTGATGCATGATTTCGCCGAAGGTCTATGAAGGTAGTCTCTTCTTTTTTTGGGCATGTATGGCATGCATATTATAAATGGATTTGATCTGCCTGCATCCCACATTACAGAAAACAGACAAGTACAACGCAGAAACGCCTGGCACGGTCAATATTCATCTGGTGCTTCAGAAATTGTCTACAATAACTAGAGTCTGGCCTTCCTCTTTCCCACTCTCATTTCTAATAATACGGTCCTATCTTTCAGGCTCCTCTTACTTACTTTCTATCTATCTATCTATCTATATACCTAGGCTGCTTCCCCCAAGGAAAGGGAGGTAGCCGAGACAGGACGACACACTCCCCATTTACTCATCCATTCAAACACATTCATTCGCATCTTAGCCCCAAAGGGGAGAACGGACAGATCCTCACCGCACCACACCGCACAAGGGTCAACTGCGCAATGCAATCAGTGACATCCGCAGCAGGGCCCAACAGCAGAACTGGTTTACCCCTGCCACATCATAACAGACCCATCCCCTTACCCGCACCTGACCTGACTAGCTGATCAGATCAAATGCGGGAGAATATCCCCTCAGGGCTGCGCCATCACTTACTCATTCACAGTTTCTCTCCATTTATTTCTGTCACGCACAGCCACTCTTCCTTCCTCAACAGACATCCCTCTTGCACCCACCGCTCTCTTCACACTGTCCATCCATCCTATTCGTGGTCTTCCTCTCAGCCTTACACCTCTCACATCAGATCTAGTTATCTTTTTCATAAGTCGCTCATTATCCATTCTCTCCATATGCCCAAACCATCGCAACACCCTCTGCTCAACTCTACCAGCCATCTCCCGAACAACTCCAATTCTCCTTCGCACTTCATCATTTCGCACTCGATCCACATGCGTCACTCCACACATACTCCTCAGACACTTCATCTCCATTACAGTCAAACTTTTCCTCTCTGCTACACCCCTATTCCATGTTTCAGCCCCATATAACGCAGTCGGTACCACAACACCCTCATACAGCCTTCTCTTTACATCCATTCTAAGCGAACGACATCTAAACACTTTTTTCATTCCTCCCAGCACCTTTCCTACTTCATTATTCTAAACTTCACTTCTGCATCTATTCTTCCATCCACAGCAACATGTGACCCTAGATATTTAAAACACTCTACCTCCTCAAGCAACTCGCCATTCAAAACTATATTCATCCCCGTACCATCTACCAACCTCATACACTTCATCACTTTACTCTTATTCTCATTTACTTTCAATTTCCTCCTTTCACACACCCTTCCAAACTCCTCTACGAACTGTCTCAATCTCATCTCTGAATCAGCCACCAGTGCAGTATCATCTGCAAACAGCAGCTGCTTCAGATTCCACTCTCCACCATCAACATTCACCAGACTCAGACCTCCACCTGAAACTCTTGCATTCACCTCCCTTACAACACCATCCATGTAAATATTAAACAACCAAGGCGACATCACACATTCCTGTCGCAGCCCCACTCTCACGGGAAACCAATTACTCACAGCATTTCCCACTCTTACACACGCTTCACTATTTACATAAAAAATTTCCACCCCTTTTAGTAACCTACCATCAAGTCCATACAATCTTAAAACAGTCCACAAAGCCTCCCTATCAATTCTATCATATGCTTTCTCTAAATCCATAAATGCCCAAAACACATCCTTGCCTTTCGCTAAATACTTTTCACACACTTGTCTCACCGCAAACACCTGATCCACGCATCCCCTCCCTCTCCTAAAGCCACACTGCTCCTCACCAATCACTCCCTCTGTACCCTCTCTAACTCTCATAACTAACACTCTACCATACACCTTACCTACAACACTCAACAGACTTATACCCCTAAAGCTAGTACATTCATACTTATCACCCTTGCCTTTATACAACGGAACCACACAAGCACTTGTCCAGTCAACTGGCACCATACCTTTCACAAAGCACACATTCAGCAATCTTACTGACCAGTCAACAATACTCACGCCACCACTCTTCAGGCATTCCACAGCACACCCATCCAAACCTGCAGCTTTCCCTGTTTTCATCTCCTTTACTGCCTTCTCCACTTCCTCCTCCGTGATCAAAGAATCATTCAACTCTCCCAACACATTTATTCCTTACACCCTTCCATCCACCACAATCTCAGCCACCCTTTCCTCCTCTACGTTTAACATTCTTTCAAAATACTCTGCCCATCTCTTCCTTACTGCATCCATCTCAATTAACATCCTTCCATCCTCTGCTTTTACTCGTTCTTCCTTCCCAGACTCTCCCTTTTGCACCCTCTTCACCTCCTTCCAAAACATTTTCTTATTCTGTTGAAAATTCTCTGTCAGCCATCTACCCCACCTCTCATTTGCTGCCACTTTAGGATCACGCACAGCCCTTCTCGCCCTATTCCTCTTTTCCTTATACATTTCATATGACATCTCATCCTTCCTCTGCAGCCACACTTCATATGCACGTCTCTTCTCAGCCACAGCCATACTTACTTCCTCGCACCACCATTCACTTCCTTTTCTTACACCACCACCCACACGTCTCACACCACACACCTCTTCTGCATGCCCCACCACAGCACTCTTAAACAACTGCCATTCCTCCTCCACACTGCCATTTTCCCGATCTTTCACTGCGTTCCACTCATCTTTCAGTTTCTCCTGATACTCTATCTTTTTCTCTCTTTTATCCAACTCACTCACTTTCAAAACCTCCCTGCCACACCTAACCCTCCTAGCTCTCACCCATCTCTTACCTACTCTTAACTTTCCCTCCACCAGGTAGTGGTCAGACATGCCTCCACCCTCCCCTCTCAGAACTCTTACATCCAACAGTCTTCCTATTACATTCCTAGACACAACCACATAGTCCATCAATGCTCTATCAACAACCCTTCCACCCTCCTGTCTCACCCATGTATACTTATAAATATCTTTCTTCTCAAACAGCATATTTCCTATCACCATCTCTCGCTCAACACACATCGCTATCATTCGTTCCCCATTTTCATATCTTCCAGGCACACCGTGCATACCAACTACACTTTCAACTGCTACATTTCCCACTCTAGCATTTAGATCTCCCATCATTACTACATTCACATTCGCTCCAAAACTCTGCAGACACTCATCAACATCATTCCAGAAAGACTCCCTCTCTTCTTCATCCCTTTCACTACCAGGCCCATATGCACTCACAAACACCCACAACTCACGTTCAAATTTCGCTTTCACCCACATCAGTCTCGATGACACCTCCTTCCATTCAATCACACACTGCTGTACTGCCGGACTCACTAACAAGGCCACACCTTCTCTTGCCCTTCCTCTATCAGCACCAGACAATCTTCCATTCACACTTCCAAACATAGACTCACCCTTCCCTTTGATCTTCATTTCACCCAAAGCTAACACATCCAACTTTCTTCTCACAAACATTCTCCCAGTCTCCTCCCTTTTAGCCTCAATCGTACTACATCCACACACATTCATAGACCCAATCTTCAGGGTACGGGGATAACTCAATCCCCCATCCCTTTCTCTGGCTTGTCTCTTTTTAGGAACTAAAAAACAGAGGAGGGGGTCCCTAGTCCCCTCACCCCGCCCCTTTTAGTCGCCTTTTACGACACGCAGGGAACACTTACTTTCAACTGAAAATAATCGTCTGCCGTTACCTGGCACAGAATACTAGAGTTGTCACGGCGATGAGAGAGTAGGGACTTCATGATTCTCATACTTTACGCTCATCAGGTTAATGAAATTGCCTAGCCTTAGCTGGAATCCAGTACCAGAGTTTTTCTGACGATGAGGGAGTTAATCGCTTCAGTGGAATGGCGCCTTGTGTTACTTTATTCTTGCCACCACCAGACGTTTTTGTTAAATTTAATAAAGGCGTCTCATGCTGACAGGGTTAATTGGTATATGTAACCCCTTCAGTTTTAAATATTTGTCTTTGTACTGAATCATATAGTTCGCAGATAGGAAAAGTCAACAGGATAATCTATCTATCTATCTATTGCCAAACGCCTCAATCCCGTTTGGGGTGGCCACAAACAAATCGCCTCCAAGTTGCCCTGTCCCCCGCCATTTCACTGCCCTGCTCCTAACTCACACCCCCCTCTCTCATATACCTCTCCACCCCATCCCTCCATCTCATCCTCGGCCTCCCCCTCCCTCTTCCCCCCTCCACCTCACTCACATACACTCTCTTCGTCAGTCTTTCACCCTCCATCCTCTCCACATGGCCAAACCACCTCAGTGTGTTCCTCATAACGCTTCCTATCACATCCGCATCCACACCACAACGCTCCTTTATATCCTCAGCCTGTCTCTCCATGTGACTCCACAGGCTCCTCTTAAATAACTCATTTCCACTGCTCTCACTCTTGACTTGTGTCCTTCCAAATGTCCAAGCTTCACTTCCATACGTTAGAGTTGGTATCACAATACTGTCATGTAGTAACTTTTTCACTTCCATGCTCACTTCCCTCTTTCTTATTACTGCTTTCAAAGAACCAGCAACCTTTCTTCCCTGCTGTACCCTTTCAAGCACTTCACCCTCCAAACCTCCATCCTTACTCATCACACTACCCAAGTACTTAAACGTACTCACATTTTCCAATTCCTCACCATCCAACTTCGCTGTACATTCACTGACTTCACCTCTCTCAAAGACCATCACTTTACTCTTCCCTACATTCACCTTTAGATTCCGTTTCTTACACACTCCCCCAAACTCATCCACCAAGCCTTGCAACTCCCCTTCGTCTTCACTCAACAACACAGTATCATCTGCAAACAACAGTACAGGGAGTTTCCAAACACTATCCTCTCTGACTCCAACGTCCACTACCCTACCTTGTACCTCTTTTATTACCGCATCCATCTACAGATTGAACAACCATGGAGACATGACACATCCCTGTTTCAACCCAACTTTCAAAGAGAAAAATTCACTTAGTTCACCATCAACATGCACTGCAGCCTTCGCACCATCGTACATACTCTTCACAGCATTCAACAACTTCCCATCTACTCCATATATTCTTAACACTTTCCACAATCCTTGTCTATCCACCCTGTCATATGCTTTCTCCAAATCCATGAAAGCCGCATACAACTTTTTTTTTTTTTTTATACGAGGAAGAAGGAACCAAAGGCCATGAGCCCGCAGTAACAGTTCCCTCCAAGAGAAAAACAAAATACAATAGAGAGCCAAATTCAAGATCCGATCATTTTGAGATGCCTGGACACACTGCGTTTGAAAGACTGGAGATCATAGGCAGCAGGAAATACAGAGAGAGGGAGACAGTTCCAGAGGTGACCTGTTGCATAAATGAAAGACTGGAAGTAACGGTTAACTCTTGCATTAGAGAGTTGGACAGAAAAAGGATGAGAGTTTGCTGCCAGACGGGTGCTACGCGCCCGTCATAGAGGTGGAGGAATGCAAGCAGACAGTTCAGAGGAGCAGTGACCATTAAAGTAGCGATAGAAAAGAGATTAAGATGCAACAGTGCAGTGAAGAGACAGAGGTTGAAAGGAGTCAGTAAGAGGAGGAGAGTTAATGAGACGAAAAGACTTTGACTCCACCCTATTGAGAAGAGCTGTATGTGGGGAGCCTCCCCACACATGAGAGTTGTACTCCACACAGGGGCAGATAAAACCCCTGTATAGAGTCAACAATTGTGCAGGGGTAAAGAAAAAGTGGAGTCGGCTTAGCACACCCAATCTCTTGGAAGCAGATTTTACAAGAGATGTAATATGATCTTTCCAAGATAAGTCCCGAGTAAATGAAACCCCAAGCATGTTCAAGGATGATGCAGGATTAAGCTGAATATTATTAAACATTAGTGGGTATACCTGTGGAAGATTTTGTCGGGTTGATAGGTGTAAGAACTGAGTCTTAGATGCATTAAAAACAACCATATTATTTTTACCCCAGTCAGAGATACGAGCCAAGTCAGACATTAGGTGTGCCATAGCCTCATCCCTTGTTTGTTGAAGTAACTGTTGAGATGGGCGTTGCGGGAACCGAATGGAAAGGTGCAGGGTGGAGTCATCAGCGTATGAGTGGATAGGGTTAGATGTACAGCTTCCAAGATCATTGATGAATAAAAGGAAGAGAGTAGATGATAGGACAGAGCCCTGAGGAACACCACTGTTGATAGATCTAGGAGAAGAACGATGGCCATCTACAACAGCGGCTGTAGAACGACCAGAAAGGAAGCTAGCGATGAAGGCACAGATAGAAGGATAGAAACTGTTGGAGGGCAGTTTGGAAATTAAAGATTTATGCCAGACTCGATCGAAAGCCTTTGAGATGTCAAGTGCAATGGCAAAGCTTTCGCCAAAGTCCCGAAAGGAGGATGACCAGGAGTCTGAAAGGTAGGTGAGAAGATCGCCAGTGGAGCGTCGCTGACGGAACCCGTACTGACCATCGGAAAGAAGGTTGTGATAGGAAAGATGCCTTAAAATTTTTCTATTGAGAATTGACTCGAAAACTTTGGAAATACAGGACGTTAAAGCAATTGGACGATAGTTGGAGGGTTGGGAGTGGTCACCCTTCTTTGGGACTGGCTGAAAGAGAGTAAACTTCCAGCAAGAAGGAAAGGTACAAGTTGACAGACAAAGGCGAAAGAGTTTGCCTAGGTAGGGTGTAAGCACAGAAGCACAGTTCTTGAGAACAACAGGAGGGATCCCGTCAAGCCCATATGCCTTGTTAGTACTGAGGCCAGTAATGGCAGAAAATACATCAACTGAAGAAATTTTAATGTCAGCCATGAGGAAGTCAGAGGGGGGAAGAGATGGAGGAACAGCACCGGAATCGTCTAGGGTGGAATTGGAGGAGAAAGTCTGTGCGAAGAGATCTGCTTTATCAGTAGAAGAAATAGCTACAGAACCATCAGAGTAGAAAAGAGGAGGGAAGGATGATGAGGTAAAGTTGTTAGAAAGATTTTTGGCAAGGTGCCAGAAGGAGCGGGAAGAATTCGAGTTGGAGAGTTGAGAGCATTTAGTATGAATGAAATTATTTTTAGTAGAGCGAAGAACAGACTTAGCACGATTCCGTGCAGAAACGTAAAGATGATGTGATTCAGGGGTGGGTTGCTCCGGTACCATTTGTAGGCCCTCTCCTTGTTGCGGACAGCATTAGAACAAGCGTGGTAAAATCAAGGCTTTCTTGCGTTAGTCAAAGGATATGAGAAAGGAATATATGCTTCCATGCCCAAGAGAATAACCTCCGTAATGCGCAAGGCACACTCAGATGGCTCCCGGCCATGGAAGCAATAATCATTCCAGGGAAAATCAAAGAAGTACTGCCTGAGGGCCTCCCAGTCCGCGGCTCCAAAATGCCACAGACGACGTTTCCCTGGAGGGTCCACAGGCCGTACCGGAGTGATAGGACAGGTTAAGGTAATAAGGTTGTGATCGGAGGAGCCCAACGGAGAGAAAAGATTAACAGCGTAAGCAGAAGGATTAGTTGTGAGGAAGAGCTCAAGTATGTTGGGGCTCTCTCCAAGGCGGTCAGGGATACGGGTAGGGTGCTGTACAAGCTGCTCTAGGTCATTAAGGATAGAAAAGATGTAGGCTTGTTCACCAGGTGGATCCGTGAAAGGAGAGGAGAGCCAAAGGTGGTGGTGAACATTGAAGTCTCCTAGAATGGAGATTTCAGAGAAAGGAGAAATGGATAGAATGTGTTCCATCGTAGAAGTAAGATAGTCGAAGAATTTTTGATAGTCAGTAGAATTAGGGGATAAGTAAACAGCATAGATATATTTAGTTAGAGAATGACAGGAAAGCCGAAGCCAGAGTGTAGAGAATTCAGAAGAATCGAGTTCAGGAACACGAGAGCAAGATAAATCGTTGCATATATATACAGAACAGCCACCTTTGGCTTTGAAATGAGTATAGAGAAAGTAGGAGGATACAGAAAAAGGTTTGCTGTGAGTTGCCTCAGACAGCTGAGTCTCCGTTAGAAAAAGAAGGTGAGGTTTAGAGGAGGAGAGGTGGTGCTCAACAGAGCGAAAGTTAGGGGAAAGGCCGCGAATGTTGCAGAAATGAAGAAGAAGAGGGTCAGACAGTGGTTCCAGGCACCTCGAGTCATCACCGGGAGAGGGGCGGATGGTGGGGGCATTTATGGTCCTCCCCCCTGGGGATTCCGAGGCTTGGTGAAGAGACACCATTTTAAATGAATTTTGAATAGGAAGTGTAGTGTGTACTGTGCATGTAGTTTGGTGTAGGTAGTTAGAGAAATTTGTACTGGAGAGCATGCTGGCCTACTCTCTGTGTAACTGAGACACTGAAAAAGTTCCCTTCTCTAGAAACTTTTCAACTAAAGATCTAAGAATGAATATCTGATCTACACAACCCTTCCTAAAGCCTCCCTGTTCTTCTCCAACTAATTTCTCTGTTCTTTCTCTAACTCTGTCAATAAGTATCCTACCATACACTTTTCCTATTATACTAAGAAGACAAATGCCCCTATGATTACCACACACTTTTTTTTTCCCCTTTTCCTTTGTACAAGGGAATAATTATACCTGACTTCCAATCCTCCGGGACTCTACCTTCCTCCCAGGCCAATCTGCACATCTTCCACATCCATTCTACTACTATCTCTCCCCCATGCTTCAGCATTTCACCACACACTCCGTCAGTTCCTGGGGCTTTCCCCGATTTAACTTTCTTCATTGCGTCCACAACTTCTATCCTACTGATTCCTACCTGTCTTCTCACCTCCCTCCTTCTCCCAGCCATTCCCCAGCCACTTATACTCGCATTACTTTCATTCTCTGTGTTCAACAATTCCTTAAAGTGTTCACTCCATCTGGCCACTTTTTCTCCCTTCTCCACTAGTAATCTACCATTTTTATCTTTCACTCCCCTGCTGACTTCACTTCCACCCTGTCTTACTCTTTTCACCTCTTTCCAGAACATTTTCTTACAGTTCCTCCACTTTACACTCAAATTCCTTCCAAATTCCTCATCCACTCTCTTCTTACTCTCTCTTACTAATCTTTTCATGTCTCTCTTTTTTTCTACATATAACTCTCTCTTCCGTCTCTCAGCTTCTTCCACGCCACTATTTCTCATCCATTCATTGTATGCTTTCTTCTTTTGTGCCACAGCCTGTCTCACCTCTTGAGTCCACCACGCTGTTCCTTGCACCCCCCTCCGTCTTCTCTTCCTTCCACACACCACATCACATGCTGCACATATTTCTTCTGTAAATATCCTACACACACCTTCCACGTCTCCCATCTGCTCCAATTCATATTTGCCCAATCGTTCCTCCACTTCTCTCTTATACTCTGCCCTTTTCTCATCCTCTTGTAACCTTTCTACTCTCCTTGCAACTACTCCTTCCTCTCGTCTTTCCCTTATTCTATTCCTCCATCTTAATTGAATCCTAACTCTGGCCACCACCAAGTAGTGGTCAGAAAGTCCCCTCCCTCAACCTCTATAAGCTCTTGCATCCATTACACATCTTCGCATCCTTTCATCCACACACACATAATCAATCATTGCCTTCCTTTCATTCAGTTCACCACTCACCGTTCTCATCACTCGCCATGTATACCTGTGGATCATTTTATGCCTGAAGAGGGTATTGGCTATCACCAACCCCCTCCCAGCACAAATGTCCACTAACGCACTCCCATTCTCAGCTATCTCAGCAGGCACACCTCACTCACCAACTATTCCATCCATCTTCACATTCCCAACTTTACCATTCATATCACCGATCAAAAACATTTTCTAATTCCTTCCAAACTTTTCCATGCACACTTCTACATTTGTCCAGAACCCTTCTCTCACTCTTCTAGCACGATCTTGCGTTGGCGCATACACAAACACAATCGCCCACATTTGTATTCCGACTTTCAACTTTACCCACACAATCCTTGACCCAACTGATCCATACTGTCTTATGCTCTTCTTCCATCTTTTACTCACAACTATATATACTCCTTCCTTTGCCCTCTCATTCTCACCTACTCCTGCACATATACCCCATCCATACTCCCATTCTCTCACACTTTCTCCTCTCCATTTTGTTTCAGTTATTCCACATACATCCAGTTTCGCACCCTCAAGCTCTTGGACAATCTCTGTCTCTTTCATCTCATCAGGATAAGTCGTCCTTTATAAAGGGTTCATCATCTGTAGCCAAGTAATGTGATTTATAGGTCTAGTTGATCCTCACATTTCTAGGACATTCACGTTTGTATATACCAGACAAAAAATAATGACGTGTTTTCTGATCTCTCTTGCCTCAAATGTTCGTCCTACGTAACCTAACCCTGGGTTCTTATGCTTCTAATGGCAATAAAGAACTGGATGGTAGATAGATAAAGGTAGACAGATGTGTATAAAAACTGGGTGAGTGACATTTCTCAGTGCCAAAATTTCACCAAAGTATCTGTGTTCACTGTAAGCCAATAGTTTTTAATTCGTTCAGTTCTACTACGTCATATTTAATTTGTTATTGCTTGTACCAATGCGATTTTATTCATCCTAACACAGCGCCGAGATAATAATGAGGTTAAGGAAGAATCTGTCTTAGGAGAATGCCTGAGAATAATTAAGAAAACTGCGCTATTTCATTCAGCTGAGTTGAGCGAAATGAAATGCCGAGAACTCTGGACCGGAGCTGTCGACGTAAAGCGTTGCTCGGTATGACTCCGCCAAGCCTTGCGTATGGACTCGCCGTACAATCTCCATGACAGGGTTCAATGTGGATTGAAATGAGACTAAACATAAAGTAAGTCGACCTCATATGACCTTGACCTTTGATCCCTTGAATTTGCTGACCTAACCATTTCATCATCCCTTCATACTATCACTGGCATGTCAACAACCCTGACACAGACAGAGAGCTGGTACTACAATCCCAGACAGATAATCTTTTCATACTAAACAGTCTAAACCAACATACCCATATCCCACACCAAGCCCTCTTCCTCCCATCATCTCCAGACATCACCTTCTGCTCCCCAAAGCTCGCCCCCACTACATCATGGAGAGTGGTCAAAACCCCAGGTTCTGATCACCTCCCAATCATCATCACTACCAAAACCAGAATCACCCCAGCTGGCCACAAATACACATACAGTAATCATAAGAGAGCCAACTGGCAGGCCTTTGTAACTGAAACAGAACAACATTTCGAAACACTAAACAGTACACCCATCACAAACATCAACACCGCTGTGCACACTTTCAATACAATCATACAAAATGCAGACAAAAGACACATCCCTAGAGGCAACAGAAAGAGACACAACCCCTTCACACCAGAAATTCAAGGCCTCATCAGACAATAGGACACACTGCGACACTCCCCAACACCCTATACACAAGACAGCATACAACAAATACAAGAACTCAACACTCAAATAAACAATAAAATATCAGAACAGCAAACACTAAACTGGAAAAATTACCTCCAAACACTTGACCACAAAACAAACATTAGCAAACTCTACAAAACACTAAACAGCAACACACTTTCCAACAGCAATACAATACAATCACACGCTGCCATCACAACTTCAGACACCATTCCCTCAAACAAACAACTTGCAAACACTCTCATCAATCACTTTTCACAAGTCAGCCATCTAAACCCCCATCCCGAGGACCGACGTATCATTCGGCGTAAGAGACAGTTCCCCACAGACCCAGACTACGCACCTTTCACTTACAAGCAGACGAAGCACATCATTAACAACCTTAAGCACTCATCTGCCTGTGGACCAGACAACATAAGCAACATTCACCTTAAACACCTAGGACCACAAGGCATACAAGCACTCACGAACATATCAAACTACAGCTACTCACACAACATAATACCCAACATCTGGAAGCATGGCAATATCATCACTATCCCTAAACCCAACAAAGACCCCACGTTACCCTCCTCACATCACCCCATCACACTCCTCTGCACCCCCTCTAAGGTCACTGAACGACTGGTACTACAACTAGTCACACCTCACATTCCCCTAGCCCAGTCACAACATGGCTTTAGGCCACTACACTCCATAAACACCCTACTTACAGACCTTACACAGAGAGTTTTCGATGGCATGAATTCAGCTAGGGCACCACACAGAACACTCCTAGTCACACTAGACATTAGCGAAGCTTTTAATGCCATCCCCCGCCACAACCTCACAAACAAAATACTCAACATAAACATGCACAATAACACAAAAAGATGGTTGGCAAACTACTTAGCAGGCAGATGTGCACACGTAACATTTGCCAGTCAGTCATCTAACATCAGAAACTTCACAAACGGCGTCCCCCAAGCATCTGTTTTGTCCCCTACATTCTTTAATCTATACATACACGACGTACCCACACCCCACACACCACATATATACATAGCTTCCTATGCAGATGATATAACACTTACAAGGACACACCAAAACGCAAACACAGCTGCACACATCATTCAACCTTACCTCAACACACTACGCGAATGGTTCACCACAAACAGGCTCAAAATAGCCCCAGCCAAATCTACAGTGACTCTTCTCAGAAATTGGACAGCAGAACACAGTCACATTCCACACCTTACCATAAACAACACTCCCCTACCACACACACACACACACACACACACACACACACACACACACACACACACACACACACACACACACACACACAAAATCCTTGGTGTAACATACAATACATCAATGTCATTTAAACAACGCATCACAAATATTAAAAATAAAATAACACCAAGACTCAATGCTTTGAGGTCACTTGCCCATAGAACATTCGGACACACAACAAAGAAACCACCACCACAGTATACAAACAATACATACGTTCAGTGATGAATTATGCAAGCCCTGCCTGGGCTTCTAACCTGACCAAAACACACTACAACACTCTACAGACCATACAGAACAAGGCCCTAAAAATAATCACAGGCTGCACAGCCACTACACCCACAGACCACCTACTGTACATCAAGAAATCAAAGTCCTCAAAGTCAAGGATCACCTAGACATGAGAGGCACCCAGTTTCTTGCTGCAGCCTCCACAAACCCACAACATCCACTACAGTACATGGCAGCACATCCACCCACACCAAGGAACATCAAAACAACACCCAGCACACGATACCATACACAAATGCTGTCATCTCTCCCTCCTCGCCCACCTCAGACCAGCTTCCAGAAGCATATCCACACTCAGATCACTCGCCGCTCCATTCAGTCACTTAAAGACAACACACAGCTGCATGCACGGCCTCCTGACATCCACCCTTCTGAATCCTATCTTCCTCGTGAGTACAGGGTCCACCTGGCCAGGCTGATATGTGGGCACCATCCAGCCCTCTTAAGCTACCAGAAGAGGCTGGATGACTCCGTCGCTGATGCCTGTCCAGGATGCAACACAGCACCCATACTATTAAGCACATTATGGAAGACTGCATTGCACACAATCACCTACGCCAACAACACAACATACACTCTTTGAGAGCTCTGTGGGAAAGCCCAGTCTCGGCCATGGCCTTCCTAAGAAACTTAGGGCTGCGTAGGGAACGACTACTACTACTACTACTACTACTATCACTGAAGAAAGTTTGGTAGAAATCCGTCAAGGAGGTCAAGAGATATCGCGCCCAGAACGATAAACCATGTTAAATGACACTGACCTTTGATCCCTTGACCTAGCTCGCCTAATCAGCTCATCATCCCTTCATATTGTTTCACTGACAAAGGTTTGGTAAAAATCCGTTAAGGGGTTCAGGAGATATTGCGCCCACAAGAATAAACTAAGTCGACCCCATTTGACCTTGACTTCTGACTTGGTTGACCTAATCGGTTCATCATCTCCTCATATTACGTGGCTGAATCGGTAGAGAGACGGCCTGCATTCTAATGGACCCAGGTTCGAATCCCGGCTGGGGCAGGGAACAGTTTAAGGATTTGAATTTCATAAAAAGGCAGATTTTTCTGATGTACCAGATGACCTGCCGACATGTCATAAAAGTACCCAGTACACCAGTCCTGTATGAGACATCCCTAGCATGTATTCAGTATGGATGGTGGGTGTTAGCGCCGAAGTGGTGACATGTGGAGATGTAGGAGGACTACTAGGCCCCAAGGAAGACTACTGGGACTTGGGAATAGGCCCTGAAGCCTCTGCCCAGAGTCGGACACGTTAAAAAAAAGAAAAGAAAAAGAAAAAAGAATGTTTGGTGGAAATCCGTCGATGGGTTCAGGAGATATCGCGCTCACAAGAGTGTCACGGACGGATGCACGCACGCACGCACCCACGGACGGACAGACCAACCATTTAATGCAGTGGTTTCCAACCTTTTCTAACTCTCGCCCCCTCTCACTGAATGACACGTTCCCTGCCCCCCCCCCCTTCCTCAAATACTGTATTTTACTGGCATAGTTGGCACATGTCAATAAATATCATAGATTCTTAATCTTTGAAATTGTTTATATATTCAGCTAACTAGAGTTCTTATTCATATCTGAAATATTTTCTCCATATCTAGAAATTACTGAATTCCATCATAATTCATAGTTTTCAAATATAATTACCCTCTTTATCAAGCCTTCGCGCCCACCCAGGCAGCCCTTCGTGCCTCCCTAGGGGGGCGTGCCCCACAGGATGGAAACCACTGATTTAATGCCTCTTCCACCATAGGTGGGTGTAGGCATAATGAAGAGGTAAAGGAAGATCACTGTATATATATTATATCTAACCCTTCCAGTTCGAGAAGTCTTCCAGGTATGAATAATAATGTCTCATGGTATAACAATGGGTACACAGCTATTGACGGTGCGAATCGTCAAATTTTAGGCTTTGACATACAGTATATGTTCTGGTTCAGTTAGAAATTTATTAATCCTGCGAAACAGGGTGGCATAATTTCCGGCAACCTTCCCTATACCCTACAACGAGTGTGTGTGTGTGTGTGTAAGTGTGTGTGTGTGTGTGTGTGTGTGTGTGTGTGTGTGTGTGTGTGTGTGTGTGTGTGTGTGTGTGTGTGTGTGTGTGTGTGTGTGTGTGTGTGTGTGTGTGTGTGTGTGTGTGTGTGTGTGTGTGTGTGTGTGTGTACTTTAACTTCCTCCTAGGCTATTTCACGAATCTGGATGAAACTTCCCAGGTGATATCGCCAGGTTACTGAAAACGATTTCCTTAATTTAAAAAATATCAACCATTATTTTTAGAGGGTCAGTCTGCCCCACAAAATTAACAATTTTCAAAAATAATCAAAGTAGGGCAGGTATGGCTTTGATATCTTAGTACAAGTTCAATGGACATCCATTCGTAGTGCGACAATCGGGGAGCGCCACTCCCCACCAGTTATTCTTGGGGAATCAACCCTTCCGCTACTAAAAACGATCAGGAATGGGAGAATGATTAGAATGAAACTTCCAAGGTGAGGTCGTCGGTTTTCCTGGGAAATCCATCCATCCATTGCCAGACGCCATGTATCCCAAACGGGGTGGTCAAGAGCTTAGAGTTAATTGTTTTACAGGGAGGGGCACTAATCCTCCACCAACCCCACTTGACACGTAGGGATGCCAACAGCATCTGGTGTTCCCAGGCGGTCACCCATCCAAGTACTAACCAGACCCAACGTTGCTTAACTTCGCTGAATTCCCACAATAAAAAAAAATTCAAATAATGATTTCTGGGGGGGCTATCCTCTCAACTAATTAAAAATTCTCAGGAATAGTGGATGGAGGGAAGATATGGCTCTGATATCTTAGTACATGTTGTACGATGGACTCATCTGTAATGCGATATTTGGGAAGCAATAACTCATTAATGATTCTTTGGGAGGTTAGCCCCCTCCCAAAAATATAAACGATCAGAAAAAAGGAAGAGCTTTGACTGAGACTCCCAGGTCGACTTCTTCAGGTTAGTCCGAAAGTCTGTCTCAATATAATTTTTTAGTCTTGATTTTTAGGAGAGTCTACCCGCCTCACAAAGAGAGAGAGAGAGAGAGAGAGAGAGAGGGGGAGAATGAAAAGAGGGCAGATGTGGCGTTTATATATTAGTTCATGCTAAATTGTACAATGGACTCTTGGCCATAATGAGACAATTATGGATCATGACACTGGCAGTGGTTCTTGGGAGAGTAAGACCTCCCTCCACCCGACCCTTAAAAAAATCGGAAATGTGGGAAAGTGAGTATATGGGTCTCAACGAAATCGGCATGTATATCGCAGGACTGAGTACACAGTTTCCATGTGTTGTACGAATGCATAGGAAGAAACTACACATTTACATTCTTAATACATACACACACGCACATAGATAGATAGATAGATAGATAGATAGATAGATAGATGTAGATTGATATATGATTACTGTATATTTATATCTATCTATCTATGTCTATCTATCTATTATCTATCAATCTATCAGTATATAAATAGATGGATGGACAGACAGATTGACTGATATATCACACTTTGTGATTTCTTGAATTTGCGGCCAACCTATTTTGTTTAATAGTGTTGCATTCCATCCACTTATTCCTCACCCAAACCCATCGTTGTTCCATCAAGATTATGCTGGTCCAGTAAGATAAGCTATACAATCCTGGCATTTCAGGCTAGCAGGAGCGGTCACTGGTCCCCGGGCAGCATTAGTGTCAGAGATGGGAGAATGTGGTGTGTGGTATGAATGGTGCGAGTTTGGGCCTTGTGGTGTGTGGTGTGCGTGTGCGTGGTTTGGGGCAGGAGACTGGGCAGTGAAGGTATACATTTGGGTGGTTTGGAATGGTTGTGGGTGAGGTTAGTGTGGTCATGGGTGGTGGTGTGGGAAGTGTGGGTTTGGATGGTAAAGGCATAGGTGGTCTGGGTAGTGTGGGCATGGGTGGTGTGGGCATAGATGAAGTGGGTAGTGTGGGGCATAGATTTTGGTGCCGATATGAGTGCGGTTGTGAGTGGGCTGGATGTGGGTTCGGTGTTTGGATAAGGGTTGTGTTGGTTTGGTGCGGGTGATGTGGTGGTGAGTAATGTTGATGATGTGGATGTAGGGTATGTCTGTGGGTGTGGATACTGCAGGTGATGATGTAAGTAGTGTGGGAAGGCAAGTATTAATGTTGGTAGTGTGCGCAACCTACATGTGTGGGTTAGATGAGGTCAGCCAAGTTAAACACCCAGATGACTCTCCCCGCCCTGTCACCCCCTCCCCCCCCCGCCTTGCTCTTGGCCTGGAATTAATGTGTATTTGCCACTGGTTTGATTAATACCTGTTTGTCTAATATTGGAACCTGCAATAATTCATGACTGTCATTATCAACAAGGGATGGCGTGCGCGATGTATATATCTTGTGTATGCATTTCTGTGTGTGTGGCTTTGTATATATATATATATACATATATATATATATATATATATATATATTTATATATATAATATATATATATATATAAAATATACAGAGAGAGAGAGAGAGAGAGAGAGAGAGAGAGAGAGAGAGAGAGAGAGAGAGAGAGAGAGAGAAAGGGGGGGGTGCGGATATGTTCAAAATTTCATGACTTTCTGTTCGTCAGTTATTTCCAACTTCATCACTGCGCGTGGTCCCACTGTGAAAAAATAATTTTTTAAAAGTTTGTGGCACAACGGGTGAATGATTAAAGATGCCATCATACTGTAAAAGTATGTCTATTGGAGATGTTCTCTAGCCCTTTTTATCTTGAGAATTCTCCACAAACGTGGATAAAATTCGTTTAGCAGTAACAAGGGAACAATCGTAATGGCGTTTGCCGAACGAGTTCATTGAGTGTCTTAAAACCTTAATTGCAAGGGCTCACCAGACTTTATTCTGGTTTGGTGGTCACAGGTTAATATAAAAAGTCTTAATGGATGTCTTTGGCGTGAAGGAATTAATGGAGAGCTTCTGAGCTTTCCACTGCAAGTCCAAATCTGAATTTAATTGTCCAGCAGTAGCACAAAGTTCAGTTAAAATATTAGTATTCATATAAGAATCTGCTTCAGAACAGAAAGCAAATTTAATTTTTTTCTTGGCATAAAGAAATAAAGGTTTCTTAAAAATTCTATCTATCTATGTATTGCCAGACGGCTTAATCCCTTATATGAGGTGGCCACAAATAAATCGCCTCCACGTCATCCTGTCCCCCTCCATTTCACTGCCCTGTTCCCAGTTCACACCTTCCTCTCTTATAAACCTCTGCACTCCAGCCCTCCATCTCATCCTTGGCCTTCCCCTCCCTCTCTTCCCCTCCACCTCACTCACATACACTCTCCTCGTCAGTCTCTCACTCTCCATCCTCTCCACATAGCCAAACCACCTCAGTGTGTTTCTCCTAATGCTTCCTATCACATCCACATGCACACCACAACGTTCCTTCACATCCTCATTGTCAGTCTGTCTTTCTATGTGACTCCACAGGTTCCTCTCAAATAACTCATTTCCACTGCTCTCACTCTTGACTTGTGTCCCTCCAACAACGTCCAAGCTTCACTTCTATACGTTAGAGTTCTTATCACAGTACTGTCATGTAATAATTTTTTCACTTGCCTGCTCAATTCCCTGTTTCTTATCACTACCTTCAAGGAACCAGCAACCTATCTTCCTTATTGTACCCTTTCAAGCATTTCACCCTCCAAACTTCCATCCTTACTCATCACACTACCCAAGTACTTAAACTACTCACATTTTCCATTTCTTCATCATCCAACCTCACTGTACATTCATTGACTTCACCTTTCTCTAAGACCATAACTTTACTCTTCCCTACATTCACCTTTAAATTCCGTTTCTTACAAACTCACCCAAACTCATCCATCAAGCCTTGCAGCTCCCCATCGTCTTCACTCAACAACACAGTATCATCTGCAAACAACAGTACACGGAGTTTCCAAACACTGCCCTCTCTCATTAGGGCCACTCCAACATCCATAGCCCTACCTTGTACCTCTTTTATTACCCCATCCATGTACAGATTGAACAACCATGGAGACATGACACATCCCTGTTTCAACCCAACCTTCAAATAGAAAAACTCACTCAGTTCACTATTCACACGCACTGCTGCCTTAGCACGCTCATACATACTCTCCACAACATTCAACAACGTCCCATCTACTCCATATTTTCTGAATACTTTCCACAATCCTTGGCTAACCACCCTGTCAAATATTTTCTCCAAATCCATGAATGCCGCATACAACGTCTTTCTTTTCTCTAGACACTTTTCCACTAAAGATCTAAGAATGAATATCTGATCTACACAACCTCTTCCCTTCCTAAAACCTCCCTGTTCTTCTCCAACTAATTCCTCTGTTATTTCCCTAACTCTGTCTATAAGTATCCTACCGTATACTTTTCCTATTACACAAAGAAGACAAATTCCCCTATGATTACCACACACTTCTTTTTCCTCTTTCCCTTTGTTCAAGGGAATAATTATACCTGACTTCCAATCATCCGGGACTTTACATTCCTCCCAGGCCAATCTGCACATCTTCCACCATTCTACTACTATCTCTCCCCCATGCTTCAGCATTTCACCACACACTCCATCAATTCCTGGGGCTTTCCCCATTTTGACTTTTTTCAATGCTTCCACAACCTCCATCCTACTGATTCCTTCCTGTCTTCTCACCTCCCTCCTTCTCCCAGCCATTCTTCAGCCACTTATACTGGCATTACTTTCATTCTCTGTGTTCGACAATTCATTAAAGTGTTCTCTCCATTTGCTCACTTTTTCTCCCTTCTCAACTAGTAATCTACCACTTTTATCTTTCACTGCCCTGCTAACTTCAATGCCACCCTGTCTGACTCTCTTTACCTCTATCCAGAACACATTCTTATAGTACCTCCACTTTACAAATTCCTTCCAAATTCCTCATCCACTCTCTTCTTACTCTCTCGTACTAAACTTTTCACCTCTCTCTTCCTTTCTCCTATAACTCTCTCTTCCGTCTCTCAACTTCTTCCACGCCCTTATTTCTCATCCATTCATTATATGCTTTCTTCTTTTGTGCCACAGCCTGTCTCACCTCTTCATTCCACCATGCGTTCCTTGCATCCCCTTTCGTCTTCACCCCACACACCACCTCACATGCTGCACATATTTCTTCTGTGAATATTTTGCACACACCTTCCACATCCCCTATCTGCTCCAGTTCATATTTACCCAATCGTTGCTGCACTTCTCTCTTATGTTCTGCCTTTTTCTCATCCTCTAGTAACCTCTCCACTCTCCTTACATCTACTCCTTCTTCCCGTCCTTCCCTTCTTCTATTTCTCCATTTTACATGGACCTTGATGCCGACCACCACCAAGTGTTGGTCAGAAAATCCATTCCTCAAACCTCTGTATGTTCTTGCATCCATTACACATCTTCGCATCCTTTCATCCACACACACATACAGTAATCAATCATTGCCTTCCTTTCATTCAGTTCACCATCCACCCTTCTCATCACACGCCATCCTGTGGATTATTTTGTGCCTGAAGAGGGTATTGGCTATCACTAACCCCCTCCCGGCACAAATGTCCACTAAAGCACTGCCATTCTCATCTACCTCGGCAGGCACACCCCACTCACCAACTACTCCATCCACCTTCACTTTCCCTACTTTACCATTCATATCACCAATCATAAAATAATTCATTTGTCTTAATAGATTACTAAAGGAAAAATGAAACTAAGTGCAAGTGATTGCGTAGCAAAGAGAAAATGAGAAATATTAGTTTCATAGCAAAAGAAAAAAAGAAAAGGAAAGAAAGAAACAGAAAATATGTTCAGACAAAACTTCATAACAAAAACAGTGTCCGGTATAAGAGATTATATTAAAAATGAAAAGAATGTAGGCCTATATAACATTTTTTTTTTTTAATTTTTAAATGATTTTGAAGCAGATAAGAAAATCTAGACTAAAAGATCTCCAGACAGAAATTGACAAGGATATTTAGCTAAAGACTTCATAACAAAGATGGAAATCTGGTCAAATAGTTTTACTTTGTAAGATGAAGGAAAACGCAAACATTTTCTATTAGATTCCCTAATGTAAAGGAGGAAACTCTTGTTTTATTTTCATAGCAAAGACGAAGTTGGGTCTACCAGATTTAGCCATAACAGGGGGAAAAAAAAATCGTCTCAGCAAATTTCATGAATGACAGAAAAGCACTATCAAGTCTTCACAATTTCATTATGTAAAAAAAAAAAATGGTATAACTTTGTCTAATAACTTTCTTATTTTAAAAGAATAACTTTAATACTATGAAAAATCACAACAAAAATAGTTTTAATATGGTCTTTAGAGTTTCCTAGGTCATAAGGAAAATTATAACCTAGTTCAACAAATTTATAAACCTAACTGAGAAATGAAAATGTAGTCGTAACAAAATAACATGTTAACTTAAGTAACATGGTCTTACAGAATTTCTCACTTGAGGAAAAAAAAAAAAAGCTATGGCCTTAACAAGTATCTGAGGTAAAATAGAATTCTGGTCTTAATTAGTTTTTGAAATAAAAGGCAAATGGAATTTAACAGTGGCCCATACTCTGTTTGGAGCCGCCGTTCCTTCTCTTTCTCATCCTTTTCTTCCGTGCAGTAGGGTCAACTATTTCTTCGTCACATGATATCATCCTTCCCGCCTTCTTTACACCTATTCCTTTTCATCTTCTTTGTCCACCTATCTGTGTTCACCGCCCATCCCATCATATCTCCAGTAATCGTTCCTGTAAGTCTTTATTGCTCCTTCTCTCACGCTTTCTTTGTAATTTCGATGTTCAGTATCGTTTATCATTTCAGTTTTCCTGCAGCTTATTTCATTCAGAATGTATGTTTCTCTCTCTCTCTCTCTCTCTCTCTCTCTCTCTCTCTCTCTCTCTCTCTCTCTCTCTCTCTCTCTCTAAATTATACTAGTATATTATTTGCACATTAATTTGTGGCAAGATAGCCCTAAGGCTGCAAATATGCATATAGAGTTCAAAAGTAACATAGTAAAAGGCGGGTACTGACTTAAAGTAAATATTAAGTAAATGTTACAGCCAAATATACGGAACAAGTGACTATGTTTACTCCAGGAACAAGAGTTAACAATAGGAAATGTGTGTGTGTGTGTGTGTGTGTGTGTGTGTGTGTGTGTGTGTGTGTGTGTGTGTGTGTGTGTGTGTGTGTGTGCGATGACGGTGTGCAAAGATGAGAAAAGGCAAGAACACTCAGATTTCTTTGTGTGTGTGTCTGTGTGCGTGTGTGTTTGTGTGAATGTCAGCGTATCTATAGATCACGTGTGTCTTAGTGGTTGGAACATACGCACGCCTACTCACAAACACAAATCGCCACACAGAAAAATGAGAACATTAAATTCAAAGGAAAAGCTATAACCAACTTATCCAGTGAAATGAGCCATACACGCGCCCACAGATCATCTAGGCCTTGAATACTGAATACTTTGGTATATCCGGTACATAAAATTAACAAATTTCCTTTTACTATTCTCCACATCGCTTAAGTTTTGGGAAGGGGTCCAATTTCTGAAAGTGCAGTAGACTTTACCAATCAGGCGAAACATTAACATGGGTTTATGGGTTGGCCATATGCTTGTAAACACCGTTCTCCTTAAAGGTTCACGAATATATGAGGCGAATTCCGCGGCTTAAAATCACAGCGTTATGCATCAGTAGCTTACCTGCAGCCCATTGTTATGCGGCCGTAATATAATATACATGACTGTATCCTATTTGCATTACAGTTTAATTCTTTCACTATTGCGACATCTTTTGTTAATATATCATGCCAAGTCCAAGAGATTTTATGCATGTAACTGAAGATCACGAGCAATGAGATGGTTAAAAAAATAAAAAAAATATTTAACCATTTCAGTAAAGAAATCCGTTCAGAGTTAGCGGCTAAATGTGAAGAACTAATTCTCTCTAAGTACGGATCTTCACTTTATATATATATATATATATATATATATATATATATATATATATATATATATATATATATATATATATATATATATATATGGCGCCTGATGGTTTAGTGGGTAATTACGGCGCTCCAATCGGATTGAGCCTTTGTAGGTTTATATCCAAGGAATGGTTGGGGTGTATTGCTCACGTAATTCCACTCAGGGATGAGTGAGGCTGGTCACTCATCTTAAATGTCAGGATCAACTTGCCTAGCCCCAGGCTCCTACGCTCCTCATGGGGCGACATTGGACTGGATGATGGATGAATGGATATATATATATATATATATATATATATATATATATATATATATATATATATATATATATATATATATCTATCTATCTATCTATCTATATACCTAGGCTGCTTCCCCCAAGGAAAGGGAGGTAGCCGAGACAGGACGACTCACTCTCCATTTACTCATCCATTCAAACACATTCATTTGCATCTTAGCCCCAAAGGGGAGAACGGACAGATCCTCACCGTACCACACCGCACAAGGGTCAACTGGGCAATGCAATCAGTGACATCCGCAGCAGGGCCCGACAGCAGAACTGGTTTACCCCTGCCACATCATAACAGACCCATCCCCTTACCCGCACCTGACCTGACTAGCTGATCAGACCAAATGCGGGAGAATATCCCCTCAGGGCTGCGTCATCACCTATTTATTCACAATTTCTCTCCATTTATTTCTGTCACGCACAGCCACTCTTCCTTGCTCAACAGACATCCCTCTCGCATCCAGCGCTCTCTTCACACTGTCCATCCATCCTATTCGTGGTCTTCCTCTCAGCCTTACACCTCTCACATCAGATCTAGTTATCTTTTTCACCAATCGCTCATTATCCATTCTCTCCATATGTCCAAACCATTGCAACACCCTCTGCTCAACTCTACCAGCCATCTCCCGAACAACTCCAGTTCTCCTTCGCACTTCATCATTTCGCACCCGATCCATACGCGTCACTCCACACATACTCCTCAGACATCTCATCTCCATTACATTCAAACTTTTCCTCTCTGCTACACCCATATTCCATGTTTCAGCCCCATACAATGCAGTCGGTATATATATATATATATATATATATATATATATATATATATATATATATATATAACACAAAGGCCCGACCACAAGCAGCGACAATTACAAATGAACATTACACACACAATAACACAACTGGCAACACTACACAGCCACAAACACCCACTCACCCATACAACCTTCGCAGTCAACCACGTAGCTCATAGCTGACTACACCTATAAGGTTTGTCTCTTTTATCCATACACTTTTAACTGTAGCTCATACTTGACTTCACCTAAAAGGTTTGTCTCTTTTATCCATACTCTTGTAACTCTACACTTTTATTAGTCGTTGTTGTACATTTCAGTATATATATTGTATAGATTTATGTTGTATATGTCATGTTTTATAGGTATTGTATCTATATTACAGTCGCTGATGATGTGTAAGGATACACGAAACGTCCTACGGAAAATGAAAATAAATAATTAATAAAATATAGTTACGACATGGATCTTGGACATATTATCTACAACCTGAATCATAGTGTAAAACAATGTGTAAGAAAACTCGAAAAGATCAACAGAAAAATAGTGAACAATGGCTACGCCTTGGTCTTTAATGATTTTTGTATAAAAGAAAACATTCTGCCTAAATATACCAATATATATATATATATATATATATATATATATATATATATATATATATATATATATATATATATATATATATATATATATATATATTAATCAACAGCAGCAACAGTAACAGTAGCTATTGCACGTCCTTTGGGGAGCATAGACCTCCCCCAGCCTTATCCACGAATACTTGACTGAGCCAAACTCGACCTGGTTTTGCCAGTAAACTTCTCTGTCTCAACGCCCCACCTATCATGCCATTTTCTGCTATCCATGCATTCTCTTGGAGTCTAGTCGGTCAGTCCCTTTTTCCATTGGTTTTCCCTTGTTCTTGCAACATACCCACCTCCAATTCTATTCTGTTATAACTTTATAGTCATTGGCTTCAGTCTGCCCTCTCACCCAAGTTGATCTAATCCCATCTCTTAAAGATAGTCCCAACACCGACCTTTCCATTGTTCTTTGAGAACGGATTAGTTTGTTTCTCATTGCATTTGTTAGTTTTCAGGTCTCACATCCGTACGTCATAGATGGGATTATACATTCGTTATATGCTTTTCGCTTCATACACACGGGCAAACTACTTTTCATGATGTCTCTGGATTTACCTAAACCTTTCCATGTAGTTGTCCTGCGTCTTCTTATTTTGTTTTAATGGACTTTCGTTAGTTCTTCAGCATTTGCCCCAAGTAATTGTGTCCCTCAATTTTTTTCAAGAATTTCTTCATTTATTTGGATGACACTCTCTGGTATATTTGTATTAAACATTACTTTAGTTTTTCTGAGATTCATCTTTAGTCCTACTTTGAGTTTTTCCCTATTCATGTCATTTAACATTTCTTGCAGCGTCTCTGCTGTTTCTTATTTTAGAATAATGTCATCTATGTTTATCCGTCCGTTCTCCCATTCTGCCTTGCTGAAAATGATTTCAAGGCATTCTGTAATAAGTTTTGGTGAAATTTTGTCTCCGTGATGCACGCCTTTCCCATTCAAAAATTTTCTTAGTCTTTATGTAACTTAACAATCGGAGTTCCCTCTTTATGTAACTTAATAGTCAAAGTTCGAGTAGTTTTACAATATTCTCGTTTATTCCTCGTTCTCGCAGTTAATTTTTAATAGCTATGTGTTCAAATGAGTTCGGTACTCAACAAAATCTTAGGACAATGGTTGATTATGCTCTGCAGCTTTTTCAGTTAGCTGATTCTGTGTAAGTAATCAGAGGACGAATGCCCACTTCGGAATTCTGCCTTCTGTGCGTGGTTGTCCTCCAGATTTGTGTTTTTTTCTGATCGTAAGGACTTCAATGAAGAGTTTGTAAAAAACTTATAATAAACTAACAAGTTGATAGTTACTAAGATCTTTTGAGTCGCCTTTCTTGTACACCAAAATAACCTTTGCATTACAACATTTTTGGGAATGTTTATCTTCATTAAACAATGGGTAAATAAATGGACTGGTTTTGAACTTCCTTTCCTGCATACGACAGTAAATCTGCTACTATGCCGTCTCCTTCTTTGGCCTTATCTCGTTTCCTACGTTTAAGATAAAAATGTACTTTATCTGGTGTTATTTCTGGTATTTCACTTATGTCAACTAAAAAACTTAGTTCTTGGTACAATTGTTTTTTATGCATATAGGTCTTTGTAAAGATCTTTATCTCTCTTCACCATCTTCTCTCAGCGCTTAATGACTTCACCATTTTGGTCTTTCAGTGACAATATTTTGCCTTCCTAGCGTCATTTTGTTTTGGCTGTATTTCAGATTTTTTTTTTTTTTTTTTTTTTGGGGGGGGTTTCTTTACACCGATCCATAATTCTCTTTCGTTTTTCTTCTCTCTCTTTCTCATTGGTAACCTTATTCAATTCTGCTCTTTCTGTTTAATCTTTCTTTGTTTTTACTTTCGTCTCGTTTCATCTTTTCATGACCTCCAGGGTCGTTTTTGAATATATGTTGGTTTTTGTTGTATTAGCTTTCCCCACTGCCTCCGCTGATTCCCTTAACTCTTTTGTTAGTCTATCATTTTACTCATCAGTTTCACATTGATCCTAACTTAGTCTGATGTCTTTTTTTTTTTTTTTTTTTTTTAATGAAGGAGTATTTTGTCTTTACTGAATTATGTTGGACGTACCTTAATTTTATTTACCTTTCTTTCACATGTTAAACTGAAGTTGGCTGTGTAACCCACCATTCTTTTGCCACTGCCTACATTTACTTTGCTGCTAACTATGACATTCTTGATCGTGTTGTTCTTAACTGCTATAATGAAGTTGATCTTCTTTGTTTCTTAATTTCGGCATCTCCATGTCCAGTTCCCCCTTGTTCTTTTCTGGAAGAATGTGTTCATAATACTCATTTTGTATGTTGCAACAAAATTTGCCACCATTCCACTTCTGTCATTCTTGTTTCCTACTCTGAATTTCCCATACAGGATTCTCCAGGTTTCGATTTGTCTGCTTCTGCATTCAAGTCTCCCATGATAATATCGTAACCACCGCTGCTACCAAATAATAATACCACTGCCGTTGCCGAGCTTTTCTAAAAATATGTTAGACTGTAGGGATTTTAAGGATGAGAGAATGTTCGTTGTTCTTGTCGTGGATGGCAGGAGAAAGATGAAGACGAGTCTGGGGTTTGACTGCAGTCTATTTCTACAGATGGAGTATCTCACAAGGCATTACTGAGACGAGAGCGGATTTATGCTTGCTAACTCCGCTGCGCTCTGTTCCTGCCTTTCCCACAGTTTCTGTCTCTCTCCTAACCCCTTCTGCCCTGTCTGTTCTATTTCCCCTGTATATGACTGGTTGTGTCACGCGTAATGGCACGTGTGTGTGTGTGTGTGTGTGTGTGTGTGTGTGTGTGTGTGTGTGTGTGTGTGGAACTTTCCGAGCTTGTGGGAGTTTCCATCAGGCGTCATACAATGCTGTGTGTGAAATTCCTACCTTACGAATGTAAAGCGGTGTTTCTCTAGACCTCTCGCTTAGGCACGACTTTCTTCTAACCTCTATATTACATATTAACAGTATATACGCTACTAGCTATTATGCAGTGTGTTATGACATTTTAGTGTCCTGACATCACTCGGTCATTCCTAGCTGGTGTAGGCTACCTACAAAAGCATGTAGTAACAAATTACTGTACATATTCTGTCATAACCTATTAATACATGGTATTCATCACAATACTGTAGACACAATAGTGTGGAAACAACATTTTGTAGTAATATATTGTATGTATGATATATGCAATGGAGTAAATACAGTACAGGGTAGTAAAATTGAATATAGAATATTGTATAATATATTGCAGTGATATGTGGCACAAATGTCTATGTACAACAGACATTTGCATATATTTATGCAATGGTAATATTGTTAGGTCATTACATTACATATGGTGTTATGCCTATAGTAATGCCTAATTCTGCAGTCGATGGTGTTCTCTTGGTCGAGGCTTTTTTAACATTAAAGTAGGTCTAGTTATTTGTCTCTTAGGATTTAGTATAGGTTAGCGATTTGTCTGTTAGGTGGTTAGTTTTAGGGTATTTAGATTAGGTATTTTTGTTTATAAGTAATATAAGGTTAAAAATATAAAAAAATAAATAAAAATAATAAAAATAAAACTACAAAAAAATAATAAAATAAAACGTATTATATATATATATATATATATATATATATATATATATATATATATATATATATATATATATATATATATACATATATATATATATATATATATATATATATATATATATATATATATATATATATATATATATATATATATATATATATATATATATATATGTACGTGTGCATGAAAGTGTGTATGTTCATATGCATGGATGTGTTTATGTACTTATGTATGTATATATATATGTTAGTATATATATGTATATATGTGTCAATATATATACATATATATATATTTGCCTTAATGACCAGAGGCTCCGGCCTCAATGGTCGATAGGCCAAAAAAAAAAAAAGCCTAATATTTCACTCAACTTGCATGATGATTGAAAAACATAACTCTGGTAACACAGAATTGTAGGAACATTGTAGTAACATCGTATGAATGTAACTGTTACATAATTGTAGCTTTAACTGAAGTAATATCGTAACTGTTACGTAAGTGCAGAAATATTGTAGTTGATTGTAGAAACTGGAGTAATACTGTAGGTAATTGTACAGTAGTAACTGTAGTAATATTGTAGTTATTGTAGTAACTGCAGTAATAGTGTAGGTAATTGTAATAACTGTAGTAATAATGTACAATTACATTGTAATTTGCAACATATTTGTGTGCACATCCATATAGTTATACAATAATAACACAACATCAAGGTACAGAAATGAATCGTATTATGAATCAGTCATATATAACTGTAGTAATATTACACAATCTGTATAGGCTTACTCTAGTTATCTTGCAGTTATTACTGAAAATGATATCGTGTAACCCCATATCTTATATATATATATATATATATATATATATATATATATATATATATATATATATAAAACACACACACACACACACACACACACAGTATATACACAATAGGTACAACATTAACAATGTACACTTCCTTGGTTTCCGTTTGTACCTACTGTATGGTGGACAATGCCTGTGTCAGCACTGTGAAAATCTTTCTCACAATTATGTGAACAAGGAAGTTCATTCTTGCTAACTTCATTTGTGATGGCTATTTTTTTCTCTCTCTCTTCAGGATTTGCCTTTCAATTTAATTTATTTGATCCCATAGATAGCTTTAATAAATAACTGTTTACTACAGTTCTCTTAATCGCTCACTGGGTTAATGTGATAGTATATTTTATTTATCACTTTGCAAATGGAATGTTGCCTAGTTGTATGCATGAAACACTTATTTTATGCATGAATGCTATACAAAATGAATGAATATATACAGTATACAATTGTTATTGGTGGTGAAAGTACTTAGTGATTGACTGAACGTAGAGAACTGAAGTAGGTATGTGTACGTAAGTTGTAACTATAAAGAACTTTTTATATGTTTGTGCAGAATGTTTCTTTATCACTGTATCTATCATTGTGTAAGGTATGTAAATGAAGTAAATATTTAACTCACTGATTTTAACTGTGGTGGGAATGGAGAGTGTGGTTGATTGACGTGTTATGGTGTTCTTAGCAAACGCTGTCACAGCGCAAGTTGACTCCTCGCTCTGGTAGTTGTGGTGGTGGTGGTAATGAAGTAGCGGTGAATAATGTTGAGTGTGGTGAGTGAGGTGAGTCGTGTGAATCAGGGCTGGTGAATGCAGGCTTAGATTGTTGCTGCTGTTGTCTCTCCCGCCACCAACGAATCAGCGCCTCCTCATTCCCTGATGCGTATGTAGGTTGGTTTGCTTGATGATTGTTGCTTGTACATGTGGCTTGTTTTGTGGCAATCGTAGATGCTTGTAGTTCATTGTGAATCATAGAACTGAAGCTCGTAGCTGAACAGAATTGTCGTAGCTTTGTGCTGAATGTTGGTAAAATCGTGAGGCAAAAATAGATTGTATTGTGGTTCTTTGGTTCACTGCTTGCCTCCAATGTCGATACGTAGTCGTAGATTGATGTAGAATTGGGAGGCTGGTTGTAACTGTAGATTGCCAAACCAGTGCCAATATAAAGTTGTGAGACGCCGTATGGCTCAAACTTGTAGTGGTTTTTGTTTTCTATCTTGATAATTTAGACTCAACTGCAGAATTGTGGACATGATTCGTACTCTTACTGCCACCAAATATGGTATCGTAACCGTCAATGAGCTTTTCCAAAAATGTGTTAGATTGTAGGGATTATAAGAAGGAGTGAATGTTCGTTGTTCTTGTCGTGGATGGCAGGAGAAAGATAAAGGTGAGTCTGGGGTTTGATTGCAATTTATTTCTTCAGACGGAGTATCTCACAAGAGCAGTACTGGAGCGAGAGAGGTTTTATGCTTGCTAACTCCGCTGCGCTCTGTTCCTGCCTTTCCCACTGTCTCCGTCACTCTCCTAACCTTTTCTGCCCTGTCTCTTCCATTTCCCTTGTATATGACTGGTTGTGTCATGCGTAATGACACGTGTGTGTGGGGGGGGGGGAACTCTCCAAGCCAGTGGGAGTTTCCATCAGTCGTCATACTGTGCTGTGTGTGAAATTCCTAATCTGAGAATGTGCAGCGTTGTTTCCTCCAAACCTTTCGCTTAGGCACGACTTTCTTCTAACCTCTATATATTACATATTAACAATATATATGTTGCTAGCTATTATGTAGTGTGTTATGATATTTTAGTGTCTTGACATCATGCGTATAGTAGGCCTATGTGTTTTTTATTTTTTTATTTCATAATGTGGGAGATTCCATTATAGAATGCCTGTATATTTTCATCTGTGCTTTGAGAGGTACGTACACATACTTGTAATACTTTCACGGTATATCTTTCGCATAGTTTAATTTGAATCCATGCTCTTGTGTCAGATACATAGCTGAATTTAACAATGTTCTCTGCCAGATTTCTATTCATTCAGAATCCTTCACCACCACCTCTTTCATTCTCCCTTCCTCTGGAATAAGATACATGGATGCTGTCTTGGAACTGAATTACATTTTCTTCTTTTCTGTGAATCTCGCTTAAAGCTATATCCCATCTAACATTTTCTAAATCTTCTGCAAGGCTTCTTATGTTATATATGTACATTTTCATGGATGTAACTTTCTTTAATGTCCCAGTTTCTGATTTGACGAGACATTGTCTACTCACCACTGGTGGCACACAGCCCATATGCATAAGCGACAGAGCAACTGGACGATTAGTAGATGATGATCCAACAGGAACGCACGAATGTTCAATACGAGTACAATTCATGTTTACTTGGGAGGACTGGAGAAAATAGTCTCATCTCTCTGCAACATAGTATCTGGTGAGATGTAAGATCTGTGCAGCATTATTCAGTATATTCAGTGAAGCCTAATTTATCTATTTTGGGTCCCATGGTCAGCACTGTCTAAGCCGGTACCTAATATGTCCATGAGGCGATCTCCTATCCACCACCTGCGCATGTGCCAGGTAGCAGTGGGATCCTCTCCAGTCAAGCAGAGAGGGACTTCCAAGGTGGATAGAAAGCTGAAGACAGGGAGAGCTGGAGTTCCTATTTCATCAGCCCACAGGACTAGCTTCTGACCATCCCCTTTTCCTAAACATTTTCAGTGTTTCAGTAACACTGAGAGCAGGCCAGCATGCATTCCATTACAAGTTCCTATAAATGTCAACACCAAACTACATTCACATTAAGCACTACACTTCCTATCCAAAATTTTGTTGAAAATGGCATGTCAACACCAAGCCTCAAAGTGTCTATGAGAATGAGACCGTGAAAGTCCTCATCATCTGCCTTTCTCCCGGTGATGACCAAACGAAATGTCTTGAACCACTGTCTGACTCACTTGTTCCTTTCTGCAACACGTGCAGCCTTTCCACTAACTTTCTCTTTGGTGAACACCACCTCTCCTCCTTTACAGTAAACCTCACCTTCTCTTTCTCACAGAGATTCAGTTGTTTGAGACAACTGATAGCAAAGCCTTCCCAGTATCCTCCTACTTTCTCTAATTTCAATGTCAAATGTGGCTGATGTGTATATGTATGCAATAAAATATCCTGCTCTCATGTTCCGCAACTTCAAGCTTCTGAATTCTCTTCTCACTGGTTTCGGCTATCATGACATTCTTTGACTAGATTTATCTGTGCTGTTTGCTTATCCTCTGATTTTATTGACTATGAAAAATTCTTTGGCTATCTTACTTCTATGCTGGAACACATCCTATGAATATATCGTTTCTATGAAATTTATATTCTAAGTGATTTCAATGTTCACCACCACTTTTGTCTCTCCTCTCCTTTCACTGATTCACCTGGTGAACAGGCCCAAATCGTTCTTATCCTCAATGACCTAGAGCAACTTGCACTGCACCCTACCAATATCCCTTACTGCACTGGTGAGAGTTCCAACACATTTGACCTCTTCCTTATGACAAACCCTTCTGCTAATGCTGTTAATCTTTGTTCTCTGTTGGGCTCCTGTGATCACAACCTTATCACCCTAACCCATCCTATCGCTCCCGTAAGGCCTGTGGACCCTCCCAGGAAGCGACGGCTTTGGCACTTTGGAGCTGCTGACTGGGAAGCCCAGGGCAGTCCTTTTCTTATTTCCTTGGAATGACTGTTGCTTCCATAGCCAAGAGCCATCTGAGTGTGCTTCGTACATAACGGAGGTTATTCTTTCTGGTATAGAAGCATACATTCCTTGCTCTTATCCTGCGACTAATGCAAAAAAAAAAAAAAGCCTTGGTTTAATAACATTTGTTTTAATGCTGTCTATAACAAGGAGAAGGCCTACGAAAGGTACCAGAGCCAATCCACTACTGAATCTCATCTCGTGTTTTAGCCAGGAATCATGCTAAGTCCGTTCTCCACTCTTCTATTAAAAAAAAAAAAATCAGTTGTACTAAATGCTCTGAATCTCCAACCCAAAATTTTCTTACTCTTTCCGGTACCTTGACAAAAAACCTCTCTAGCAACTTTACCTCATCATCCTTGCCTCCTGTTTTCCACTGTCATTGCTCTGTATGTGTTTATTGTACTGATAAAGCAGAACACTTTGCTCAGACTTTCTCCTCCATTTCCACCTGAGATGATTCGGGTATTGTTCCTCCACCACTTCCCCCTCTCTGCCTTTCTCATGGCTGACATTAAAATTTCTTCATTTGATGTATTCTCTGCCATCACTGTGATTCCGTGCTTACACCCTGCCAAGGCAAATGCTTTTGCCTTTGTCTGTCAACTTGTGCCTTTCCATCTTGCTGGAAGTTTTCTCTCATTCACCCTGTCCGAAAGAAGGGTAACCATTCCCATCCCTCTGACTAGCATCCCATTTTTCGAACATCCTGTAGTTTATATGTTTTTGAATGTATTTGAAAAGAACTGTAAAGCACCTTTCCTATTACAACTTTCTGATCATCAGCATGCATTCTGCTAGGAACGCTCCACTGACGATCTTCTCACCCACCTTTCACACTCTTGGTCATCCTCCTTTCGGGACTTTGGCGAAAGCTTTGCCATTGCACTTGACAGGGGCGTATTTAAGATCTCGAAACACTGGGGGCTTAGGCCAGCCTAGAAATCTTTAGATTTTCATTGTTTGATAAGATGTGAGACAGTACTGTGCTCAACCGAAAGGCTTTGGTCAGGTGCCTAGGCTAACTTTCGCAACATGATATAAAAATAAAATGATTACAATCTGAGTTGTGACAAAATTGTGTTAAATGTGTCTTGTGCATCTGATACTCTCCTCTTCACCTCTCCAGAAGCACTTTTGGTGTCGCATTTATCTGTCACACTCCTCAACTCCTCTGCTTTCCCCTCCTGTTCTCTCCTCCTCTCTCCTGTCCTGCTCATAAAAAGGATGCACTCAGCATATGTCAACCAACATCTAACCAAATCTCTCATTTTTTTATGTGATGAGTAGATCATGGACACATGTTATTTATCAATTTATTTTATACATAGACTTAACATATTCAGTTTTTTTTCTGGGGAGGAAGGATCAGGGTGTGGTGTCTTGATTTTAGTTGGGCGAATGTGTCAATCACTTTGTCATAAACAAGGCTTCCAACCGACTTGCTCTCGTTTGACAACACTGCCATATCACTGAGCCTCTCCTGGCCCATGGTGCGCCTAAGTCAAGTATGTAGCTGGCGAAGAGCTGAAGAGCACTAAGTGATCACTCACAACTGCACCTACTGACCAGGGTGATAAGGGCCACCTGTAAGATCATCTTCAGTGATGGGAATATCATGGGGTCAAGGAACTTGAAAACACTCAGAATAACTTGGATGGCTTCTGGTCCCTTCCTGCTCAAAAAGCATTTTGCCACCATGACTTCTTCTGGAACTAGTTGGATGTTGTATTGCGAGGCTAGTTTCTCTAGGGACTGCATGCACAGGAAGGTTTCAGAGGCCGGGTGATATGCTTGGATGCCAATCATGACTTCTCTCCCAGCACTAGAAAAACGATGCTTCAGCTCATTGGTCATTCGATCGATGCATTGGTAGAAAAGTCTCTGTTTGAGTTGTTCTGAATCATTAAGTAGGTTTGACCTGGAACTACAGGATACATCCACAACAAAGTCATTCATCTTCTTCTCTTCTCGGACCGAGAGAAGACTCCTGGATTTTTTTCTTCCCGCATGCTGCCTTTGTCATGGCACAGATCTCTTCAGCCACCTGTGCAGTTCTCTGGCTAACCAGAGTGTCATTGACTGCACTTTTGTGGGGCATTGCCCGTGCCAAGCTGATGGTTTCTTTCTGAAGAACCTTGTGAAGCCCGTCAGTGATGCCAAGCAATTTTTGAACACAACCAACAGGGAGTTTGGATAATTTTGAGTGCAGACCTAGTGCTGTTGGTGTTCTGATCATCTGAAGAGATTTCATGACAGCAGGAAAATTCTTCAGGAGTGCATTAACAGAGGACAACAGACATTTCCATCGTGTGTTTGATACTTGTTCAAGCTCTCTCTGCTCCATGTGGAACTTTTTCTGAATGGCAGGAAACTGGTCGTGGTTGACTGTAGACACACTGAAAAATGAGTAGACGTTGTCAATCAGATAAAAAAAAAAAAAATCACTGGCTTCAGGAATGGCCTTCCAGGTGTGGCAGAGGACCAGGTTAAGGTCATGTGCACAACATTGCACATAGACAGCCTCTTGACGTTTTTCCCGGAAACGAGCTTGCACCCCTCGAACAGATCCACTCATTATTGCTTCTTAATTATATGTTTGGGTGACAACGTTCAGGTCAACAGTGTTGTTGAACGCAAGAACCTGCTTGAATGCATTTGTGATCGCTTCTGCATCATAGCCATCCACTTTCTTCAAGCAAAGGAAACTTTCCTTGATGTCATCTTCGGGTGGAACATAATGCACATATACAGTGAACTGTTCTGTGTGCCTATTCTTGGCTTCATTTGCCATTACCGCAAACATCTTTGATTTCTTTCCCTCCTGAATAATCTGTGCCGTGACCTCTGTGGAGCAACATCTGATTAATTAATTTTGAGAATAAGACAAGAGGTATGTACAATTGGCAGGAGCTCTGTATCTCTGCAGGAAAGGGTTGAACTTTTGCAACAGCTACATACATTCAAGGAAGCTCACTTGGTTAGGGTTGTCATGCGTTTCACTGTGGCCACGAAAAGAAATTCCCTGTTTGGCTGGAAAGGCAGTAACCAAAATAATGTGCCATAATACTCCCTTGTTTCACTGATCTCAGTTACACTAGCAGTTTGCAACTGCTCAGCTATATCACCATGAACTTTGCTTGCTTTATAGCCATTCATGCCACCATGGAGGCCTTGTGTAATGAAGTCTTCTGATGGCCTTTAAACGAATCTAGAGTCCTCTTCCAGTTGCTGTAGCCAGTAGAGGCCAAACCATCTTTCTTTTGCCTACATTGCTGCTCGCTGAACAGTCTGCAGCAGAAGCAGAAGGCGGAAATGTGGCTGATTGAATATTCTAGCCAGTTATAAGTGTCATACCAGCTCCTCTGAAACGACCTCTTCCGAAGTCCAAATTGTTATGTCTCTCCTCCCTGGCTTATCTGTGAAGCAGCAGTAGACGACAGGTTTTAGACCTTTACTTTTATCTACCCACAACAAAACTCACAACTCTATCAACTGTTTCATTTGCTCTATGATTTATTTTTTTCCTTTTATTTTTACATATTTTACTAATCACTCTCCTTTACACTACATTTTTCTTTTATTGTCCTATATTAGTCTACATTTGACTTAATTCACACCTGAGGAGTAGTCTGTAGCACCAGTCGAACAAGGCAGTACTCCCGAGGTGGATGGCAAGCTGGTGGTAGGGAGAGCTGGAGCTCCCGTTTCACCAGCCCTCAGGACTTGATCCTGACCATCTCCCTTTGCTGAACATTTTTAGTGCTTTCATTTATATGTCAGATAATACAACACGCAGACGACACTCACTTTATCCACACTGGCAGCAGGCCAGCATACTTTCGTAATACCTCTACCTTCAACTGTCTACACCACACTACATGCACATAAGCTATCACACCTTCTATTCCCACTCTCTTTAGCAATGGCCGCTGCAATATTCTTTCAAAAGAGGTGGTACCTCGGATTACCACCACCGGCAGGGTATGGCTGGCGCCACAGGGTCCTCCCAGTTGCCATCAAGCGACTGTGCCTGCAGCGACTAGTGCAATTTCCGGTCATGTTTGTCAGTGGAGAAGTGAAAGTGCTGCCTTATTCTTCACTAACATCCGTGGTATTAGTACCAATTACAATTCAGTTCATTTTTTCATAGTCCATATCCCCTCTGGCCTTATTCCTCACAGAACCACAAATCTCACCCTCTACTGAAATATCCTCATTTTGTTTTCCCGGTTGCCATCTCTTCACAAACTTCCGTAACAAGGGCGGCACCTGTTGTTATATCAAATCTCAATATGCAGTTGACACCATTTAAAACTTCACTTCATCCAGTTTTGATTACTCATTGTATAAACTAAATTGTCAAAATATTACCAAATATATCTGTGTAGGCTATCGCTCCCCCAGAGCCTCTTTGGAACCCAGTGTATTTGATTCCATATCCACACAGATGAATAACCTTAACCTTGCTCTCAGCACCGAAATTACAATCTGGGTGATTTTAACATACATAATGTTGAATGGTTATTGCATTCTGCCAGGACTGACGATGCTGGTCTAAGATGTGAGCTGTTTGCAAAATCGTTTAATCTCACACAGCTGGTAAAGCAACCAACCAGAACACCAGATTGTCCTGACCATAATGCCCATCTTTTAGATCTATTCCTGACAAACACTCCAGATCAATACAGGATAGAGGTATTGTCTCCACTTGGATCCTCTGACCACAGTCTCATCAAAGCCTCATTAGTTAGCCCCCCCGAAGCTCCCCATTCTGAACCTGTGAGAGTGACCCAATGGCACTTTGATAGGGCAACCTGGGATGGATTTACAAATTATCTTGCTGACATTCCATGGCAGTCTTTTTTCTCTAGTGATGCCATTTGTACTCATTCCCACACATGCAATTAATACTAGCTGGTATGAATATATTCATACCAAGTCAACGGTTCATTAAAAGATTGAACTCTCCAAAATGGCTTGATAGCAACTGTGCCAGAGCAACAGCCCAAAAGTCATTAGCATGTAACTTCTACTTAAAATCCAAAACATCTGAATCACTCTCTCAATTTAAAATTGCTAGAAACCATGCAAAAGCTGTAATAAATCTCACTAAATCAAACTTTCTTCAAAATAAAGTATGAAAACTACTTAACCACAATAATGACAGTAGAATATTCTGGTCAACTCTCAGTTCTCTCAGTAATAACTTTAACAAGTCATCATCCATTCTCCCCACAAAAATCTTCAGATGGCAACATTACAAATGACCTGCGTGGGAAAGCAGATATCTTTGCCAATTCATTTGCCGGAAATTCTACAATAGAGAAAGCCAGCCAGAACGTCCCAGTACTAGAACTTGACTCTTCCGAAATTGTTCCACTCAAAATACAGACATGATACGTAAAATCCATCCTAGACAATTTACCTACCAACAAAGCTCCAGGCCCAGTTGGAATTCCACCAATTGATTTAAAAAAGTGTTCCCCAGAACTTGTCTCTGTTCTTGCTAAATTATTCAGACTATGTGTAAGTACTTCTTCATTCCCTAATTCATGAAAAGAAGCCAATATCCACCCAGTTCCAAAGAAAGGAAGTTCCCCTGGCCCCTCTGATTACAGACTAATAGCTGTCACATCTTCTCTTGGTAAGGTATTTGAAACTTTAATTAATATGCACATATTTAAACATCTTGAATTCAACAACTTAATTAGTGATAGTCAATATGGTTTTCGCCACGAAAGATCCACCATTGACATACTTAATCTCCTGACTCATACCATCCATCAATCAATCGACCTACATGGAGAAACTCTTGCAATAGCCCTTGATATTTCAAAAGCTTTCGACAGAATATGGCACAGTTCCCTGTTGTCCAAACTCCCTTACTATGGACTAAACTCTTCTGTTCCTTTGATTTCCTCATATCTCAGTGATAGAAAAATAAGAGTAAAAGTAGATGATGTATATTCCAATTTCCACTCAACGCCGGCGTGCCGCAGTGAGCAGTTCTGGCGCCAACCCTATTCCTGATTCATGTTAATGATCTCTTATCTGTCACCCACAATCCCATCCATTCATATGCAGATGACTCAACACCTCATAGTTCATTCACACTCAGACACCCATTTACAAAGTCTGATATCTCTAACTCTCAACTCAGTACAGCCATCTCCATAAATCAAGACCTATCTACGATCAGTGAATGGGGACAAAACAACCTTGTCTCATTCAATGCTAGTAAAACTAAATTTATACACTTTACTAATAGAAGGGTATTGCCAGATTCGCATATTACCTTCAATGTTACAAATATTCCCATCTCCAAAAGTATTGAAGTTCTTGGCATCTCACTTAACAGTGCCCGCAGCTGGACCTCTCATGTCAGATCACTTGCTAAAACCGCCTCAGAGAAACTTGGATTATTGTACAGAGTCGGTAACTTCCTCAGTGACGAACAGTTAGCTATAATCTATAAAAGTCAGGTGCGCTCTCAGCTTGAGTGCTGCTCACCCTTGTGGAATGGATGTGGTGAAGTTGCATTAAAACAACTAGACAAATTCAGAATAAAGCTGTTACAATTAATTAATATTAATAATTGTTATTAATATTATTAATAATCCTGCTGTTACTAATAAACTGCCTCCCCTTCAAAAAAGAAGGAATGTTGCCTCCCTTGCATTATTGTACAGATATTTTTATAGCAAAAGCTCAGACGAAGTTGCGTCCATTGTGCCACCTCTCCATGCCTTCTCTCGTGCTGCACGGGCGTCTGGTAGCGCTCATGACTGGAATGTCACCCAGCCATATTGCAGAACTTCTGCTATCAGAACTCTTTCATTACCCGAAGTGCATCTCTCTGAAACTCACATCCCCAGAGTTGTTTCCCTCCAAACATCAACCTATAGCTGTTCAAGTCCAGCATGCTCTCCAATACAAGTTTCTCTAACTATCAACACCAAACTACATGCACAGTACACACTACACTTCCTTTTCCAAAAAAAAGAAAAAAAAATCATGACAGCACAACACGTGGCCTCGGAGTCCCCAGGGGAGGGGACCATAAATGCCCCCACCTTTCGCCCCTCTCCCGGTGACAACTCAAGCTGCCTGGAACCACTGTCTGACTCTTCTTCATTTCTGCAACATTAACGGCCTTTTCTCTAATTTTCGCTCTGTTGAGCACCACCTCTCCTTCTCTAAACCTCACCTTTTCCTAACTGAGCCTCAGTTGTCTGAGGCAACTGACAGCAAACCCTTTTCTGTATCCTCTTACTTTCTCTATACTGTACTCATTTCAACGCCAAAGCTGGCTGTTGTGTATATATACGCAACAACTTATCATGCTCTCGTGTTCCTGAACTCGATTCTTCTGAATTCTCTACACTCTGGCTTCGGCTCTCCTGTCATTCTCTGACTAAATATATCTGCGCTGTTTACTTATCTCCTATTTCTACTGACTATCAAAAATTCTTTGACTACCTTACTTCTATGATGGAACACATTCTATCCATTTCTCCTTTCTCTGAAATCTTCATTCTAGGAGATTTCAATGTTCGCCACCACCTTTGGCTCTCCTCTCCTTTCACTGATCCACCTGGTGAACAAGCCTATACCTTTTCTATCCTGAGTGACTTAGAGCAGCTTGTACAGCACCCTACCTGTATCCCTGACCGCCTTGGAGAGAGCTCAAACATACTTGACCTCTTCCTTACAACTAATCCTTCTGCTTACATTGTTAATCTTTCCTCTCCGTTGGGCTCCTCCGATCACAACCTTATCACCTTAACCTGTCCTATCGCTCCGGTACGGCCTGTTTACTCTCCAAAGAAACGTCGTCTGTGGCACTTTGGAGCTGCAGATAGGGAGGCCCTCAGGCAGTACTTCTTTGATTATCCCTGCAATGATTATTGCTTCTATGGCCGGGAGCCATCTGAGTGTGCCTTGCACATTACGGAGGTTATGCTTTCGGGCATGGAAGCATACATTCCTTTCTCATACTCTGACTAATGCAAGAAAGCCTTGGTTTAATCACGCTTGTTCTAATGCTGGCCACAACAAGGAGAGGGCCTATAAAAGGTACCGGAGCCAATCCACCCCTGAACACATCTTTTATACGTTTATGTCCAGAATCATGCTAGGTCTGTTCTTTGTTCTGCTAAAAATAATTTCATCCGTACTAAATGCTCTTAACACTCCAACTCAAATTCTTTCTGCTCCTTCTGGCACCTTGCCACGAACCTTTCTAACAACTTTACTTCATCATCCTTCCCTCCTCTTTTCTACTCTGATGGCTCTGTAGCTATTTCTTCTACTGATAAAGCAGATCCCTTCACTCAGACTTTCTCCTCCAATTCTACCTTAGACGATTCCGGTGCTGTTCCTCCATCACTTCCCCACTCTGACTTCCTCATGGCTGACCTTAAAATGTCTTCAGCTGATGTATTTTCTGTCATCACAGGCCTCAATACTAATAAGGCATATGGGCCTGATGGAGTCCCTCCTGTTGTTCTCAAGAACTGTGCTTCTGTGCTTACACCCTGTCCAGGCAAACTCTTTCACCTTTGTCTATCAACATGTACCTTTCCTTCTTGCTGGAAGTTTGCTCTCATTCAGCCAGTTCCAAAGAAGGGTGACCGTTCCCAACCCTCTATCGTCCAATTGCTTTAACATCCTGTATCTCAAAAGTTTTTGAGTCAATTCTTAATAGAAAATTTTTAAAGCATTTTTCCTATCACAACGCTCTTTCTGATCGTCAGTATGGGGTCCGTCAGGGATGCTCCACTGGCAATCTTCTCAGCTACCTTTCAGACTCCTGGTTATCCTCCTTTCGGGACTTTGGCGAAAGTTTTGCCATTACACTTGACATCTCAAAGGCTTTCCATCGAGTCTGGCATAAATCTTTAATTTCCAAACTGCCATCTTACGGTTTCTATTCTTCTATAAGTGCCTTCATCTCTAGCTTCCTTTCTGGCCTTCTATAACCGCTGTTGTAGACGGCCATAGTTCTTCTAGCTCTATGAACAGTGGTGTTCCTCAGGGCTCTGTCCTATCACCAACTCTCTTCCTTTTATTCACCAATGACCTTCTAAGCTGTACATCTCACCCTATCCACTCATACGCTGATGACTCCACCCTTCACCTTTCCATTCGGTTCCCGCAACGTCCATCTCAGCAGTTACTTCAACAAACAAGGGATGAGGCTATGGCACAGCTAATATCTGACTTGGCTCGTATCTCTGACTGGGGTAAAAATAATCTGGTTGTTTTTAATGCATCAAAGACTCGGTTTTTACATCTATCAACCCAACAAAATCTTCCACGGGTATGCCTACTAATGTTTAATAATATTCAGCTAAATCCTGCATCCTTGAACATGCTTGGGGTTTCATTTACTCGTGACTTATCTTGGAAAGATCATATTACATCTCTTGTAAAATGTGCTTCCAAGAGATTAGGCGTGCTAAGCCGACTCCGTTCCTTCTTTACCCCTGCACAAATGTTGACTCTATACAAGGGTTTTATCCGCCCCTGTGTGGAGTACAACTCTCATGTGTGGGAAGGCTCCCCACATACAGCTCTTCCCAATAGGGTGGAGTCAAAGGCTTTTCATCTCATTAACTCTCCTCTTCTTACTGGCTCCCTTCAACCTCTGTCTCTTCGTTGCACTGTTGCATCTTTATCTCTTTTCTATCGCTATTTGAATGGTCACTGCTCCTCTGAACTGTCTGCATGCATTTCTTCACCTCTACGACGGGCGCGTAACACCCACCCAGCAACAAACTCTCATCCCTTTTCTGTCCAACTGTCTAATCCAAGAGTTAACCGTTACTCCCAGTCCTTGATTTATGCAACAGGTCAACTCTGGAACTGTCTCCCTCTGTCTGTATTTCCTGCAGTGTGTCCAGGCATCTCGAAATGATCGGATCTTGAATTTAGCTCTCTTGTATTTTGTTTTTCTCTTGGAAGGAACAATAATTGCGGGCTAGTGGCCTTTGGTTCCTACTTCCTCGCATAAAAAAATATATATATATATGAACAGAGGACACCAGGAATCTGGTGTATGGATTAGTTTTTTTATTCATTTGTTTTTTTCCTTCCTCTGTTGTGTTATTTTTAAAAAATGTGTCTAAGTTAATCATCACCTTGTCTTTTATGCCTTTCATTTACATCTCTTTTATTCTCCTATATGAAATGTTTTTAGCTACATTTTAGTTATTAAATATGATGCTCTATACAAGTAAATGAATTATTATTTTATTGCTTATTGCACACACACACACACACACACACACACACACACACACACACACACACACACACACACACACACACACACACACACACACACATTAACTAACTAACTAACTAGTCATCGTTGAATAGCACTGTTGGCACACTAATGTGTATGGGGAAATCATTCAAAACATGCACAAATAATGGGTAGATTTTTTTCTTCTAAAAAATTAAAAGTGGCACTAACTGAGTAGACTTATTTTTTTCCAATAGGAAGATGGAGCAGTTTATTGTCTACAAAATATTAATATTTCAATATCACGATGAGTACACGCTAGCTAGACCAGTGGTTCAGAAATCGGTGTCCCTTGGAATAATTCTTATTTGATTATTGATTTTCATAGCAATAAAAAAAAATATCCTGTAAGTACTTGGTGTGCCTTGTGTGACAAAAACTTTTGAGAGCCAGGGAGCTAGAATGGCTACTGGCTAGCTGGCTAAAGAACTCTCTGCTTCACGAACCTGAGCTTGTAGACAATGTAGAGGCAGCAGCAATCTCCCGTCCTGATTCATCTGCTGCTACAGCAACTGCGGGAAGTAACTCTTCCTCCTCCTCTAGCCTTGCAGACTGCACCTCATTGTCTTGGTTCCCTTTCTTTTTGAAAAAGCTTCTTACATCCATATCCTTAGGTCTTGCTAGCTACCACCAGATGTCAACAAGCCCTGTAACCTGTGCGCTCTGCTCTATCTCTCTCCCTGTCTGTAGCATACACATGCGTGCATGGGCTGGCACCACTGCGTGACTGATGGCCGACTGGCAAGTGGCTGTGAATTCGTGATAGGAACGAATCTGAACCCGACAGTATCAAACCCAATGTTTTCTGTATGAAATCTATCAATTCTAGTACTAAAAACAAGAATTCAAATTTTATGTTGGCCCTGGCTGGGCTTATTCTTATTTTTGTAAAAGAAAAAAAAAAATTTAGATCCGGGGCTATTCATAAAACATTTGGGGCTCTAGCTCCTAATATCCAGACCTAATTATGCCAATGGCAGTTGACATCTCAAAGCCTTTCGATCGAGTCTGGCTAAATCTCTAACCTTCGGCCTTCCCTCTCATGGCTTTTATCCTCCTCCCTTTGCCTTCATCTCTAGCTTCTTTTCTGGTTGTTCTATAACAGTTGTTGTAGACAGCCACCTCTCTTCTCCAAGAGGTGTCAATAGTGGTGTTCCTTCGGGTTCTGTTTTCTGTATGAAATCTATCAATTCTAGTACTAAAAACAAGAATTCAAATTTTATGTTGGCCCTGGCTGGGCTTATTCTTATTTTTGTAAAAGAAAAAAAAAAATTTAGATCCGGGGCTATTCATAAAACATTTGGGGCTCTAGCTCCTAATATCCAGACCTAATTATGCCAATGGCAGTTGACATCTCAAAGCCTTTCGATCGAGTCTGGCTAAATCTCTAACCTTCGGCCTTCCCTCTCATGGCTTTTATCCTCCTCCCTTTGCCTTCATCTCTAGCTTCTTTTCTGGTTGTTCTATAACAGTTGTTGTAGACAGCCACCTCTCTTCTCCAAGAGGTGTCAATAGTGGTGTTCCTTCGGGTTCTGTCCTATTACCAACTCTCTTCCTTCTATTCCTATGTGAACTTCTAAGTTGTACATCTATCCCTATCCACTCATACTCTGATGCCTCCACTCGTCACTCAATCATTCGTTTCCTGTAGCATCCATCTCGGCTGTTACTTCGACAAACACGGGATGAGGCTACGGCACACCTAATGTCTGACTTGGCTCATTTCTTTGATTGCTGTAAAAGTAGCTTTGTTGTTTTTAATGTTTAAAAACTTGGTTCTTATATATATGAACCCATCAACATCTTTCTAATTTTAACATTATCCAACTCAATATTGCAGCATCACTGAACGTACTTGCGGTTTTATACTCTCGGGATTTATCTTATGAAGATATTATTTCTGCTCCTGTCAAATCTGTTTCCAAGAGATTAGGTGTCCTAAGCCTCATCCGTGCCTTCTTTACCCCTGCACAGTTGTTGACTTCATACTCGCACACTGGTATTATTCACCCCTGTGTAGAGTACACCTCTCATGTGTGAGGAGGCTTCCACATGCAGCTCTTCTCAACAAGGTGGAATCAAATGCTTTTAGTCTAAGTACCCCTCCTTCTTGGCTCCCTTCAACCTTTGTTTCTTCACTGCACTGGGGGATCTATATCTCTTTTCTATTGCAACTTCAGTGGTTAATGCATCTCATAAATGTCTGCTTCGATCCCTCCACCATTATGGCTGTGCATATTACCCGTCTAGCAACAAACTCTCATCTCTTCTCTGTCCAGCTCTCTAATGCTAGAGTTAGTTGTTGCTCCCAGTCCTTCATGTATGCAACAGGTGAACTCCAGAACTGCCTTTCTCATTCTGTATTTCCAGCTGCCTATGACATCCAGTCATTCAAATGCAGTGTGTCCAGGCATCTTGAAATGAATGGACGTTGAATTTTGCTCTCTTTTATCTTTCTTTTTTTCCTTGTAGGGAGCCACCTTACTGATTCTGGCCTTTGATTCCTTCTTCCCTGCAACACACACACACACACACATATATATATATATATATATATATATATATATATATATATATATATATATATATATATTACGCTCCTGACAGGGAATCCAACCCCAGACCTCTAGATAGAAGTCAGGCACTTGTGCTACTCCACCACGGCGTGATAAAAGCTGAGCTCCCTGATTTATTTTTTTTTCTTTTTGACAAACCAGGTAAATCCATTATGGGAGGATAAATATCCCATGAGCGTCATTACATGTTGGAGAAACACACATTACACACGTGTGTACAAATGGTTATTACTCTCCTGACTGGGAATCGGGCCTCAGACTTCTAGACAGAAGTTAGGCACTGATGCCATTCCACCACGGCGTGATGAGAGCTGAGCCGCCAGATTTTTTTTTTTTTTTTTTTTGACAAATCAGGTAAATCCATTATGGGAGGATATATTTCAGTCACAACACATTAGGATTATTGCTCAACCCCCACACAACTCGGCAAGTAACAGAGCAGTTTTAATCTATCCCAGACAAACACGAGCGTTATTATATGTTGGAGAAACATTACACGCGTGTGTACATGCGTGTGGGGTAGATTAAAACTGCTCTGTTACTTGCCGTGTTGCGTGAGGATGAGCAATAATCCTAATGTGTTGTGATTGAAATATATCCTCCCATAATGGATTTACTTGGTTTGTCAAAATAAATTCAGGTGGCTCAGCTTATATCACACCGTGGTGGAGTGGCATCAGTGCCTGAGTTCTATCTATAGGTTTTGGGTTCGAATCCCGGTTAGGAGCATAAAAAACATTTGTACACATGCGTCTAATATATATATATATATATATATATATATATATATATATATATATATATATATATAGAGAGAGAGAGAGAGAGAGAGAGAGAGCCTCTGTGGTACAGTGGTAGAGTGTGCGTTTAGCACGCTGGTGATCGCGGGTTCGCCTCCCGCCAGAATTGTAAAAACTTTGGGAAGCGTTCACCTAGCCACTTGCTACTTTGGCAGACACAAGGGGTGCTGTGGTTGAACCAGTGTCGCATACTAGTATGCTTGAACCCAATCGGCTTAAGGCGGGCCAATTACACTTGGTTCACAGACTACACACACATCCAAAGCCACTACAACACTACAGTTACACTCACAAGCATTTCTCACCCTACATACAGTCTCTAATATATATATATATATATATTAGAGTGACATATCTCTTTACCAATCTTTCTTTCTACCTGTCTGATTAATTATCTACCAATCTATCGAATGTGATCTGGCATATTTTTTTGGGTAAAGATATAAGATAATTTAGGATTTTACTGTAGGGTTTGGAAATTTCAAAAATTATGCCAGACTCAGTAGAAAGCCTGAGATATATCAGGCGTAATGGCAATGCTTTTGCAAAAGCTCCGAAAGGAGGATGACCAAGAGTTAAAACAGAAAGGATGGTGAGCAGATCGCCATTTGATGTCCTGGGTGAAACCCATGCCTACCTTCGGAAAGGAAGTTACTATACGAAGAGTGTTCCATTTATTTACTGTTGTAAAAATGCTCATTTTAACCAATTCACTACAAAACCTGTCCAAAGTCATGTTGCTGCGAGACTTTCTTCATACATTTTATGAAAGATCTGTCGTAGTGAAGAGAACAATGAACGTTTTATTGAACCACTCCGGCTTAAAAATTCTCTCCAGAGCCGAATAGAATGATACAGGAATAACATTCGAAAAGTGTCCTCTGACTCAAAAGGTCAGTGTTTCGTGCACTAACCAGAATCAGTGACGAAGGTGACTGTGGAAGTTAGTAACAGAAAACGCGAAGGTTTCTTTGGTTACTAACTTAAATTTTTGAATCAAGACTTACTTTCTTTTTTTATTCTTGCTTCAGCCACATAAATGTATTCACCTTTAGAAAAATCCCTTGCACTCTGGGAGATAAAGAGTGTTATTTGTGGCCCTTCCAGTTCAGAAAGTCTCTCCTAAGCATTAGGATGTCATCTAGCCACTGGGGGAATGAAATAAAGAGTACATGACTGGAATGACATGATTAACAAAACAGTATGACAGTGGCATCAGTTCTGTTTCATGAGTGTCTTTTTTGCAGAAAATAGATTTTGTGGCATTGACCTTTTTATCCCACAGACTTGGAGGCGCAGTGTTGTGTGGACTGTTTTGTCGGAGGTGGAACGGGATAATCTGGAGCCTTTAAACATAAATGAATATATGTGTGGGCCATTTCTCTGGGCATTTTATATGATTTTTCATGGACTTTCATATGATTTTTTGCTCTTGTTCTGGAAAGAGAGAGCGAGGGCGAGAGAGAGAGAGAGAGAGAGAGAGAGAGAGAGAGAGAGAGAGAGAGAGAGAGAGAAATAACACATTCATTACTCCTGCATCCATTTAAGGATAATCATCATCCCACCGAACTAACTGATGCACCGTTAATAGTAACATGAGAAGGCAGTCACAAAGTGATGAAAATCCAAGACAGCTCTGTTGTGAAAACTGAGGCTCATACGACTCACTCCCGGCTGAATAAATCGTCTGACGTTGGCCTGAATGAATATTATATTGCTTTTATTCTTAGTTGGCCTAAAACTGCTGTTTCTCCTCCAACAATAATCATTTGTAACAATTAATATCATAAAATCATGGCAGTCACAAATAAGTGCAGATGTGGAAAGTGTTTAGAGCAGTGACATTGTCTTTTTCTGTCACTGAGTTAAGTGAAATATATTACAGGAGGACGGAAATCTTAGGCCAAGTTAAGGTGAAATACCTGTTATGATGCCCCGACCATGAGAGGATTTATGTTTCCAGCACTGACACTGAGGCAGCTGTGAGTCATTCACCTGAAGAAACTCACCCGGTATTAGCTCACAAACAATACTGTACGGACGGTTAATGGTGGCAATACTAACATAGGCTCCTATGACTTACTCTAATGTAATTAAAATCATTTGGTGTTAGTTGAAATAGAATGGTGGAGTTGTCCTAAGCATCGGAGGATTAATGTAACCACCAACATTGTGAGATTTCTTTGATCTACTCTGATGAATGAAATCGTCTGACTGTAGCTGGAATGGAATTCTGATGTTGTACCGACCATAGGGATTAAGTCTCCGGTATCAACATTCTGAGGCTTCTATGGCTCACTCTAAGCTGAAGAAAATTATCTGGTGGCAGCTCAGTAGTGCAGTCCTGAAGAAGACAGTGAGGGAGTCAAGGTTGCCAGTGTTAACATCCGGCCTTGTGACGTACTCTAGGGTGAATATAATCGTCTGGTGTTAATTGCAATAAAGGACTAGAGTTATCGCGACCATACAAAGATTAACAGTGCCAACATTAACACTCTGACTCCTATGGTTAAGTCTCAACTAAATAATATCGTTTGGCGTTGTAGAATAAAGTACTAGAGTTGTTCCGACTATGAGTGATCAGTTCAGATTAAGAAAGTACAAACCCCCGATCAAAGTTTTTAATTTTTTCCTTTTCATAATAGCGGTAGTGCTATTATTGGAGTATTTATTCATTGCTCATTTATACTGTCGTAATGTATGACCCCACGCCTCACTTCATCTCTGTTATTTACATTATGCAAAGGGATTTTATCTCCCCGGGTTCTTGTTGATCTTGTTCTTACCATCGCTCGTTGTCGTGGCCTGGCAACGTTATCTGAGCCGACTCGCCTAAAACTTACTGTTCAAATACTAAGATGTGCTGTCTCAAGGTATCTTTCTAAGGTTTCTGATTTAGTTCTACAAAAAGGTCTTATATTCCAAGTGTGACCTCAGAGATAAGGGACTGAACAGAGAAGCTTCTAGAGATCAAACAACGTGAAGAACCGCCATAGGGCGACCAAAGCCGACGTATGGAGTCATGCTCGAACTTTTATAAACGAAACGAAACGAAATGGCGTAAAAGGACGGGGGCACAACCATCAAAAAATTGATACGGGGCGAGTTTCGGATTGAATAATCCCTTTAGCCAATTTGTTGAATAGTTCCATTTATATGAGATGAATTACTAACAAACACATGTATTTGCGTACAGAATGACAAATCTTCGGAAATCTGATTTTTTTTTTTTACATAAATGTTGCCTCTCTAGTTGCGTCTTTATGCCAAACAGTTACATCCAATTGGAAGCGAGTCAAAGGAGCCTGAGAGGTTAATACTGTCACCATTAACGCTGTCACGGTAAGGACAATTTGAGTATTTTCTTCCAAGTAACACCAAACGAAATTGTTAATCTAATCTGAGAGTGAGCCCTAGGAATCTGAGAGTTATAAGTCCCTCTCGCAGTATCTGTGTGAATGAGAATTTTTGTCGACGACGAAGTTTGACAACGTTGCCGCGATGACAGTATTTATTTTATTTTAGGTACTTTTTTTTTTTTTTTTTTTGGTGGGAGGAGGATGACAGGGAAGCAGGAATTTTTTTTTTGTCTAAATTCGAGGGTTCTGGTGCAGCTTCCTTAACGCTCTCAGCACAAAAAGTTTTCCAAATTGTATAAAACCATCTAGAAGTAGAAAATTTTCAATAACACGTCATTCTACTGAAGCGGTCAAGTCTCTATTTCAATACCTCTAGGGTAGAGCAATTTCGCTGACTACCAAGCCTAATGTTCAGTACAACCAGAGAAGTCATATACATTCCCATACATAGATACTTATCCATCCACTCCCGCTTTTCGTCAGTTCTTTCTCATGGTCTGTATCCCTACGATGTAGGCCGAAACCTTTATCAACCACATCAGTAGGAGCGCCGTAACCAAGTAACCCTCCTGGAGTTCGTTAATATAAAAATGTTAACGAAATGAGCCTTGATAATTAATTAAGTAATCCCACTAATTGGTACGGGGGAATGTCGTGGGATCGAGCGTCTCAGAATAATTGATTAGAGGTGTGTGTGTGTGTGTGAGAGAGAGAGAGAGAGAGAGAGAGAGAGAGAGACAGAGACAGACAGACAGACAGACAGAGAGAGACAGAGAGAGAGACAGAGAGAGAGAGAGACAGACAGATTGGGAATAAAATAAATCGATCCAAGTGAGTGACATTAAGAGCAGAGCATGTGAGGGGGAGTGGGTGGGTGGGAGTGGGAGTAGGAAGTAGATAGGTTACGATTGGAAAGGGGAGTGGGTGAGGATGACTGAAATTAGGTGTGGGTGGGTGGGTGTGAAATGAGTGTGAGTAGAGTCAAAATGCAAGAGGGTAAGGATGGAAATAATAGGGTACGGATGGAGATAAATGGGAATGAAAGTCAGTGGAGAGATGGGTGAAGGTAGGAGTGATATGGTGGGGATGGAAATTATTGGAGAGAGTAGGAGTAGGAGTTGGGAGCAAGTGGATTAAGGTGGGAGTGAGAGGATTAAGGTGGAAGTTCGCAAGGATGAAAGTAGGTAGACTGTGATGAAGATGATGCTAAAAAGTTAGGATCAATGTTAAGGCTACTGTACATAATTAATCAGGGTATATATCGAGCCTCCATCTGATTGGGTGGAGGAAGTCACGTGCTGGAGAAGTGTTATGTTAGGTTGTTAGCTGCTGTGGTCACAGCAATCTAAATAGAGGGATATAATTTTAGTGACACGTCAGTGTCCCCATGCATCGCTGCCTGTTAAGACCATCACTCAGTTATGGGGCAACCTTTGCTTGTGCTACTTTAAGCACACACACACACATATATATATATATATATATATATATATATATATATATATATATATATATATATGTACGCTCCTGACTGGGAATCGAACCCTGGCCCTCTTAGATAGAAGTCAGGCACTGATACCACTCAACCACGGCGCGATGAAAGCTGTGGCACCTGATTTTTTTGACGAACCAGGTAAATCCATTATGGGAGAATATATTTCATTACAACACATTAGGATCATTTCACAGCTCCACGCAACTCGGTAGGAGACAGTGCAGTTTTAATCTATCCCAGACACAACACGAGCATCTTAAGATGTTGGAGAGACACACATTACACGCGTGTGTACAAATATATTTGTACGCTCCTGACTGGGAATCAAACCCTGGACCTCTAAGATAGAAGTCAGGCACTGATACCACTCGACCACGGCGTGATAAAAGCTGTGACACCTGATTTTTTTGACGAACCTGGTAAATCTATTATGGGAGGATTTTTCAATCACAACATAGTTTCATTTCACAGCCCCATGCAACTTGGCAAGTGACAGTAGTTTTAATCTAATCAGGTGTCGCAAGGGCCGACACTTCTCCAGAGGCCCCTCCAGGGAAAGACCTCCCTCTACGCCGCCCTGCAGCCTTCATCTGACGATCCAGTGTACAACAGTGGTCCCGCACCCCTCCAGAAAGTGCACACCTGACGGGACCCCTCCCACACCTGGGTGACACCTGCAGTTACCCTGTCATCATTAGTCACAACTCCTATCCCTGTATCTCCCATAGCGTGTATAATACTTTGTATTGAGCCCAGCTACTGTATGTTTTTATGATAATATACTGTACGTGTAAGATTGGTTAGCCTGTGTTTTTGAGCCCTGTTCCTTTGCTTGCATGCTCTAGACCCAGTCTTGGAAAGAACCCCAACCAGACCCTCGTACTCAGGGAGCAAGAAGTCGACCTCTGAGTATGTAGCATAACAATGGTGGCAAGCATTGGTTCTAGATCCAGTCAGAAGAGAGGAATTAGGAATGAAAAGGGAAAATCTTACACGATGGCAGCGAAACCACATGCACAATTACCAAAATTTCATCCTGAACAGTGTGACATAGACACATACATGTGTATGATTACACCACTGTTTGACATCGGATTCGAACATGACAAGGAAAAGATAGTGATAACTCTACCCCACCTGGGAAAAGCAGTTTCATGCATCGCCTCGGAGATCGTCTCTGAGCTGACATGGGAGCAGTTCACACAAATCGTGACTGAAGCAGTCACACCATCATTGGGGAAAGTCATAGCTTTATCCCAGCACGACGCCCTCGCCTATGATGGTAACCTGGACAACACTCTCAATCAGGCCAGGCTTCTAGTGACCGCTGCTTAACCGGAGGCTAATGCAGCCACCCGGGAACAACACATTCAACACCCTATTGAGGATCCTCCCCAGCGCCAAAAGAGAACACTTCACAATCTATGACCCAACGGGAGATCTTGACAGGGATGTCCAGCTCATCAGGCATCTTCTCGCTGCTCATACCACCCCACAACGCATCAGTGCAGTGAGCAGAGTCCTGACACACAAGGCACAACACCCAAAACCACGAACGCCCCCCACCCACACATTTCCTCCAACACCACCCACTGTGCCCAGGGGCTCCCCACCAAGAGGCGCCCAGCCCCTAAGGAGAACACCAACCTCATCTCAATAAATCCGTGGCAGTTCTCAGCCTATAGTCACCAGTGTCTTATCCACGACATACGAGAACAGCTGAAAGTTGCCCAGCGCAGACCAGCTACCCAAGGGCGCCGCAAGGTCTCCTCCATAAAGGACGATAGTGCCGAGGACAATGCACCCTCCGCTGAGTACTCTGACCCTGGGGAAGTAGAGCTGGATGAAGAAGACACTCCACAACAGCTGGATTTTTAGGACCGACCCCACACCTCCCCACCGTGGCGGGGGCCACCTCACAAAAATATCGCCCCCCAGTCTACAACAAAATGAGACTGAATGGGGTCAAAGCTGGGATATTTGTCGAGATGGGAGCGGCCAGATCCTGCCTCTACCACCATTTCTACTTCCGCCATGCCTTGGCTTTTGGCCCGCTTCTCCCCACTTCAGCTCACCTTGAAGATGCGGGAGATGAGCCCCTGTCTATCCATGGGGAAACTCGGGCCCTATGTGCCTATACTCACCAGAAAGTATCAGCCCAGCATCAATTCATCATCTTCAACTCAACCTGCCATGCTTATGATGGCTACCTAGGGCCTGACCTCCAGCACAAGCTATGCACTAACATTGACTGTCATAAGCGACACCTCCACTTCCAGAAGTCTCCAGACCTCCGCCCTCCCAGCCACACTGCATGTGCATCCCCACTCCCCTCCCCTGCTATGTCTTCTACCTTACTCCCCCTTGTCCCTACCCTTCCCACTCCTTCACACACCACTTTCCCCACCACCATCACCTCCTCCCTTACTGTTCCCCCCCAGCAAGAGGCCTGGCTCCACCTGAACAGGCCCACTGGAGCCTCTATCTTATTTTCCCCAAACCTGCCTCCTGGAACCATCTCGTCCTGTCTACTACCTCCCACCTTCCCCCCCCCCACCTTAGGATGATACACATTGCCAACATTTCCATCACCCCTTTCACCCTCCGGAAAGGATTAGTGGCCATTGAAATAGAAGAAGCAGAATCATGTGCAATCCCCCCCTCCTCCTCAGCCACTCATCCACCTCTACCTGAACACCTCACACCACACCAAGCTGACAGCCTCCGACGCCTCCTCCTGAACTTTCAAGACCTCTTTTCATCAGGACCGGCCGATATCGGCCACACCACGTACCTGACACACGAAATCCACACCACAGGGCCACCTATTCACCACCTGTTTCAAAGGAAAAACCCTAAGCAACGGGCTGAGGAAGACCGACAGGTCCAGGAAATGCTTGATGCCGGTGTTATATCCCCATCCACCAGCCCCGGGTCCTCTCCAGTCGTCTTAGTTAAAGAGAAAGACAGCACCATGTGCTTCTGTGTGGATTACCGACGAATGAACGACGTGACCACAAAGGATGCTAACCCCCAACCCAGGACAGATGACTCCCTCAACTCTCTGTATGGAGCGTCCTGGTTTTCCACCTTGGATCTCCACTGGGATACTGGCAGGTCCCTGTGCACCCGGAGGACTGGGGGAAAACAGCTTTCTCAACCAGCAGTGGAAAGCATTATGAATTCAACATCCTCCCCTTTGGACTCTGCAACACCCTCGCTACATTTTCTCAACTGATGGAGTAGGTTCTCAGTGGCCACACCTGAGAAATCTGCCTGGCATACTTTGATGATGTTATCATCTTCAGCCGAACCTGGGCCAGCCACCTCCAGTGCCTTGAACAAGTCTTCATCCAAATCCGACAGGCAGGGCTTAAGCTCAAGCCGTCAAAATGCATCTTGGCTGAATGGTCTGTCGCCTTCCTAGGACACATCATCTCCAAGGAAGGCATAGTGCCTGACCCTGACAAACTGCATGCTATCACAGATCTTCCCCTACCATGAGATGTCCACGAAGTCCATGCCTTTATGGGGCTCACGTCCTACTACCGACGCTTCATAAAAGGGTTCGCTAACATCGCGAAACCCCTCCATGACATGACAAAAAAGGGCGAACCTTTCACCTGGACAGACGATCGCATCACTGCTTTTCATGCCCTCAAGACCAAACTCATCACCGCCCCAATTGTTGCATTCCCTGACTACACCCTGCCCTTTTGGCTGTACGCCAATGTATCCCCAGTAGCAATCGGCACCATCCTTGCCCAGGTCCAGGAGGGATGAGAACACATCATCGCTTGCATCAGTCATACCATCAGTCAGGCAGAAAAAACTACACAGCCACCAAACGGGAATGCCTAGGCATCATCTGGGCCTTGGACCACTTTTGAGCCTATCTGTCATGCACCCTTGTCACCATAATAACAGACCACCAATCCTTGCAATGGCTTTGCCGGTCTCAGACCCACAATGCCCAGTCAGTCAGGTGGAGAGAGGCTCTTGAAGAATCTGACCTCAGCATTGCTTACCAGCCCGGCAAATTACATACAAACGCCGATGCCTTGTCCCGGCTGCTCATCAACGTCATCAGTACTGCCACCATCCTCCTACAACAATGGCAAAACAAAGACCGCCCAGACTCGATACCACCTCAAGTATTTGCTAAGCTACACTGACAGGGCAATCACCTGTTCACCCACACTGGACATATTGTGCTCAACCCTGACACCACCCTCGAAACAATGATTCACTTGCACTCAGACATAGGCATACGTCTAGGGTCCAAGAAACTCCTGCAAGTATTTAACGACATGTACTGGACACCCGGCCCCTCCAACATGGCCAAACAAGTTATAAATACAGGCCTGCTGTGCTTGTGTGCTAGGAAAGGAAATGACATGGACACCCGGCCCTTCAGGAAACATCACTGCCCATAAGCCGTGGCAACTTTTGACGGATGTAGTTGGACGACTCCCACCTAAAGCAGGCTACAAATACATCATAACCTGCACAGACACCTATTCAAAATTCCTGATTGCCTGCACGGCCAAAGAGCACCACGCCGTTGCCGTGGCCGACGCCCTTGTCTGACAAGTTTTCCCCTATCTTGACATCCCCCAAGCCCATCACTTCGACAACACCCCAGAGTTTACCAGCAAAATATGGAAAGAACTCGCCACCATCCTCGTATACAAGCTTTCTCACTGCTCCCCATACTGCCCACAGGGAAACGGGATATGTGAAAGAAGCCACTGTACCCTCTTCAGCCAAGTACGAGCCAGAATAGAAGAAATGCAAAACAGACTGGCCATCCCACGTAGAAATTGTGCAGTGGGGGATGAACACCAGTCCCCAAGAAGACAGCATTACCCCTCACACCGCTGGATTAAGGGGGGGGCCCAAGGGGCCCGGGCCCTGGGCCACCCACCAAGAGGGGGCCTCCCACCAGAGCAACTTGTGTTCATTTCATTTCGTGTTTATGCATTACATATTACAGCATTGGATGAATAGTCACTGTTCAGTATTTCGTAACTAAAAGTGTCCTATTTATATATTAGGATTTAGGTTACCAGTCTGTGGTGTATGCCATTGGGGGAGTTGGAAAGGGGGCCTCCCTTCCAAGGGGGCCCCGAGCCTCCCACATGCTTAATCCAGCCGTGACCCCTCACGAACGAACGTTTGGAGAAACCCCACTCCTCCTACCACTCTGACACCACCTACAGCCCCCCTCCACATCCTCCATGTCTGACCCCCTCCACCACCTCAGGAGCCGACTGCATCATCTACAAAGACAACAGGACCTTCAACCCGACACCGCCCCCATCAGTCCCTACAAGCCCAGCGACTCAGTTATGGTAGCCCAATTACCCATCCCTAACAATCTAACACCCCGATTCTCAGGACCCTACACAATTATCAACGTCCCCAACCCCTACCAAGTAACCATCCAATACCACAATGCCCCGTGCACCTACTGCAATCGCCACGTGCATCTCTTCCGCCTCCTACCCACCACCTCTCAACCACACCGCACCCACTCCCCCACCCAGCAAGCCGCACCGCCACTCACCTCCCCCGACTACATGACAAATTCGTATGCATGCTACCTCACACCATCACACTCCTCATCCTCAATTGGTCCTCCTTCCATAATCACAGCCCCCACCACACTCCCCACTGACTCCACACCATCCCCACAGATCCCCCCCCACACCCCCGGCGACCTCACCCCCTATGCCAACAACCACCGCCACCCTCAAACAAAAGGACGCCGCCATTAGGCCAGGGAACCCCCCATCCATCCCTGACCACTTCACCACATGACCGGTACTCCACATCGCCTACACCTGCCCTGACCCCCACCACCCCTAGAGACGGCCATCTCACTCCCATACACTCCTCACCCTCACTCACTACCCGTTCCACACCCACGTCCTACACTAAACGTCACAACAGCCACATCCTCAACCACCACCACACCACCACCATGAAGCACAAAGACACCACCACCCAACCATGGAACCCCCCACCGCCACCCAGCCACCTCACCACGTGGACTAAGCTCCTCGCCACCTACATCTGTCCTTACCACCACCACTACCAGATCCAGCCGTCTCTCTCGCCCACCAAGGTACACACCCACACCCTCACCCCCTCCCCAACCAGCTCCGACATCACCCATACAATCCACGTCCAGGTGCCCATACCAAACACCTCCTACATAATTCTCAAGATACATCAGGCGAAATGGAAAATTCCAGGGGCCGGACCAAGCAGTACAATTAAAGTGTGTCCCTCATGACTTCATAAAACCCAGGTCACCTCATCCATCTCCGGCATTCAGCCCAGAGTTACCAGTCAGTCACTACACACCACACCTCCAGAAATGAGGGACACCACAACTTGTGCATCTCCTGCAGAAAACTACACATACTTCCACCCTCGAGATAGTGTACCAACTCCACCAGATGCCAAATCTACCCAAGCAGCATTGGACCTCACACCTCCAACACCTCACGCCAACCTACCAGACTGCTGCCTCTGATGTCTACCACCTCCAGCCATGGGGATGTGGCTTTTTCAGCCGTGACAGTGGTGAAATACCAAGGGAGCCCACAGGGAGGCACGCCAGGAGTGACAAGAGCCCGAGCAAGATGGGCATACATCCCCAACCACCAAGCGTCCCTCTTCCCCTCAACGGAATCCACGGAGGTATGTCTTCCTGTGGCATTACTCTGTACCCAGACCGGCACTCACCAGGATCAGGGTGGGACTTGTGTAGCAACAGTCCCAAGTAGGACCACGACAACACCCACCATGCCCACTGGGGAAAGAATGCCCACCATGCTTCTTTCACCTGCTGCCCCCTGCAGGACCGCGACAATGCCCACCGTGCTTGTCGGGGAAATGACCTCCACCGTGCTCCTTTCACCTGCAGTCCCAAGAGAACTGCAGCAACACCCATTGTGCTCGCCAGGGAGGGACCGCCCACCGTGCTCCTCTCACCTGTAGTCCCAGGGCAAACCAGAACTGCAGCGGTGCCCACCGTGCCCACCGGGGAGGGAATGCCCACCATGTTTCCCTCATCTGCAGCCCCTACCAAGAGCAAGACCGCAATGACGCCCACCGTGCTTGCTGGAGAGAAGACACCCACTGTGCTCCTCTCACCTGCAGTCCCAGGGTCTAGTGGAACCACAGTGGTGCCCATAATGCCCACCAGGGAGGGAACGCCCACCTTGCTTCCCTTATCTACTACCCCTGCAGCACCTGCCGAGGACAACCCCCCTTGCTCACCTCACTCCTCCAGAGGCCAAGCGGGACGCCCCTCCCACTCTCCCCACACCCAGAGGGGTGGAGCTAGGTCCCTGGCGAAGTTGCTGTCGAAGAGGGTCTGGAGCAGCCCCATAGTGAGGCTGGGCGTACTCTCACTACAGCCAGCGTCCCAACATCACCAGTTGCTGTCGGACTCCCGGAGGAGGAGACGCCACAGGCAGCCCCTGACAGCCTCTTGACGAAGGCAAGGCGACAGCCCCCAGTCACCAAGGGACGCCCCCAGGACTCCTGGCCAAGACCTCCCCTGACCAGCCAGCGAGCTTTCCTCCACCAGGAGTAGACGCAAGGCAGTGTACCTACTTGCCCTGTTCGGCCCCAGTCCCGAGGCTGACACTCCACTAGAGGCCCCTCCAAAGAAAGCCTCTCTCTACGCAGCCTCACAGCTCTCATCTGACAATCCAGTATAAGACAGTGGTCCCGCGTCCCTCCAGATAGCGCATACCTGACGGGACCCTCCCACACCTTGGCCATACCTGTAGTTACCCTGTCATCATTAGTCACAACTCCTATCCCTGTATCTCCCATAGTGTGTATAATCTACCACATTGTATTTTGCCCAGCTGCTCTATGTTTTTATGGTAATATACATGTACGATTGGTTAGGCTGTGTTTTTGAGCCCTGTTCCTTTGGTTGCATGCTCTAGAATCGGTCTTGGAAAGAACCCAAACCAGACCTTCGTACTCAGGGAGCAAGAAGTTGAGCTCTGGGAACGTAGCATAACAAAATATATTTGTACACATGCGTGTAATGTGTGTCTCTCCAACATCTAAAGATGCTCGTGTTGTGTCTGGAATAGATTAAAACTGCTCTGTTACTTGCCAAGTTGTGTGGGGCTGTGAATTTATCCTGATGTGTTGTGGCTGAAATATATCCTCCCATAATGGATTTACCTGGTTCGTCAAAAAAATCAGGTGTCACCGCTATTACCACGCTGTGGTCGAGTGGTATCAGTGCCTGGCTTCTATTTAAGAGGTCCAGGGTTCGATTGCTAGTCAGGAGAATACAAATGTATTTGCACACATGCGTGTAATGTGTGTCTCTCCAACTTCTAAAGACACTGGTGTTGTGTCTGGGATAAATTAAAACTGCTCTCTCACTTGCCGAGTTGTGTGGGGCTGTGAAATGATTCTAATGTGTTGTGACTGAAATATATCCTCCCATAATGGATTTACCTGGTTCATCAAAAAAATCAGGTGTCACAGCTTTTATCGTGTCGTGGTCGAGTGGTATCAGTGCCTGACTTCTATCTAAGAGGTCCAGGGTTCGATTCCCAGTCAGGAGCATACAAATATATTTGTACACATGCGTGTAATTGTGTCTCTCCAACATACGTATATATATATATACTGTATATATATATACCGTATCCATGGTAATGTCCCATTCTTTTTATTATCAGTTTCATAACGGTACGCTACTATCGGGGAATACATTATTGGTGCAGTCAGTCAATCGACCATGCTCTTCTCTTTACCTGGGCCAAATTTTGCCATTTCTCCATCTTGATTGCTGAAGACCTATGGAAAGGATGTAAAGCTGTAGTATTCCTTCTTTCTCCCACTTAGGTTCATGAAATAATCCATAAAACGACAAAGAATGAGGACCGAGTTAAGGTGAATGAACTTTAAAATTTTTCCTTATTCCTTCAGTCTGGCGACGTACTTTTAGTTTATTCTTGCTTCTGAACAGATGATGTGACGCTGCTTTGTGGAACCTCTTTTAGCAAAGGGATTAATAAACGATATGTATGACCTTAACCCGCGGCGTCCCATCGATGTTCTTTAACGTCCACACGTTTTGTCACTGCCAATCCCGTCGACGTACATAAATGCGAAAAAATTGCAAGGTCCCTAAATTGCACAATTTTCAATTTTCGCATGTCATTTTTGGTACGTATACACGTGACACCTTCCTCAACAAGATGCCAGGCAGGGACAATGCCTTACCCAGCATGACCTCCTCCCCCCCCTCCTGCATGCCATTGTCTCAGCAATTCACCTGTTATCAGTGACCTGGCCAGTATAGCCATGTCATGCCACGGTACGAAATTCAGGGCCAGAGTGATTCCCCAATCAATGACAATGTGGAGGACAAACTTTACATAGCATTAGAGGAAGAAACAGTTAGAAATGATGATCAGGTAATGTGGCAAAAAAAGGTCAGGTATTAGTGAGTGAAACAATGCTTATAATGCCTATATTACTGCTTGAAAACCAATATACTCTTGTACTACATATAAATTCGTACCAAGTAAATAAATAAATACTGTTTATGAGTGGATGAAATAGGTATCCTCCCATAGAACTCGTTTTCTTTGGTGCCAGCCTGTTAGAAAACCCAGCTAGGTAAGGAGGTACTCCTACCTGTAATGAGTATTTTAAACCTCAGGTGAGCGATTTCTCTATGAATTTTCGATGTTTCTCATCAAAAGCGAAGGTTTGAGCCAAAAAAAAATTTTTCCTAAAATGGTCAGGATTGGGGGGAGTCAGTGGTGGAAAAGTGGTCGGGATGGGGCGGGTTAATTCTAGTCTGAAAGGCTTTCGTAGACTGAGGGAAGCAAGAATAAACTTTAACGTCACTGAATTGGAGGGGATAAAACGGAAAGGGTGAAGCTGAAAGCAAACGTCAAGGTTTTCACATTAATATTGAAACACACACAGGAAAAAACAGAAGTAGCTTGACTTTTCAACATCAATGCTGACTGTATTTTACTAGGTAGAATGAAGTCTAGCCATATTCCATCGTCACGGATGTTCCAAATTCGATCATTATATATTAGGGTCGTGCACTAACCCTCACGTACTATGTTTAATCCCTCCAGTATGGCGACGTCTCTTAGTATTTTTATTGTTGCTGCTTCCAGAGTATTTTATTCAGCTTAGGATACACCTTTAAGAGTGAAGGCGTTAAACCTGTTCCGCTAATACAGTTTCTTCTAAGCTGAATATAAGCGTCTGCATGTAGCGAGAAGAAAATAGAAAAGAGGTCAACGAAGTAGTAGCAGTAGTTGTTTTGTTGTTGCTGTGGTTTTTGTTGTTGTTTATGTTTAACCCAGGTCTGTCCGGCACCCCGTCATGGTAGGGAGCGCCTAACCAGGATAGGACCAGGGTCCTTCCCAAGGCAAGGTTTAAGGAAATATGAGGAAGTTTGGTGCCTGGATAGACATCTCAACTGCTTAACTCCCTCAAGGGTAACAGCGCCATCATGCGTAGGCTCCTCGTCAGAGCCACGTATGAGAATAGCAGTGGGTAATAAGAAAGGCCTGAGTCTTGTTGCCGACGATGGTGAGGTAAATGAAAACTAGCAGGATTTGCGAAGGTGGTGAAAACTGACAAAAGTTTGTGAATCTGGTGATATTGGTGACAGTCGGTGAAGTTACAGTATATCTGTGATGATGAAGCCAGGCGTTAAAGCAGATAGACAGACAGATACATGGATATATATGTAAGTAGATGAATGGATGAATGGATGGATGAATGGATATATAAATAGCAAGCTACCTAGATAGATGGAGACATAGATAGACATAAACAACTAGTAGAAAGAGAGGTGGATAGGTAAGCAGGTAGATGGACAGGTGGATAGTTGGTAAGGAGGATAAATAGATAGGTAGATACATAAATAGACAGGTAGATAGATATATAAATAGATAGATAGATAAAGATATGCAGATAGATAGCTATACATATATAGACACATAGTTATGTGCGTTGATTGGTAGGTAGTTAGGTACGCAGGTTGGTAGACAGACGGACACACACAGGCAAGAAGAACGAGAGAGACGGATAAACGGCCAGACTGACAGGCCGACAGAGAGAGAGAGAGAGAGAGAGAGAGAGAGAGGTGTTTAGATGGATAGATAGACAGACAAACAGATATACATATAGATATAGGTACGCAGGTAGACAGATACAAGTATATACAAAGGGACAGACGGGTAGACATGGACAAATTGATAGCCCGACACAGAAACAGGTAGACAGCCAGACAGACAGACAGGAAAATAGAAAAATAATCAGCCAGAGAAATACGATCGTACTGGTTATTAGATAAAAAAAACAGCTGACTATAGATAATTAACCAGGAAACATAGATAAAGATGAACAAACATACAGGCTGACACAGTAAACTTTGGCTTATTACTTGAGAAACTGTGAGACCGGATCCAGGACGACAAACAGACAGACAAACAGACAGAAAAACAGTTAGATGGAGACATTGACACACTGCCAGTTAGGTAGGTAGATGAGAGGGAGATGAAGGGAGGGGGTCACAGGTAGATAAGAATGAGCCAGACAAATACAGTTGGCAAATTGGCAGATATCCATATAAACAGGCAGACGCACAATAAAGTGATCTCCAGGCGTCTCGAAAAGAACGGATCTTGAATTTGGATCACTGTTATTTTTTTTTTTTACTTCAAGGGAACAATTTGTGGGCTTCTAGCCTTTGGTTCCTTCTTCCTTGCATCAAATATATATATATATATATATATATATATATATATATATATATATATATATATATATATATATATATATATATATAATCGCACTCCAAATTAAAATACCGGCCAAATCCACCCACCCCTCCATTCTAAGAAACGGTAAGGTGAGACGCAACACGATCCTGCAATAAAACACAGGCTAAGCCCACACTTAATGCAGAGCCTGCCAAGTTGGGGCCGTAAAACAGTGGCGGATTTAGAAGTTGAGGAGTGGGAGGGAGTTGGGTTACTTAGAGCTTTGAGATTTTCTTAACATTTCTTCCTTAACGATTTGTTTTGCACATTACACGAAAATAGGTCGTACAGAGCGACACCTTCATGAGAAGACACCAATATAACTAAGTGGCTCAACTACCTGGTTATATAAACATCCTTCAACTAGTTCGCAATCCTCCCAAAAGGAGGATGGTGAACTTCAGGAGAAAGGTAAGTCAAGCCTGCAGTCCACTGAGTTCAAGTTTCAGTAGAGCAAGCTACAACAACAACAATTTCAAATATTTCACAGCCGCATCTTCTTGTACAGTATTGATGCAAACAGTGTCGATATTTAAAAAATGAAGACAGCATACAAATGGACGTTAAGGTGTAATATTCAAAATGAATGCTAAACAGGAAGTACTATGAAGTCTTCTATGCCACCAAGGTTACGGACCTCAGTCATACCTTCCTGCTGTTTTACATCTGTCTTGGCCTATATAGCATCATATACAACAGCATACCATACCAATGTTTCACACTACAAGACTTTTGGTAACTTACCATTTCATACACGTCTTCTTTATTCAGTATTACCACCACACCACTCAAAGTATGTGTTTGGCAAGAGTTTGTATGTTGTTAGTAAAATTCACAGTATTTAGTTTATGGACAAATGAAAGAACACACAACCAGCATTCAGTCTAAATATCTGTCACGACAGTGGTTGGAACCTTTTACACGAGGCTCGCACATCATGAGAAGAGTACACTGACCAGCAGGACTTGCTAACTAATAGTTATATTCACATCTGTTATAGTATTCGTTGTGATTCATTCAGAAAAATCAAATCCACAAACTATTCTCTGCACTAACTTGGAGTGAACGCGCAATTACACGGCCTTCAACACACTGCTATATCCACTCCACTACCACACAAAACAATTGCACAACAAAGGACAGCACACCACACCTTACCACATTAGATCCAAGCTACACTGCAGCTTACACTATACCATACTGACTGTACCATGTTTTACCATACTGAACCGCAGCACACCATGGCACCCTGTACTGACCACCACATCGTACCACATATCTCGCTCTGCAACACCGCACACCACAGTAGTGCACATCAAATTACGCTATGCTACACCACACAGCAACAAGTGTTATGGTATGGACTATGGTGGGAAATAACTGCGTCTGTTTTTCTCTTTTTTCCTTCTTTCATCCAATCATTTTTCAGAGTCATGCTATTTCGTCATTTTTTTTTTTTTTTTCACCAGTCCACTGAGGAATTGGTATAACTGTTCCTTTGGGTTTATACGTCTAGGAACAGATTTCATTTTTTATGCCCCCTCCACATATGGTGAAGGAGGCATTAAGTGACTGGTTTGTCCGTCCGTGCGTGGGTGCATGAGTCCATGTGCCCGAACCAATCTTGTGGACGTGATATCTCCTGAATCCATGAACAGACTTCCACCAAACGTTAGTCAGTGATGCAGGGTGACATGATGAACTGATTAGGTCAGCTAGGTCGAGGAGTCAAAGGTCAAGGCTATATGGGGTCAACTTAGCTTATCCCTGTGGGCGCGATATCTCCTAAACTCCTTGATGGATTTCGACCAAACTTTTGCCAGTGATACAATACGATGGGACGATAAAGTGATTAGGTCATCAAAGTCAACGGGTCAAAGGTCAAGGTCATATGAAACCTAATTAGTTTATCGAGTTCCATGCCTCTGTAGCACTCTTGTGGTAGCAATATCTCCCGAACCCATTGACGAATTTCCATGAAACTTTCGTCAGCAATGCAGTATGTGGCGCTGATGAACAGATTAGGTCAGCTTGGTCAAGGGGTCAAAGATGAAGATCATATGGGGACTAATTAATTTGTCCTGTTGGGCGCAATCTCCTGAACCCCTCAACGGGTTTTGATCAAACTTTTGTCAGTCATCCAGAATGAAGGGAAGATGAACTGATTAGGTTAGCATGATATGGAGTGTGTATGGAGAATCCATATACAAAGTTTGGCAGAGGCATACTGAGCGACACTATGAGTTGACAACTTGGGCGCCTGTGTTCCCGGCGTTTCATTTTTTTTCTTTTAAGGGGTAAGGGGAGATTCATGAAAAACCATAGAAATGCAAATATTTGTTTATTGTGGCATCATCGATACATAGAATATATATACCAGCTTTTGCGAGGAGGGTGGGGCACATTCACATTCACCTTGTTGAGTGCTTGAGATCTGGAGAGAGAGAGAGAGAGAGAGAGACGAGAGCTACGAAGGTGCGGGTTAGCAGGTGTTTATACTTCCATGCCTTAAGTAAAGTGGGGTTCGAGTGACAGGTGTTGTGTTCCTTAATTACAGGTGCACTAGGGAGAAAAGTTTATGGCCAACCTCTGTGGGTCAGGATAATGGAGGAGTTTGTCTTGTTGGCTGACTGAAGAAATGCTGGTTCTGGGGTTGATATTAGCAGCCAAGGAAGAGTTGTGGTGGAGTTGGAGGAGGAACAGGGTTGGTGAGGGTGAGAATGGTCGTGATGGTCGTAGTGGTAATTAACTTGATGGTGTTACTGGTAGTGTAGTAGCATATTTACTGTACTGTATATATGTGGCAAGGAGGAAGCTGTTGCGTTGGGTGGGTGGGTGAAAAAAAAAATGAAGTCATTTTGACTGGGATTAAAACATCTGGTATTATTTCTTTATGTGTGTTTTTATTGCAAAAATAAAGAACAATTGGTTGAAGCCCTTAAAAAATGGAGGGTCTTATGAACTCATTGAACAAATGAGAGCCAAAATCATGATTCCCTTATCTTGAGTGCTTGGACACATTGCGTTTTAGAGACTAGAAGTCATAGGCAGAGGGAAATACAGACTGAGAATGACAGTTCCAGAACTGATCATTTCAGTAAGTAAGGTCTGAGAGTAATGGTGGGGATAGTGGTGTATAAATGTGTTCACTGTTCAAAGGAATGCTAGTTTTTGATAAAGGGACAGTGGTAAGTGTTTTGTGGTGGTTCGAGTGGTTGTGTTAGTTTTTAAGTAGAAGTCTTGCGATCTATCTATCTATCTATTGCCAGACGCCTCAATCCCGTTTGGGGTGGCCACAAACAAATCGCCTCCAAGTCGCCCTGTCCCGCGCCATTTCACTCCCCTGCTCCCAACTCACACCCCTTCTCTCATATACCTCTCCACCCCATCTCTCCATCTCATCCTCGGCCTCCCCCTCCCTCTCTCCCCCTCCACCTCACTCACATACACTCTCTTCGTCAGTCTTTGACCCTCCATCCTCTCCACATGGCCAAACCACCTCAGTGTGTTCCTCATAACGCTTCCTATCACATCCACATCAACACCACAACGCTCCTTTATATCCTCATTCGTCAGCCTGTCTCTCCATGTGACTCCACAGGCTCCTCTTAAATAACTCATTTCCACGGCTCTCACTCTTGACTTGTGTCCTTCCAACAACGTCCAAGCTTCACTTCCGTACGTTAGAGTTGCGATACTTGTGGTAATTGTAATGAAACTAATGATGTGACAACAGGTGAGATGATGCACTGTGTTGTAATGTGATGTAGTGTGGCATAGTTTAGCGTGGTACGGTGTGGTGTGGTGTATAGAGGAGACATGATGCACTGTGATGTGCTGTACTTTGGCTGGCTGTTCTGGTGCGATGAAATGCTGTTGTATGGTGTGGTGTGGTGTGTGATGCGAAATTGGGTTTTATACTATGGTGTGGTTTTAGTAAACAGAGACAGAGATATATAGGTGCAAAGCTTCAAGTGTGTGACGATGGCGTTTAATTTGTGTTGGTGATTGTTTCATAAGGTGAAGGGGCGAGGTGTGATATTTTGTGGAGTGGTGCTCTGTGGTATAGTGTAACGTGGTCGTGTGGTGTAATTTGGTTGTGTGGTGAAATGTGGTTGTGTGGTATAATGTGACTGAGCGGTGCAATGTGGTTTTGTGTTGTAATATGGTTGTGTGGTGTATTATGGTTGTATGGTGTAAAATGGTTGTGTTTTTTTTTTTTTATGCGACGAACAAGGAACCAAAGGCCGCGGGCCTGCAATTATTGTTCCTTCCAAGAGAAAAACAAAATACAAGAAAGAGCCAAATTCAAGATCCGATCATTTTGAGATGTCTGGACACACTGTATTTGAAAGACTGGAGATCATAGGAAGCAGGAAATACAGACAGAGGGAGACAGTTCCAGAGCTGACCTGTTGCATAAATGAAGGACTGGGAGTAACGGTTAACTCTTGCATAAGAGAGTTGGACAGAAAAGGGATGAGAGTTTGCTGCTAGATGGATGCTACGCATCCATTGTAGAGGTGGAGGAATGCATGCAAACAGTTCAGAGGAGCAGTGACTATTGAAGTAACGATAGAAACGAGATAAAAATGCAACAATGTGGCGAAGAGACAGAGGTTGGAGTCAGTAAGAGGAGGAGAGTTAATGAGACGAAAAGCCTTTGACTCCACGCTAGTGGGAAGAGCTGTATGTGGGGAGCCCCCCCACACATGAGAGTTGTACTCCACACAGGCGGCTAAAACCCCTGTATAGAGTCAACAATTGTGCTGGGGTAAAGAAGAAACGGAGTCGGCTTAGCACACCCAATCTCTTGGAAGCAGATTTTACAAGAGATGTAATATGATCTTTCCAAGATAAGTCACGAGTAAATGAAACCCCAGGCATGTTCAAAGATGATGCAGGATTAAGCTGAATATTATCAAACATTAGTGGGTATGCCTGGGGAAGATTTTGTCGGGTTGATAAGTGTAAAAACTGAGTCTTTGATGCATTAAAAACAACCAGATTATTTTTACCCCAGTCAGAGATACGAGCCAAGTCAAACATTAGGCGTGCCATAGCCTCATCCCTTGTTTGCTGAAGTAACTGCTGAGATGGACGTTGCGGGAACCAAATGGAAAGGTGAAGGGTGGAGTCATCAACATACTAGTGGATAGAGTTAGATGTATAGCTTAGAAGGTCATTGATGAATAAAAGGAAGGGAGTTAGTGATAGGACAAAGCCCTGAAGAACACCACTGTTCATTGATTGAGGAGAAGAACGATGGCCGTCTATAACAGTGGCTATAGAATGACCCGAAAAGAAGTTAGTGATGAAGGCACAGACAGAAGGATAAAAACCGTAAGAGGGCTGTTTGGAAATTAAAGATTTATGCCAGACTCGATCAAAAGCCTTTGAGATGTCAAGTGCAATGGCAAAGCTTTCGCCAAAGTCCCGAAAGGAGGATGACCAGGAGTCTGAAAGGTAGGTGAGAGGATCGCCAGTGGAGCATCCCTGACGGAAACCATACTAACGATCAGAAAGCAGGTTGTGATAGGAAAGATGCTTTAAAAATTTTCTATTAAGAATTGACTCGAAAACTTTTGAGATACAGGATGTTAAACCAATTGGACGATAGTTAGAGGCTTGGGAATGGTCACCCTTCTTTGGGACTGGCTGAATGACAGCAAACTTCCAGCAAGAAGGAAAGGTACAAGTTGATAGACAAAGGCAAAAGAGTTTGCCTAGGCAGGGTGTAAGCACAGAAGCACAGTTCTTGAGAACAACAGGAGGGACTCCATCAGGCCCATATGCCTTATTAGTATTGAGGCCTGTGATGGCAGGAAATACATCAGCTGAAGAAATTTTAATGTCAGCCATGAGGAAGTCAGAGGGGGGACGTGATGGAGGAACAGCACCGGAATCGTCTAAGGTGGAATAGGAGAAGAAAGTCTGAGTGAACAGATCTGCTTTATCAGTAGAAGTAATAGCTACAGAGTCATCAGAGTAGAAAAGAGGAGGAAAGGATGATGAGGTAAAGTTGTTAGAAAAGTTTTTGGCAAGGTGCCAGAAGGAGCGGGAAGAATTCGAGTTGGTAAGTTGAGAGCATTTAGTATGGATGAAATTATTTTTAGCAGAGCAAAGAACAGACTTAGCACGATTCCAGGCAGAAACGTATAAAAGATGTGATTCAGGGGCGGGTTGGCTCTGGTACCTTTTATAGGCCCTCTCTTTGTTGCGGACAGCATTAGATCAAAAGTGATTAAACCATTAGTCAAAGGAAATGAGAAAGGAATGTATGCTTCCATGCCCGAGAGAATAACCTCCGTAATGCTCAAGGCACGCTAAGATGGCTCCCGGCCATGGAAGCAATAATCATTGCAAGGAAAATCAAAGAAGTACTGCATGAGGTCCTCCCAATCCACAGTTCCAAAGTGCCACAGACAACGTTTTGTTTGGAGGGTCCACAGGCCATACCGGAGCGATAGGACAGGTTAAGGTGATGAGGTTGTGATTGGAGGAGTCCAATGGAAAGAAAAGACTAACAGTGTAAGCAGAAGGATTAGTTGTAAGGAAGAGGTCAAGTATGTTGGAGCACTCTCCAAGGTGGTCAGAGATACAGGTAGGGTGCAGTAAAAGCTACTCTAGGTCATTAAGGATAGAAAAGGTGTAGGCTTGTTCACCAGGTGGATCAGTGAATGGAGAGGAGAGCAAAAGGTGGTGGTGAACATTGATATCTCCTAGAATGGAGATTTCAGAGAAAGGAGAAATGGATAGAATGTGTTCCATCGTAGAAGTAAGATAGTCGAAGAATTTTTGATAGTAGAATTAGGAGATAAGTAAACAGCGCAGATATACTTAGTCAGAGAATGACAGGAAAGCCGAAGCCAGAGTGTAGAGAATTCAGAAGAATCAAGTTCAGGAACACGAGAACAAGAGAAGTCACTGCGTATATATACACAACAGCCACCTTTGGCTTTAAAGTGAGTATAGAGAAAGTAGGAGGATACAGAAAAGGGTCTGCTGTCAGTTGCCTCAGACAGCTGAGTCTCAGTTGAAAAAAGGTGAGGTTTAGAGAAGGAGAGGTGGTGCTCAACAGAGCGAAAGTTAGAGGAAAGGCCGCGAATGTTGCAGAAATGAAGAAGAAGAGAGTCAGACAGTGGTTCCAGGCAGCCCGAGTCGTCACCGGGAGAGGTGCTGGAGGTGGGGGCATTTATGGCCCCCTCCCCTGGGGACTCCAAGGCCACGTGTTTTGCTGCCATGTGGTGTAATATGGTTGTATGGTGTAATATGGTGGTATGGTGTAATATGGTTGTGTGGTGTAATGTGGTTGTTTGGTGCGATGTGATTATGTGGTGTTACACGGTTGTGTGGTGTTGTGTGGCTGTGTGGTGCAGTGTGGTTGTGTGGTGTAATGTGGTTTTGTGATGTGGGGTCGTGTGGTGTTGTGTGGTTGTGTGGTGTAATGTGGTTTTGTGATGTGTGGTTGTGTGGTTTTGTGTGGTTGTGTGGTGTTGTGTGGTTGTGTGGTGGTGTGTGGTTGTGTGGTGTTATGTGGTGTTGTTTTTTTGTGCGATGTAATGTGGTTGTGTGGTGTTGCGTAGTTGTGTGGTTGTGTAATGTTGCGTAGTTGTGTGGTGTTTTGTGGTTGTGTGGTGTAGTGTGGTTGTGTGGTTTGGTGTAGTGTGGTTGCATGGTGTTGTGTGGTGTTGTATGGTTGTGTGGTGGTGTGTGTTTGTCTGATGTTGTGTGGCTAAAATAAGTAGTGTCTGATGCTTTTAGTGGCATTGCTGTACTGACTCTATTGATTTGATCTTTGTTGATGTTAAATGATCGTTTGGTGGGTCATGAATGTGTGTGATGTGGTAGTACTTGGTGTGGTTGTGTGGCGTGATGTGATTTATGAAAAGTGACTGAGATTTATGCTGACAATGATCCAAGTCTGAAGTGATAAAATGTATTTAATCTCCTTGCTGCTGCTGATGATGATGATGTTGACGATGATGATAATGATGATGACGATAATGATGATGGTGATTATGTTTATTATTATCATTCTTACTGTTATTATTAGTATTACTACTGCCACTAATACTACAATTGCTACTGCTGGTAATACCAGTATTGTTATTATTTTTATCGTGCCAAGCACGAGGTATATGTGAGCAGGAGAAGAGAGGTGAAGAGACTGGTGAAGGAGAGTAAGAAGAAAGTGGATAAAGAATTTGGGAGGAATCTGAGTGTGAAATGGAGGGAAAGAAAGAAATTGTTTTGGCAGGAGGTAAAGAAAGTAAGGCAGTGTGAAAGGGGAAATTGTAGGGGAGTGAAAGATAGGAATAATAGATTGTTGGTGGAGAAGAGAGAGAAATTGAGGAGATGGAAGGAGCACTTTGAGGATTTGTTGAATGTAGAGAGTGGGAGCAGTGCGAGTATAAGTGGTTGGGGAATGGCTGGGAGAAGAAGAGATGAGAGGAGGGAGGAAGAGATCAGTAGGGCGGAAGTAGTGGAAGCAATGAAGAAGATCAAGATGGGAAAGGCCCCAGGAACTGATGGAGTGTGTGGTGAAATGCTGAGGTATGGGGGTGAGATTGTTGTTGAGAGGCTATGGAAGTTGTGTAGACTGGCCTGGGAAGAAGGAAGGGTTCCAGAGGACTGGAAATCAGGTATAATTGTGCCTTTATGCAAAGGAAAAGGGGAGAGAGAAGTATGTGGTAACCATAGGGGTATTTGCCTTCTTAGTGTGACTGGAAAAATATATGGTAGAATACTCATTGATGGGGTTAGGCATATGACAGAGGAACTAGTTGGAGAAGAACAAGGGGGATTTAGGAAGGGAAAAGGGTGTGTAAATCAGATATTTATTTTAAGATGTTTAGTGGAGAAGTATCTAGAGAAGGGAAAGAAAGTGTATGCTGCCTTCATGGACTTGGAGAAAGCTTATGACAGAATAGGTAGGCAAGGTATGTGGAAGGTATTAAGAATGTGTGGAGTGGAGGGGAAATTGTTGAGTGCTGTGAAGAGTATGTACGAAGGAGCTAGGGCTACGGTGCGAGTGGATGGTGAGCTGAGTTAGTTCTTTGATCTCAATGTGGGACTGAAACAGGGTTGTATGATGTCTCCATGGATGTTTAATATATACGTGGATGGAGTTGTAAAGGAGGTGCGAGGTAGGGCAGTGGATGTGGGGGTGGCTCTAATGAATGAGGGTGAGATTTGGAAGATTCCTGTGCTGCCGTTTGCTGATGATACAGTATTGTTGAGTGAAGATGAATGGGAGTTGCAAGGTTTGGTGAATGAATTTGGGACAGTGTGTAGGAAGAGGAATCTGAAAGTTATGTTGTTTGAGAGGAATGAAGTCACAGAATGTACAGTGAGGTTGGATGGTGAGGATATGGAGAATGTGAGTGCATTCAAGTACTTGGGTAGTGTGATGAGTAAGGATGGAACTTTGGGGGATGAAATGTGTGAAAGGGTACAGCAGGGAACGAAGGTTGTTTGTTCACTGAAAGCAGTGATGAGAAATAGGGAGGTGAGTATGGAAGTTAAGAGGTCACTGCATGAGAGTATTGTGATCTCTACCCTGACGTATGGAAGCAAGGCGTGGACCTTGCCAGAGAGGAACAAGTCAAGAGTGAGAGCAGTGGAAATGAGTTACTTGAGAGGAGCATGTGGAGTGACATGGAGGGACAGGTTGACGAATGAAGAAGTGAAGGAACATTGTGGGGTGGATGTGGATGTGGTTGAGAAGATTAGGAGAAATACATGGAGGTGGTTTGGACATGTGGAGAGAATGGAGAATGAAAGACTGACTTAGAGGGTGTATGTAGGTGAGGTGGAGGGAGGGAGAGGGAGGAGAAGACCGAGGATGAAGTGGAGGGATGGAGTTGAGAGGTATATGAGGGAGGGGGGGAGTGTGTTGGGGGGAGGGTAGTCAAATGGTGGGTGACAGACCGACTTGGAGGCGTTTTGTCTGAGGCCACCCTTTGCGAGATTAGGGCATCAGGCTATAGATAGATAGATAGATAGATAATGCCAAGCAGTTTTTTTTTTTTATGTGAGGAAGAAGGAACCAAAGGCAACGAGCCTGCAAAACTATTCCTTCCAAGAGAAAAACAAAATATAAGAGAGAGCCAAATTCAAGATCCGATCATTTCCAGATGCCTGGACACACTGCGCTTGAAAAACTGGAGATCATAGGAAGTAGGAAATACAGACAAAGGAAGACAGTTCCAGAGTTGACCTGTTGCATAAATGAAGGACTGGGAGTAACGGTTAACTCTTGCATTAGAGAGTTGGACAGAAAAGGGATGAGAGTTTGCTGTTAGACGGGTGCTACTCTCCCGACGTAGGAGTGGAGGAATGCATGCAGACAGTTCAGAGGAGCAGTGACCATTGAAGTAGCGATAGAAAAGAGATAAAGATGCAACAGTGCGGCGAAGAGACAAAGGTTGAAGGGAGTCAGTAAGAGGAGGAGAGTTAATAAAGCGAAAAGCCTTTGACTCCACCCTATTGAGAAGAGCTGTATGTGGGGAGCCTCCCCACACGTGAGAGTTGTACTCTACATAGGGGCGGATAAAACCCTGTATAGAGTCAACAATTGTGCAGGGGTAAAGAAGGAATGGAGTCGGCTTAGCACACCCAATCTCTTGGAAGCAGATTTTACAAGAGATGTAACATGTTCTTTCCAAGACAAGTCACGAGTAAATGAAACCCCAAGCATGTTCAAGGATGATGCAGGATTAAGCTGAATATTATCAAACATTAGTGGGTATACCTGTGGAAGATTTTGTCAAGTTGATAGGTGCAAAAACTGAGTCTTTGATGCATTAAAAACAACCAGATTATTTTTACCCCAGTTAGAAATATGAGCCAAGTCAGACATTAGGTGTGCCATAGCCTCATCCCTTGTTTGTTGAAGTAACTGCTTAGATGGACGTTGCGGGAATCGAATGGAAAGGTGAAGGGTGGAGTCATCAGCGTATGAGTGGATAGGGTTAGATGTACAGCTTAGAAGGTCACTGATGAATAAAAGGAAGAGAGTTGGTGATAGGACAGAGCCCTGAGGAACACCACTGTTAATAGATCTAGGAGAAGAACGATGGCCGTCTACAACAGCAGCTATAGAACTACCAGAAAGGAAGCTAGAGATGATGGCACAGCTAGAAGGATAGAAACCGTAAGAGGGCAGTTTGGAAATTAAAGATTTATGCCAGACTCGATCGAAAGCCTTAGAGATGTCAAGTGCAATGGCAAAGCTTTCGCCAAATTCCCGAAAGGAGGATGACCAGGAGTCTGAAAGGTAGGTGAGAAGATCGCCAGTGGAGCGTCCCTGACGGAACCCATACTGACGATCAGACAGAAGATTGTGATAGGAAAGATGCTTTAAAATTTTTCTATTAAGAACAGACTCGAAAACTTTTGAGATACAGGATGTTAAAGCAATTGGACAATAGTTAGAGGGTTGGGAATGGTCACTCTTCTTTGGGACTGACTGAATGAGAGCAATCTTCCAGCAAGAACGAAAGGTTGTTGTGTTCGGCAACTGACCCGATACCATTTCTTGCGATTCAGCCTGTCTGTTTGTTTCTGCGTGTCTGTCTGTGCCTTAACCACTCCTAGGCCATTTAATGGATTTTAATTATATCTCCCAGGTGAGTTACACTTATTACTCCAAAAAGTTTCCATTATATAGGATTATTCCACAATGATTTCAGAAGGTCAGGCCCCCTCACCAAATAAAGTTAACAGAAATAGTTAAAGGAGGACATATATGGTTTTGATATATTAGTGCATGTTGTACGATGAACATTGTTTTTTTAATTCGAAAGTTGGGGAGGGTACTGTAACCATGCAGTTATTCTTGGGGGTCACGTCCCCTCCCTAAAATAAAAGCAATCAAAGATAAAGGAAAGTGAGCATGTGGATTTCAACTAATCTTCGCAGGTCATTTTGTATGGTTCCTAGATAATATCTTTCACTATATAAAAATTTCAACCATGATTTTCGGGGCTCAGCCCCTAAAATTGTCAAGGGTAATAAACAGGAGAAGGAGGGCATTTAATGCTTTGATATCATACATGCTGGAGAGTGGGCTTCCATCTGCTAAGTACTATTTTTGATACAAAAAAAAAAGGACCCAAAAGCCAGGAGCCCGTAAGATTGTTCCCTCCAAGAAAAAACAAACAAGATAACAGAAAGCCAAACTCAAGATCCGTTCATTTCAAGACGCCTGGACACTGCGCTTTAACCCGAGGCATCCCGTCAACATATGATTACGTTGCAACATTATGTAACTGCTAGTCCCGTCGACGTACTGGTACGTCGCTCAATTGCAAGGTTCATAATTTGCACAATTTTAAATCGCGCTTGATTTTGGGTATGTAGGGTCGTGCAACCTTCCCCTACCTGCCACCAGGCGGGGACACTCGGCGACCCCGTGCAACCAGCGCTCAGCCTTGGCTTGGTCACACCTGCTAGCAGTGGCCCAGGTCAGACATGGCACACAGAGGTCTCTCGGAGGAGGAAATTCAAGCCGCCCTGGACGCCTTCACAGGAGACAGTGATTCACCCCTCGATGACAAGGTGGTGGACAAGGATTATGTCCAACCAGAGGAGGAGGAAAGTAGCAGCAGTGATGAGGAGGTCCCTTCCCCCAGGAAGCGGCGCTACGTGACCTATCGTGCTGCTAGAGAGGGCCAGCCTGCACCAAAACAATGTGCAACAACCTCTCGGCAGCCCCTACATGATGTGGAGCCTGAATTTGTGGATGAGGACGGAGCCGTGGGACGTGCTGCCACGTGGTACGGCCACGAGATTATCACGCATCGTGGCCCCGAGCCCACAGCACGTCGTACTAGCAGGTTAGTGTTATGTTTAGCAGCCTAGTGTTTTGTTTGGGGAGGGCAGAAGTGGCGTGGAGGGAGTGGGGAGTGAAATTGAAAGTTCTGGGGTGATCATTGAAAGTGAGAGTGGTGGGAGTGAGTCATCGCCCTTCCGTGGTAGTGTGAGGTGGCGGGGCATATCACATGGGGCAGTGAGGGTGTGTGATGAATCACGTGGTGTGGTGATGGAGTGGGGAGGTGAGGAGGACCCACTCCCCAGCACGTCTTATGCTCGCCAATATTCCCGGACTTCCTCCCCACAGCCCCCTGATGTTCTCCAAGGCTGTAAGAGTAAGGGAAAGAGGAAGGGTAAAGGCAGAGGGAAGAGGAGTGTGAGTGGGGAAGCCCTCCGCACTGCTCCTCCTCAACCTCCCCCACCAGCATCTCCTCCCCACCCCAACGAAGGCGACAATGGGGGCGAGGGTTATGTGAGTTAGAATTGGGAAGATGGCAGTGATTTTTCTCCCATCATTCACCCCTTCACTGAGCAGGGGCGCACTGGCTGCACAGTTCCAGGAATTCACCGTGGCTCCACCAGGCTGGATTTTTTTTCAGTGAGGGTTTTGTGGGGCAGATAGTGGAACAAACCAACCATTTTGCTAGGAGCCAGTGCTGTGAGAGTGAAAGACTGGGCACAAGGAGCAGGCATTCCATCATTTATGATTACCCTGTCTCCCTTGCAGAAATGTTTTTATTTTTTGCCCTGGTACTTTTGATGGGTATTATACGTAAAAACAGAATTCCGGCATACTGGACAAGGGAACCCTATCATGTAGACACCAATATTTGGCAAAATCGTGAGCCGTAATCAATTTCAGCAAATTCTAAGCCGCCTCCACTTTTACGATGCTGATGATCCTGCCAATGCAAATGACACTGATAAGATGAAGTGAATTAGGTTGGTTTTTGATCTCATTTTATCCCTATAGAGACCTTGTCATAGACGAGAGTCTCGTGTTGTGGAGAGGCAATAATTCCTTTCAGCAGTACATACCCAGCAAAAGACATGTTTTGGGTTCAAGATCTTTGTTATATGTGACTGTAGGACTGGTTATGTGCAAGACATAGTCTTGTACACCGATGCACAAACAGACATAATAGAAGATTGGAGTATTGGACTGTCTGGAGCAGTGGTAAAGACAACGATTGAAAACTACCTTCATCGTGGTCACGTCCTTTACCTGGATAACTGGTACACTAGCCCTCTTTTCGCTCGTTATCTACATCGGCATGACACGGGACTTTGTGGTACCGTCAAGGTGAACTGGCACCACATGGTCAAGGTGAGGCGGAAACTAGAAAAAAATGAGGTGGTCTTCTTCCAGGCTAACAATATCCTAGCTACAGTGTGGAACCACAACAGAGAAGTTAGCCTCTTGTCCACGGTTCACCGCCCATTGATGCACCGTACAGAGTCCGTGGATTACTGCAGCGAGAGGAGGCGCCACATCTGGAAACCTGAGCATGTGCTTGATTATAACATCAACATGCGCCTGGTGGACCAGTCAGACTCCATGATATCCATTGTCGAGTGTGCCAGGACCACGATGAAGTGGTACAAGAAGCTCTTCTTTCACCTGCCAGATATAACTGCTTTTAATTGCCACCACCTGCATGCCATGACAACAGGAGTGCAGGAAACCTTTGAAGGGTTTGTGAGGGAGCTTACACGTGAGATTTTTGCCAGGTATGCGGTCGAGAGGCCCCAACAACGCTCACGCACTGCCCCTACCGCCCAAACTCCCCTGAGAATATCCGCCCGCCATTTCCCCATTCCTATACCTCCCCGGCCAAATAGACCTAGGCCCTAACGCAGGTGTCATGTGTGTAGTAATTCCCGTGTAAGACCCACCACTCAGAGAAAAGACACCCGCTATGAGTGTGTTGAGTGTGACGTGGGTCTCTTCATTCACCCTTGTTTTTAGTGAATATCACACCTTGATGCAGTTCTGATATGGTGTGAATGCGATATGACGCTCATACTCAGGAAGAAATGCGACATACAGACGCTCAGTGTAATTATAAGGCCCGTAGATATGTAAATAGTAGTATAAAAGTGGAAACGGGTGTAATGTAAGTGGAAAATTATGTAAGTGCATAAATATATTCTAAGTCAAAACATTCCTAGCAAGTGTATATAGATGCGATAATCTGACGCTCAGTGAAATAAATAAGGCCCTTAAATATGTAAATAGTTGTATAAAGTGGAAACGGGTGTAATGTAAGTGGAAAATTATTATGTAAGTGTATAAATATTATCTAAGTCGAAACATTCCTAACGAGGGTATATTGATGCAATATTCTGACGCTCAGTGGAATAAACAAGGCCCGTAAATATGTAAATTGTAGTATAAGGTGGAAACGGGTGTAATGTAAGTGAGGAAGTATACTGGGAGTGAAGAAATAAAGTACAAGTTGAAACACGAGTGGTAGCAAGTTGCTTGCTATGTGAATATATGCTAGCATTTTGCTAAATACCCTCGTAAGGAACGAAAATAAGTGAAAACATTTACATTGTTTGAAACAAGGTTCAATGTCATAAAAACAATACTACGAAAGTAAAAAAAAAAATAATGTATGTTGAGAGATGAGTCTAGCGAGTGCGCTGAGTAAGCAGATGTGCGCAATACTTATGCTAAATATCATCGTAATGAATTAAAACAGCTGAAAACATTTACATACAGTCAAAAATGATAAAATGTCATTGAAACAGTATTATGCAAGTAGAAAAAATATGTTTACTGAAACAAGAAACTTAGCAACTAGCCTGTGGCCAATATGACCAAACTCGCTATGCTCGCGCGATGGAACAATGCTTATTTTTCCTATATATATATATATCATTGAAAACCATTATATTGTTGTTGTGATTGTTTATTAGTTTATAATCAATAAATGTAGATGTGTTGTTTGTTGTTTCTCCCAAAATTACCTACCACAGAAAACGTGAGAGCCTCACACGTCAGTGACAGAATACGATACGTGTCACGGGGTGCCTCATCTGTTCTGACCACTTATGGACCCTGGTAAGCCCTTTCTTGATGATTTTCCTTTGTTTCTCAACAAAAGTGGAGGTTTTAGCCAAAAAAAAAAAAAAATCCAAAATAGCTTAGGACTGGGGGGTATCAGAGGTGGGAAATCGGTCGGGACGTGACGGGTTAAAAATCGGAAATCATAGTCAGTAGGAAATACAGAAGGAGACAGTTCCAGAGTTGACTTTTGCATATATGAAGGGCTGGGAGTAACAGTTAAATCTTGCATTACAGAGTTGGTCAGAAAAGGGATGAGAGTTTGTTACTAGACGGGTGCTACGAACCTGCTGTAGTATTGAAGGAATGCAAGCAGACAGTTCAGAGATTCAGTGACCATTGAAGTAGCGTTAAAAAGGAGATACAGGGGCAACCGTGCGGTGAAGAGATGGAGGTTGAAGGGAGCCAGCAAGAGGAGAAGAGTTATGAGACGAAAAGCCTTTGACTCCACCCTGTTAAGATGAGCTGTATGTGTGCAGCCTCCCACACACGAGAGATGAATCTTACATATGGGCGAATAAAGTCAGTGTATAAAGTCAGCATCTGTGCCGGGGTAAAGAAGGCATGGAGTCGGTTTAGCACATCGAATCATTAGAAGCAAATTTTATAAGACAGGTAATATGATCTTTCCAAAATAAATTCCAAGAGAATTAAATCCCAAGAATTTTTAAAGATGATGTAGAATTCAGTTGGATATTGTTAAATATTAGAGGAAACTTTGTCAGAGGATTATGTCGGGTAGAGAGATTAAGAACAGAGATTTTAAAGCCTTCAAAACAAAAGATTACTTTTACCCCAAACAGATATATGTGTCAAGTCAGACATTAGATGTGCCACAGCCTCATCCCTTGTTTGTTGAAGTAATTGCTGAGATGGATACTGAGGGAAGCGAATGGAAAGGAGAAGGGTGGAGTCATCAGAGTGTGAGCGGATAGGGTTCGATGTAAAGCTTAGAAGGTCACTGATGAGCAGAAGAGAGTTGGTGAGAGGACAGAGCTATGAGGAACACAACTAATAATAGCTCTAGGAGAAGAGCAGGGGCTCAACAACAGCAACTTTAGAACGACTAGAAAAGAAACTAGAGATGAAGGCAAAGATAGAAGGGTAGAAACCGTAAGAGGGGAGTTTGGAAATTAAAGATTTATGCCAGACTCGATGGAAAAGTTTTGAGATGTCACGTGCAATGGCAAAGCATTTGCCAAAGTCCTGAAAGGATGATGATCAGGAGTCTGCAAGGTTAGTGAAAAGATAGTCAGTGAAGCGTCACTGACGGAACCCATACTGATGATCTTAAAGAAGGTTGTGATAGGAAAGGTGCTGTAAAATTTTAGTTAAGAATAGACTAAAAAAAAAAAATGAAATACAGGACATTAACCCGCCCTATCCCGACGTTTTTGGGACCTTTTTTTTTTTGGCCCAAACATGCGCTTTTGGTGAGAAACATCGAAAATTCATAGAGAAATCGCTCACCTGAGGTTTAAAATACGCGATTTAGGTACGAGTATTTCCTTACCTGACTGGGTTTTCTAACAGGCTGGCACCAAAGAAGACGAGTTCTATGGGAGGGTAACTATTTTATCCACTCATAAACAGTATTTATTTATTTACTTGGTACGAATTTATATGCAGTACAAGAGTATATTGGTTTTCAAACAGTAATATAGGCATTATAAGCATTGTTTCACTCACTAACCCATCACCATTCATGATTTTTTTTTCCCACATTACCTGATCATAATTTCTGACTGTTTCTTCCTCTAATGCTATGTAAACTTTGTGCTCCACATTGTCATCGATTGGGGAATCACTCTGGCCCTGAATGTCTTTATTGGCCAGGTCACTGGTAACAGGTGAATTGCCGAGACAATGGCGTACATGAGGGTGGGGGAGAGATTATGCGGTGTAAGGCATTGTTCCTGCTTGGCATCTTGTAGAGGAATAGAGGAAGGTGCCCCGTGTATACATGCCAAAAATCACTTGCGAAATCACTCGTGAAAATTGAAAATTGTGCATATTAGGGACCTTGCAATGTTGCCGCATTAATTCACGTCACCGGGACGGCGCGGGTTAAAGCAATCAGGCGATAGTTAGAGGGCTGGGAATGGTCATCCTCTTTTAGGAGAGGCTGAATGTATGCAAACTGCCAGCAAGAAAAAAAGGTACAAGTCGACGGACAAAGGTGAAAGAGTTTCCTTAGGCAAGCTGTGTGGGAAATATTTTCCCCCAGAGTGGTTGCGCTCTCTACATTTTGTATGAGTCATCCCTGGTTAAAAGCAGAGGAAAACTAGAGACCGTTGTCAATTGTTCAAGCGGTTTTTATAACCCAGAAATTACGTTCTCTTTAATAATTTTTGTTATTGTTAAATTAAATGCTACTGCGTTTAGCACTCGTGGACAACTCTATATTGTAAATACATGTAATTATGTGGAATTTTCCACCAACTTAAACTGCGTCTGTACGTTAGATGACGTGGCGAGGATGGAAAGATCTTCGTGTAAAAGCAGATGTGGAATTAAGATATTTACACAGTTAAAGGGAATATTTGGTTTAACTTTAGTTTAATTAAAACTAAGATAAATTTGTTAGATTCGCCCTGTACATATCATGATGTAATTTAACTGTATTTAGCACTGTAATTTATTGGTAGTTGGCAACCCACAATTCTATGATGAACTGGGGCCTGCAACATTCACTCACTCTGCTCCCAGACCTTGTGGAGTTAGCACTCTGTTCCTAGTCATAGTCAAGCTAGCACGGTTGTACATAAACACCTACAGGACACTTGATTGCTCAAGCAATTACACAAAGCAGCCCCATCGTCATCGGTTATCGAGCACTCCCTCTTCACTGGCTAAGTAACCTTTACGAATTGGCCAATTCAAGGGGGGATTAGCTAAGAAATAGAAGAGAAATAACTGCTGTAGGTGAGTTAAGGTAGTTACGATTCACCTAACCCTATGAGACTTGTATACATTAATTATTTTTCACATTTTGGTGCCTAGAGAGAGGGCCCCGATTTGTTTACCAGAACCTCTAAATATTTTTCACATTTTTGGTGCCCCGAGTGAGGAGAGCCGATGTGTGCAGAGGCGCTGAATGTGTTTAAAGTTGCATTTGTTGGGCACAGTTTTCTACCACGTTCGGTTGAAGTGGAGGACGTGGACATATGTGTCTATCGAGTTCCGGGAGGAAAGGCAAGCTCTTTCTCTGAAGATGAAAGGCAGAATGCCATATTAGATTGGGTGCACAACCAGACTGTCCTATTCCTGGGATTAAATGATATCCATGAGGAAGTGAAGGTCAATGAAGTAGTGGAGAATATTTTAGCAGTGGTAGGAGGCATAGAGGGCTCTTGTAAATCATCAGTAGCCATAACTCTTCTCGAGCCAAGGAACCTGCCATATGGCTCTCCAGTTTGTTATGGAACATATAAATTAATTAGCAGAGCTGTGGATAGGAAGTTGCAACGGATCAGGAAGGGGATAGATTTCATACATTTTAACGCCAAACCCTTCCAAGCAATGTTGAAAGCTGATGGTATACATTGGAACCATCATGGTAGGGAAGCGGTTCTGCAGAAATTGATAAATTATATAGAACATAAGAAAGGAGAGTTCTATGCTCTACAAGCTATGGGTGGGCCTATGGAGTATTGAGGTAATTAATTCTGAGCTCAGGGAATATGGGTGTTTTGGCAATTGAGTGTGGGGATGAAACAGAACCGTAGAGGTTTTATAACCCTGGGAGATAGGTTGAAATTATAGACCTAATCCCTACACTCCTCAAAATTAAATTAATAATTAGCTGAGCTGTAATAAATATTTCGAAATTGAGAGGCGGGATAAATGCAACCTTAAAGGTTTAATAACTCAGGGGGATAATTTGCACAAAGAGGACCTAATCCCTACCCTCTACAAAATTTAAAATGATCAGATCATTACTAAGTTGGGGTAAATTTGTGGTTGGAATTCATTACTAAATTAGAAATCGGTCATGTTTGTTTATTGCAAAGATCTTCTAGTAGTAAGGCAGAACGGGTAACTAGAGCAATAAATGATTGTAACCAGTCCTTGGACGAAATATCTCTGTCCTAGGAGAAAATAAATAGTCTCCTAAATATCCTGAAAGATCGATGGAATAAGTTTGAAGAGAGTTACATAACTTTAGAAGCGGCTATAGTAAAGGCTGAGAATAAGGAACTCTTAGGGTCAGAAACTACGAAGTTTGAAAGCAAATTAGAAGAATACTTAACTGTAGTAAGGACACTAGTCAAAATTAGCTGACACTGCATCGGAAACACAAGTTATGGCACAGCAGATTAGAGCTGTGTTACCACAAATAACGCTTCTGGAGTTTGATGAGGAGCAGAACTGGAAATCCTTCTGAGACCAGTTCAAATATTTGGTACACGATAGAACAGATCTCCCTAAAGTCAGCAAACTTACGTATCTGTTAGGACAGGCCAAAGGAACACCATATCTACTGATAAAAGAAATACCAGTAGAAGAAAATAATTATGAGGCGGCCTTGACCATCCTTAGACAAAACTACGAAGACAAGGAGCAAGTTATTACTCAGTTACTGAAGGCTCTAATAGAATTACCCACGCCTAGACACGATTTTGATTCCTTGCAAAATTTTAGGATTGCACTAAGTTGTAATTTAAAGGCCTTAGGTACTTACGAAGATATTAAGACATCAGATTGGATGCTTTCTAGAATTGTGTCCTTAAAGCTTCCACCGAAAACCAAGGATGCTTTGTATTGTAGGTATCAAAAGGATGATTTCTCCTGCAAAGAGATTGAGGAAGGCTTGATGCAACTCTGTAAACATTTGCAAGGAACAGTAAAAACTACTGAGGTCAAACAGAAGACGAAATAAAGAAAAAACCCACTAAGCTAAGTCGGAGAAGACTAAGTATGTGCCTAAAGAAGAGATAGGTACTTTCCTTAGCTCCTTAAAAGCTGAGGATAAAGTGTTAAAGACAAGGAATAGACATGCTGAGGATATTAAGGAAGTAAAACCTTCCATGGTAAAAGACAGGAAAGTTTGTGTATTTTGTGGTGAGCAACATTCCAGTACAATTGTCAACAGTATCCTGATTATGCTCCTAGAGTAGGAAAGCTTCAGGAACTGGGGTGTTGTATAATCTGTATGAACTCCGAACATACTGGTGCGGACTGTAAGACTAAATTAAATCTTTGTTTTAAATGCAAAAAAGATCATCATCATAGTGCTTTATGCCCGAGGATGAAAATTGAGGATCCTAAACCTGCAAGCGTCAATATGACAATTGCAAAAGGGAATGCTCCATTAGTAATGCCAGCTGCAGTTCCCAGAGCCGATGTAAAGGTATTGTTTGAGAATAGAAACCTATTAGCATGTACCCTGTTTGATACGGGTGCTCAGAAAACCTTCATTTCTACAGACAATGTGAAGAAATTAAAGTTACCAATTATTGGCAAGGTAAATCTAGCCATTACAGGATTCTTAACAACTAAGAAAGCTCAGTCTTTTGATTTAGTTAGACCTGTAATACAATTAGGCAGATATAAATGCCGTATAACAGCAGCTATGCTTGATAATATGGAGACAAGTATATACATAAAGAGATTGAAGGAAACCTCTGATCATCTACAAAGCTCAGGGATAAAGTTGGCTAAACGGAATGTGGAATCAGACACTGTGGATCCCATAAAAATGATAATTGGTTCTGATTATTGTGGAAGATTCCTACATAGGACTTTCAAAAGGAATAAGGTACAGTTGTTCAAGAGTCCAGGAGGTAACCTTATTATGGGTCAGTTGCCTTTTCCAAAACAAGTTAAAGGAGAGGCCATACTAGTAGATTCAGTCTTTGTTACCCCCACACATTCATTGATGGTAGCTAGAATAGGTGCAGAATTAGAACCTACTCAGATAAATGACTTGTTGGATGAAAATATTGAACCTGTACACAAATTGTGGGACCTAGACAGTGTAGGTATACACTCTGAGGAACCAACCCCTGAAGATAAAATAACCTTGGACTTGTACAATCAGTCTGTGGAATTTAAGGATGGACAGTATTGGGTAGGATTACCATGGAAACTAAACCATTCGGAGTTACCAACAAATTACCAAGCAGCTAAAGCTCAGTAAATTCTCTTGTAAGAAAGTTGAGAGATAAACTAGAACATCTGCCCCTATATGATAATATTATAAAGGATCAACTGAAGAATAAATTTATAGAAGAGATAGAATTCCCTGTTAACCACAAAGAAGGACACTGCTTACCACATCATGCTGTAAACAAGGATTTAGTAACTACTCCCATAAGGATAGTATTCTAATTGTAGCAGTAAAGCGTCCAAGGGATCAGCTAGCTTGAACGATTGCCTATACTCTGGACCTACACTAACAGAGAAGTTAGGGAATGTGTTACTAAGATTTAGAGAGAAACCTTATGCTTACACAGAAGACATTAGTAAGGCTTTTCTCAGAATAGGATTGAGAGAGGAGGATAGGAAATTTACAAAATTCCTTTGGCCTCATGATCCTCAAAATGAGGATAGTCCATTGAAAACTTACTGTTTCCGATCAAAGCTCTTTGGCTCTTGTGCTAGTCCTTTCCTACTATGCAACACTTTAAAGCATCATTTTGAAAATGCCAAATGTCCAGAAATAGGGCAGGCTTTATATGGATAATTTGCAAGGAGTTGCTGATACAGAGTCGGAAGCATTGAAGGCTTATGAAGTAGCCAATTCCGAATGTGGGAAAGCAAATTTGCCGTTACAGAGCTGGAATACAAATTCACCGCTTTTGAGGAATAAAATACAAGAGGCCTATCCAGATACTGACATTCCCAAAATTCAAAATGTGTTAGGTCTTAACTGGGATACAATCCCTGATGTAATAAGTTTTAAACCGGTTAAGTTCTCTGATGTCACTCTCACCAAGAGATCCTTGTTAAGTCAGGTTTCAATGTTATTTGACCCATTATGGTTGGTCAGTCCTATAGTTGTTAGGGGAAAATGTTTAGTACAGGAGGCTTGGCGAGAAAAGTTAGACTGGGACACTGAATTGGGTGAGATATATGTGGAACAATGGGAACAGATTAGAAAGGAGTTTGAAAGCACATCAAGCATATGTATTTCCAGGGAAATAAACAGTAATGAGAAGTCGCACTTACACATATTTTGCGATGCTTCTCAAAGGGCCTATAAAGCAGTAGCTTATTGCGCAACAGGAGAGGATAGTACGATTATAATGTCCAAAGCCAGAGTTGCGCCAATTAAAGGAAGAACCCTACCTCAAATGGAATTGGCTTCAATAGAAGTAGGAACTAAATTGGCCAGGTATATAACCACTACTCTTGATACTCAGTTTGAGGATATTTACATATGGACTGACAGTGAGATTTGTCTTTACTGGATGGGGAAGGAAGACAGTAAAATTCCTTTCGTCTGTAATAGAGTGAAGACTATTAAGGAGCTGTCTTCCAAATTTAATTTCATGCATGTATCCTCCGAACAAAATCCAGCTGATCTGCTCTCGAGAGGTTCGACCGTAAGGAGACTGATCAAAGATAACTTGTGGTTTGGTTACTCACTAAGGATTGGCCTGAGCAGAAACAGTACAGTAATGCTGAGGTTAGTGTAGTGAACTTGGATCCTGTAGTACCTGAGCCAGAAGTAATTGACATCAGTCGATTCTCGTCAATAAGACAACTTCTAAATACTACTAAATTGGTTGTTGAATTTTTGAATAAGAAGGTGGGGTTTCAGAAATTAGATCCCCTAGAATACTGGCTGAAAAGAGTAGCCTACAAAGGAATTCTTACGGGGAAATATATAAACTTTCAGGCCAAGACACTGGGAAAGAGAATAAGCTGATGAAGAATTTAGGCTTCTTCTTAGACGGAAAAGCTCTGATTAGATGTCGAGGCCGATTGGTAAAGGCTGACTTACCCATCTAAACCAAACATCCCATTTTATTACCCAGGATTGGATGCTTTGTACAGCTTATTATAAAAGAAGCCCATGATTCCACTCTCCATGGAGGTGCACCGCAGACCTTAGCCGAAATTCGGGAAAGGTACTGGATTCCTAAGGGTAGACAGGTTATTAAAAAATATCTCAAAAACTGCATCATTTGTAGGAGGTATGAGCAGCGACCTTATAACTACCCAGGACCACCAGCCCTACCGAAGGAGAGGGTGAACACAAGTCGGCCCTTCCATATAACAGGAGTGGACTACACAGGGGCTATAACTGTTACGGGTGAGGAAACTCCCCATAAAGTTTACATTTGTTTATTTACTTGTACCTACACAAGGGCAGTCCATCTAGAATTAGCGGAAGACCTAAGCTCAGACATTCCTCAATGTCTTTTGCAGATTTGCCGCTAGAAGGTCTTGTCCTGGCAAGTTAATAAGCGACAACAGAACTAATTTCGTTGGAGCAGCACCTTTACTGTTGAACATAATGAACGACCCAAAGGTTAAGTCAGTGCTGGGAATCCGAAATTGTATGTGGCAGTTCACAGCTCCAAGAGCTCCATGGCAAAATGGATTTACCGAAAGAATGATTGGTATTGTCAAGAACTGCCTGAGGAAAACATTACATAGAACTAAGATCACGAGAGAAGATTTAAGAACAGTAATAACTGAAATTGAAACCAGGATTAATAATAGACCTCTGACTTATCTAGATGACACTAGCGTCTCGCTAGAGGCCTTAACACCGGCTCATATGTTATATGGCAGGAAGCTCCATCCGATGCCTTGTGTGGATATCCAGGAAGAAGTTGATGATTCTAACATAGAAAATAATGATTTAGGACAACATCTGTGGGAGGGATATCAGCATCTGAAAAAGGTGTTGGATACTTGGAATAGACATTGGAGCAAGGAGTATCTTTTGAGCCTACATGAGAGGTTTCATGAAGCTCAGGCTGCCAGCAACAAATCAGTTATTAACATAGGAGATGTGGTCTTAGTGAAGACCGAACAGCCAAGATCTCAGTGGCCATTAGCTAAGGTGATCTCCACACACCCAGATTCTGAGGGGGTGCTGAGACTCGTAAAAATGTAATGTAGGGGACATACCAGTAAAAAAACTGTTGATAAACTGGTACCCCTTGAGTTAGGAGCCACTCCGGATCCAGAGGATGGTGAAGATCAAACAGGTCAAGAGGCGCGACCTAGAAGGGCCGCAGCACAGGGTTCTTGAGATCTATGGAGGGAACTCTTGGCTTAGGGTCATATTACCTGATACAGCGTATCATTTTCCGCCGGCCCCAAAAACCCTGCTGAGGGGGGTCACCTTAACGTGGTGGCGGGGCTTGAAGCATGGTTGGCTGTGCCACCTACTTTGGAGGCATGCCTACCTTTGTAGGGTTCAGCATTTGTCAGCCTTGTGGACCAAGCACCCCCTACATCACTGGTGGAGGAGGTCTGCTGGTGATGTTAGTCCTTGCCCATTTGCCACCTAGGGTGGGACTGTTACCTCCCCACGTGTTTGCCATGCGTGGCGTCCCGTAATGCTGGGAGACGGGAGTCCTGGAGGTTGAGCAATGCTGCACAATGTGCCCTGCAGCTAGCAATACACCTCTTTGGTCCCTTATTCTGGCTAGACGGGGGGCCTGGTTGGGCCCGACCAGGTCAATCGGCTGGTCATGCGTTGGCTAGGGTCAAGTGGGCACTGGGGGGCCTGGTGGCTACTATCGTCCTGGAGTCACCCTTGCCTAGGTCCCCCAGTGGTTACCCACATATACTCTCCCGCTACCTCTGGAGTCACCAGTGGTGTTATCTCTGGCACACGACTTCCCCTTGTTGGGCTCCATGGTGGGTGGAGGGGTGGGGGAATGAAGGTTTTTTTTGAAGCACATGGCCACTCAAAACAAAAATTTCATTGACTACTCTGGCTCTGTCCCTGGCAACTCCCTTATTGCCACTTTGGAGCCTTACCAGGCCCCTGGTGAATTTCCTCATTTGCCTCAGCATTCAACTGGGACTGGGAGGCGATCACGTTGGGTAGGTACGGCCTTGAAGTTGAGCACAGAAGAGCTTGTGCCGGCTTTGTACACAAAGTATCTGGTGCTGAAATCCCCTGTAGGAGGGTCAGTCCTAGATGTTGATATTTTTGAGCTGCACCTTGCCATAGTGTCAGCTTGTGGACGAGAGCCCAAGATCTCTTCCCAGGGGGATGGAAGCATTCTCACTGAGGTGTCCTCCCTAGAGGAGAGCTCCGGCTAATGAAACTGACCTCTGTTGCTGGTTCTGCTGTTACCCGTGTACCTCATGGAACCTTCAGCCAATGTAAGGGAGTCATTTTCTCTCGTGACATCCTCAGATACTCAGAGGAGCGATTGCTGGAAGAACTGCGGTCGTTTGGTGTGGTGAAGGTTGAGTGCCTTCAAAAAAAGATAGATGGGATCTTGACCTCGACTCCAACATTGTTCTTGACATTTGATAAATTGACATTGCCTAAGTCCGTGAAACCGGCATGGCTATTGCTTCCTGTGAAGCCGTATGTGCCAACCCCAAAGCGCTGTTTTCACTGCCAGGGGTATGGACATGTTAGCCGATTTTGCCGCCGCTCACAGGCTGGCCTTCCTGGTGTCTGTACCTCCTGTGGCAGACCAAGTCATGCCAATGACTGTCCAGAACCCCTTAAATGCTATCACTGTGGGGGCCCTCATCCGGTATCTTCCAAAAACTGTCCTCGCTACTGCCTGGAAAAGGAGATTTTATCGATTCGAACACTTGAGAACATTTCATTCCCTGAGGCTAAGAAGAGAGCCCAGACTCTCTTCTTTCAGCCCGGTGTTACTTACACTTCTGTCCTTTCTGGAATACCAGTACACCGCCCCATGTCTCAGAGACAGCCTCGACCCAATCCAGTGCCCACTGAATCATCTAGTGCTTTGCGGGATGCTGTCCCTATCGTTCATACTGTTTGTGAAAATGAACCTCACGCACCCCCTACTGTGACTGTTTCTGTCCCCACTTCGGTGATTGATGACTTGCACACTTCTGTGGTGATGACAGATGTCCACGTTGACCAGACTCCTTCTCCTGTCCTACCCAGTCTGCCCAAGGCTCTATCTGTACCTGGCAAACGTCACCGTTGTTCGTCAGAGTCCTCTGAGCATGAAGACTGGCCACCTAAGGTCTCTGTTTTCGACCCTTCTGTCGACACCTCTCCTCTTCCCTCTGCCCAGCAGGCTGAGGGACCTAGCCAGGGGACATCCGAAACAGCAGGTTCACCTCTGGTCCCATCCCCACCTGGGGATGTTGTTGGACAGCTCGTTGGTGCTTTAGATCAGGAGCATGGGATGGCCTCCTCAAAAGATTCGAGTCCAGTGGACTCTACTTCCACCTCCGTGGCTTCTGGTGGGAGCACTGGCCGTCCTACATCTCCAAAGGCGGCCCCCAAGCCGCCTTCCAAACAAACTGGTCTACCCACTTCAAGAAAGAATGTTGAAAAACTTACTTCCTCATCCTCGCGCTTGCCATCAGGTGTTAGACAGAGGGTGCGGGTTTCTGGTGCTGGGCAGGCTCCTCCAAAGGGCTCTCATTAGCATCAATCCAAACCCGCCGGGGGGGCAAGGCTGTCTCGCCCCTCATCCTGATTCTTCCTTCACTATGGGTACAAAGGCATTCTCAGCCTGTATACTACAATGGAATTGTAGAGGTGTCATGGCAAATTGGGAGGAATTGCAGTTATTCCTCTCTTCTTTGAACCTGCTATGTGTCTGTCTTCAGAAGACAATGGTGGGAGACAGACAGTTCCCTTCTATTAGGGGGTATGAGGTCTTCCACGTATCTCCTCCTGGTGGTCACAGCGGTGGATGTGCAATTCTGTGCCGTTCTGATGTCCCCTTTATTTCCTTTGAGATACAGTCCCCCTTTCAAGTTCTAGCTGTACATATGCACGTTGGGAGGTGCTATACCATCTGTTGTCTGTACCTCCCACCTTCCATTTCTGTTATGCGTGCTGATCTAGAAACCCTTATCAGCCAGTTTTCACCCCCTTTCCTACTCCTTGGTGACCTTAATGGCCGCCATCCTTTGTGGGGTGACTCGCTTTCAAATCATGGGGGTTATCTCTTTGCCTCTTTAGTTGGGGATTTTGATTTGGTTGTCCTAAATGATGGGAGGCTGACTCATTTTCATGTTCAAACTGGCACGTATTCTGTCATTGACCTTACCATTTCCTCCTCTGACTGTGCCCTTGATTTTTCTTGGGAGGATTTGGATGATCTTTTTTTTTTTTTATGCAAGGAAGAAGGAACCAAATGCCATGAGCCCGCAGTAACAGTTCCCTCAAAGAGAAAAACAAAATACAATAGAGAGCCAAATTCAAGATCCGATCATTTCCAGATGCCTGGACACACTGCGTTTGAAAGACTGGAGATCATAGGCAGCAGGAAATACAGACAGAGGGAGACAGTTCCAGAGCTGACCTGTTGCATAAATGAAAGACTGGGAGTAACGGTTAACTCTTGCATTAGAGAGTTGGACAGAAAAGAGATGAAAGTTTGCTGCCAGACGGGTGCTACGCGCCCGTCGTAGAGATGGAGGAATGCAAGCAGACAGTTCAGAGGAGCAGTGACCATTAAAGTAGCAATAGAAAAGAGATAAAGATGCAACAGTGCAGCGAAGAGACAGAGGTTGAAGGGAGTCAGTAAGAGGAGGAGAGTTAATGAGACGAAAGGCCTTTGACTCCACCCTATTGAGAAGGGCTGTATGTGGGGAGCCTCCCCACACATGAGAGTTGTACTCCACACAGGGGCGGATAAAACCTCTGTATAGAGTCAACAATTGTGCAGGGGTAAAGAAAGAGCGGAGTCGGCTTAGCACACCCAATCTCTTGGAAGCAGATTTTACAAGAGATGTAATATGATCTTTCCAAGATAAGTCCCGAGTAAATGAAACCCCAAGCATGTTCAAGGATGATGCAGGATTAAGCTGAATATTATTAAACATTAATGGGTATACCTGTGGAAGATTTTGTCGGGTTGATAGGTGTAAGAACTGAGTCTTAGATGCATTAAAAACAACCATATTATTTTTACCCAAGTCAGAGATACTCTGAGGAACCAACCCCTGAAGATAAAATAACCTTGGACTTGTACAATCAGTCTGTGGAATTTAAGGATGGACAGTATTGGGTAGGATTACCATGGAAACTAAACCATTCGGAGTTACCAACAAATTACCAAGCAGCTAAAGCTCAGTAAATTCTCTTGTAAGAAAGTTGAGAGATAAACTAGAACATCTGCCCCTATATGATAATATTATAAAGGATCAACTGAAGAATAAATTTATAGAAGAGATAGAATTCCCTGTTAACCACAAAGAAGGACACTGCTTACCACATCATGCTGTAAACAAGGATTTAGTAACTACTCCCATAAGGATAGTATTCTAATTGTAGCAGTAAAGCGTCCAAGGGATCAGCTAGCTTGAACGATTGCCTATACTCTGGACCTACACTAACAGAGAAGTTAGGGAATGTGTTACTAAGATTTAGAGAGAAACCTTATGCTTACACAGCAGACATTAGTAAGGCTTTTCTCAGAATAGGATTGAGAGAGGAGGATAGGAAATTTACAAAATTCCTTTGGCCTCATGATCCTCAAAATGAGGATAGTCCATTGAAAACTTACTGTTTCCGATCAAAGCTCTTTGGCTCTTGTGCTAGTCCTTTCCTACTATGCAACACTTTAAAGCATCATTTTGAAAATGCCAAATGTCCAGAAATAGGGCAGGCTTTATATGGATAATTTGCAAGGAGTTGCTGATACAGAGTCGGAAGCATTGAAGGCTTATGAAGTAGCCAATTCCGAATGTGGGAAGGCAAATTTGCCGTTACAGAGCTGGAATACAAATTCACCGCTTTTGAGGAATAAAATACAAGAGGACTATCCAGATACTGACATTCCCAAAATTCAAAATGTGTTAGGTCTTAACTGGGATACAATCCCTGATGTAATAAGTTTTAAACCGGTTAAGTTCTCTGATGTCACTCTCACCAAGAGATCCTTGTTAAGTCAGGTTTCAATGTTATTTGACCCATTATGGTTGGTCAGTCCTATAGTTGTTAGGGGAAAATGTTTAGTACAGGAGACTTGGCGAGAAAAGTTAGACTGGGACACTGAATTGGGTGAGATATATGTGGAACAATGGGAACAGATTAGAAAGGAGTTTGAAAGCACATCAAGCATATGTATTTCCAGGGAAATAAACAGTAATGAGAAGTCGCACTTACACATATTTTGTGATGCTTCTCAAAGGGCCTATAAAGCAGTAGCTTATTGCGCAACAGGAGAGGATAGTACGATTATAATGTCCAAAGCCAGAGTTGCGCCAATTAAAGGAAGAACCCTACCTCAAATGGAATTGGCTTCAATAGAAGTAGGAACTAAATTGGCCAGGTATATAACCACTACTCTTGATACTCAGTTTGAGGATATTTACATATGGACTGACAGTGAGATTTGTCTTTACTGGATGGGGAAGGAAGACAGTAAAATTCCTTTCGTCTGTAATAGAGTGAAGACTATTAAGGAGCTGTCTTCCAAATTTAATTTCATGCATGTATCCTCCGAACAAAATCCAGCTGATCTGCTCTCGAGAGGTTCGACCGTAAGGAGACTGATCAAAGATAACTTGTGGTTTGGTTACTCACTAAGGATTGGCCTGAGCAGAAACAGTACAGTAATGCTGAGGTTAGTGTAATGAACTTGGATCCTGTAGTACCTGAGCCAGAAGTAATTGACATCAGTCGATTCTCGTCAATAAGACAACTTCTAAATACTACTAAATTGGTTGTTGAATTTTTGAATAAGAAGGTGGGGTTTCAGAAATTAGATCCCCTAGAATACTGGCTGAAAAGAGTAGCCTACAAAGGAATTCTTACGGGGAAATATATAAACTTTCAGGCCAAGACACTGGGAAAGAGAATAAGCTGATGAAGAATTTAGGCTTCTTCTTAGACGGAAAAGCTCTGATTAGATGTCGAGGCCGATTGGTAAAGGCTGACTTACCCATCTAAACCAAACATCCCATTTTATTACCCAGGATTGGATGCTTTGTACAGCTTATTATAAAAGAAGCCCATGATTCCACTCTCCATGGAGGTGCACCGCAGACCTTAGCCGAAATTCGGGAAAGGTACTGGATTCCTAAGGGTAGACAGGTTATTAAAAAATATCTCAAAAACTGCATCATTTGTAGGAGGTATGAGCAGCGACCTTATAACTACCCAGGACCACCAGCCCTACCGAAGGAGAGGGTGAACACAAGTCGGCCCTTCCATATAACAGGAGTGGACCACACAGGGGCTATAACTGTTACGGGTGAGGAAACTCCCCATAAAGTTTACATTTGTTTATTTACTTGTACCTACACAAGGGCAGTCCATCTAGAATTAGCGGAAGACCTAAGCTCAGACATTCCTCAATGTCTTTTGCAGATTTGCCGCTAGAAGGTCTTGTCCTGGCAAGTTAATAAGCGATAACAGAACTAATTTCGTTGGAGCAGCACCTTTACTGTTGAACATAATGAACGACCCAAAGGTTAAGTCAGTGCTGGGAATCCGAAATTGTATGTGGCAGTTCACAGCTCCAAGAGCTCCATGGCAAAATGGATTTACCGAAAGAATGATTGGTATTGTCAAGAACTGCCTGAGGAAAACATTACATAGAACTAAGATCACGAGAGAAGATTTAAGAACAGTAATAACTGAAATTGAAACCAGGATTAATAATAGACCTCTGACTTATCTAGATGACACTAGCGTCTCGCTAGAGGCCTTAACACCGGCTCATATGTTATATGGCAGGAAGCTCCATCCGATGCCTTGTGTGGATATCCAGGAAGAAGTTGATGATTCTAACATAGAAAATAATGATTTAGGACAACATCTGTGGGAGGGATATCAGCATCTGAAAAAGGTGTTGGATACTTGGAATAGACATTGGAGCAAGGAGTATCTTTTGAGCCTACATGAGAGGTTTCATGAAGCTCAGGCTGCCAGCAACAAATCAGTTATTAACATAGGAGATGTGGTCTTAGTGAAGACCGAACAGCCAAGATCTCAGTGGCCATTAGCTAAGGTGATCTCCACACACCCAGATTCTGAGGGGGTGCTGAGACTCGTAAAAATGTAATGTAGGGGACATACCAGTAAAAAAACTGTTGATAAACTGGTACCCCTTGAGTTAGCAGCCACTCCGGATCCAGAGGATGGTGAAGATCAAACAGGTCAAGAGGCGCGACCTAGAAGGGCCGCAGCACAGGGTTCTTGAGATCTATGGAGGGAACTCTTGGCTTAGGGTCATATTACCTGATACAGCGTATCATTTTCCGCCGGCCCCAAAAACCCTGCTGAGGGGGGTCACCTTAACGTGGTGGCGGGGCTTGAAGCATGGTTGGCTGTGCCACCTACTTTGGAGGCATGCCTACCTTTGTAGGGTTCAGCATTTGTCAGCCTTGTGGACCAAGCACCCCCTACATCACTGGTGGAGGAGGTCTGCTGGTGATGTTAGTCCTTGCCCATTTGCCACCTAGGGTGGGACTGTTACCTCCCCACGTGTTTGCCATGCGTGGCGTCCCGTAATGCTGGGAGACGGGAGTCCTGGAGGTTGAGCAATGCTGCACAATGTGCCCTGCAGCTAGCAATACACCTCTTTGGTCCCTTATTCTGGCTAGATGGGGGGCCTGGTTGGGCCCGACCAGGTCAATCGGCTGGTCATGCGTTGGCTAGGGTCAAGTGGGCACTGGGGGGCCTGGTGGCTACTATCGTCCTGGAGTCACCCTTGCCTAGGTCCCCCAGTGGTTACCCACATATACTCTCCCGCTACCTCTGGAGTCACCAGTGGTGTTATCTCTGGCACACGACTTCCCCTTGTTGGGCTCCATGGTGGGTGGAGGGGTGGGGGAATGAAGGTTTTTTTGAAGCACATGGCCACTCAAAACAAAAATTTCATTGACTACTCTGGCTCTGTCCCTGGCAACTCCCTTATTGCCACTTTGGAGCCTTACCAGGCCCCTGGTGAATTTCCTCATTTGCCTCAGCATTCAACTGGGACTGGGAGGCGATCACGTTGGGTAGGTACGGCCTTGAAGTTGAGCACAGAAGAGCTTGTGCCGGCTTTGTACACAAAGTATCTGGTGCTGAAATCCCCTGTAGGAGGGTCAGTCCTAGATGTTGATATTTTTGAGCTGCACCATGCCATAGTGTCAGCTTGTGGAAGAGAGCCCAAGATCTCTTCCCAGGGGGATGGAAGCATTCTCACTGAGGTGTCCTCCCTAGAGGAGAGCTCCCGGCTAATGAAACTGACCTCTGTTGCTGGTTCTGCTGTTACCCGTGTACCTCATGGAACCTTCAGCCAATGTAAGGGAGTCATTTTCTCTCGTGACATCCTCAGATACTCAGATGAGCGATTGCTGGAAGAACTGCGGTCGTTTGGTGTGGTGAAGGTTGAGTGCCTTCAAAAAAAGATAGATGGGATCTTGACCTCGACTCCAACATTGTTCTTGACATTTGATAAATTGACATTGCCTAAGTCCGTGAAACCGGCATGGCTATTGCTTCCTGTGAAGCCGTATGTGCCAACCCCAAAGCGCTGTTTTCACTGCCAGGGGTATGGACATGTTAGCCGATTTTGCCGCCGCTCACAGGCTGGCCTTCCTGGTGTCTGTACCTCCTGTGGCAGACCAAGTCATGCCAATGACTGTCCAGAACCCCTTAAATGCTATCACTGTGGGGGCCCTCATCCGGTATCTTCCAAAAACTGTCCTCGCTACTGCCTGGAAAAGGAGATTTTATTGATTCGAACACTTGAGAACATTTCATTCCCTGAGGCTAAGAAGAGAGCCCAGACTCTCTTCTTTCAGCCCGGTGTTACTTACACTTCTGTCCTTTCTGGAATACCAGTACACCGCCCCATGTCTCAGAGACAGCCTCGACCCAATCCAGTGCCCACTGAATCATCTAGTGCTTTGCGGGATGCTGTCCCTATCGTTCATACTGTTTGTGAAAATGAACCTCACGCACCCCCTACTGTGACTGTTTCTGTCCCCACTTCGGTGATTGATGACTTGCACACTTCTGTGGTGATGACAGATGTCCACGTTGACCAGACTCCTTCTCCTGTCCTACCCAGTCTGCCCAAGGCTCTATCTGTACCTGGCAAACGTCACCGTTGTTCGTCAGAGTCCTCTGAGCATGAAGACTGGCCACCTAAGGTCTCTGTTTTCGACCCTTCTGTCGACACCTCTCCTCTTCCCTCTGCCCAGCAGGCTGAGGGACCTAGCCAGGGGACATCCGAAACAGCAGGTTCACCTCCGGTCCCATCCCCACCTGGGGATGTTGTTGGACAGCTCGTTGGTGCTTTAGATCAGGAGCATGGGATGGCCTCCTCAAAAGATTCGAGTCCAGTGGACTCTACTTCCACCTCCGGGGCTTCTGGTGGGAGCACTGGCCGTCCTACATCTCCAAAGGCGGCCCCCAAGCCGCCTTCCAAACAAACTGGTCTGCCCACTTCAAGAAAGAATGTTGAAAAACTTACTTCCTCATCCTCGCGCTTGCCATCAGGTGTTAGACAGAGGGTGCGGGTTTCTGGTGCTGGGCAGGCTCCTCCAAAGGGCTCTCATTAGCATCAATCCAAACCCGCCGGGGGTGCAAGGCTGTCTCGCCCCTCATCCTGATTCTTCCTTCACTATGGGTACAAAGGCATTCTCAGCCTGTATACTACAATGGAATTGTAGAGGTGTCATGGCAAACTGGGAGGAATTGCAGTTATTCCTCTCTTCTTTGAACCTGCTATGTGTCTGTCTTCAGAAGACAATGGTGGGAGACAGACAGTTCCCTTCTATTAGGGGGTATGAGGTCTTCCATGTATCTCCTCCTGGTGGTCACAGCGGTGGATGTGCAATTCTGTGCCGTTCTGATGTCCCCTTTATTTCCTTTGAGATACAGTCCCCCTTTCAAGTTCTAGCTGTACAGATGCACGTTGGGAGGTGCTATACCATCTGTTGTCTGTACCTCCCACCTTCCATTTCTGTTATGCGTGCTGATCTAGAAACCCTTATCAGCCAGTTTTCACCCCCTTTCCTACTCCTTGGTGACCTTAATGGCCGCCATCCTTTGTGGGGTGACTCGCTTTCAAATCACGGGGGTTATCTCTTTGCCTCTTTAGTTGGGGATTTTGATTTGGTTGTCCTAAATGGTGGGAGGCTGACTCATTTTCATGTTCAAACTGGCACGTATTCTGTCATTGACCTTACCATTTCCTCCTCTGACTGTGCCCTTGATTTTTCTTGGGAGGATTTGGATGATCTTTTTTTTTTTTTTTATGCAAGGAAGAAGGAACCAAATGCCATGAGCCCGCAGTAACAGTTCCCTCAAAGAGAAAAACAAAATACAATAGAGAGCCAAATTCAAGATCCGATCATTTCCAGATGCCTGGACACACTGCGTTTGAAAGACTGGAGATCATAGGCAGCAGGAAATACAGACAGAGGGAGACAGTTCCAGAGCTGACCTGTTGCATAAATGAAAGACTGGGAGTAACGGTTAACTCTTGCATTAGAGAGTTGGACAGAAAAGAGATGAAAGTTTGCTGCCAGACGGGTGCTACGCGCCCGTCGTAGAGATGGAGGAATGCAAGCAGACAGTTCAGAGGAGCAGTGACCATTAAAGTAGCAATAGAAAAGAGATAAAGATGCAACAGTGCAGCGAAGAGACAGAGGTTGAAGGGAGTCAGTAAGAGGAGGAGAGTTAATGAGACGAAAGGCCTTTGACTCCACCCTATTGAGAAGGGCTGTATGTGGGGAGCCTCCCCACACATGAGAGTTGTACTCCACACAGGGGCGGATAAAACCTCTGTATAGAGTCAACAATTGTGCAGGGGTAAAGAAAGAGCGGAGTCGGCTTAGCACACCCAATCTCTTGGAAGCAGATTTTACAAGAGATGTAATATGATCTTTCCAAGATAAGTCCCGAGTAAATGAAACCCCAAGCATGTTCAAGGATGATGCAGGATTAAGCTGAATATTATTAAACATTAATGGGTATACCTGTGGAAGATTTTGTCGGGTTGATAGGTGTAAGAACTGAGTCTTAGATGCATTAAAAACAACCATATTATTTTTACCCAAGTCAGAGATACGAGCCAAGTCAGACATTAGGTGTGCCATAGCCTCATCCCTTGTTTGTTGAAGCAACTGATGAGATGGGCGTTGCGGGAACCGAATGGAAAGGTGAAGGGTGGAGTCATCAGTGTATGAGAGGATAGGGTTAGATGGATGTACAACTTAGAAGATCAATGATGAATAAAAGGAAAAGAGTTGGTGATAGGCGAGCCCTTAGGAACACCACTGTTGATAGATCTAGGAGAAGAACGATGGCCGTCTACAACAGTGGCTATAGAACGACCAGAAAGGAAGCTAGCGATGAAGGCACAGATAGAAGGATAGAAACCGTAGGAGGGCAGTTGGAAATTAAAGATTTATGCCAGACTCGATCAAAAGCCTTTGAGATGTCAAGTGCGATGGCAAAGCTTTCGCCAAAGTCCCGAAAGGAGGATGACCAGGAGTCTGAAAGTTAAGGTGAGAAGATCGCCAGTGGAGCGTCCCTGACGGAACCCATACTGACGATCGGAAAGAAGGTTGTGATAGGAAAGATGCCTTAAAATTTTTCTATTGAGAATTGACTCGAAAACTTTTGAAATACTGGATGTTAAAGCAATTGGACGATAGTTGGAGGGTTGGGAGTGGTCACCCTTCTTTGGGACTGGCTGAATGAGAGCAAACTTCCAGCAAGAAGGAAAGGTACAAGTTGACAGACAAAGGTGAAAGAGTTTGCCTAGGCAGGGTGTAAGCACAGAAGCACAGTTCTTGAGAACAACAGGAGGGACCCCATCAGGCCCATATGCCTTGTTAATACTGAGGCCAGTGATGGCAGAAAATACATCAACTGAAGAAATTTTAATGTCAGCCATGAGGAAGTCAGAGGGGGGAAGTGATGGAGGAACAGCACCGGAATCGTCTAAGGTGGAATTGGAGAAGAAAGTCTGTGCGAAGAGATCTGCTTTATCAGTAGAAGAAATAGCTACAGAACCATCAGAGTAGAAAAGAGGAGGGAAGGATGATGAGGTAAAGTTGTTAGAAAGATTTTTGGCAAGGTGCCAGAAGGAGTGGGAAGAATTCGAGTTGGAGAGTTGAGAGCAATTAGTATGAAATTATTTTTAGTAGAGCGAAGAACAGACTTAACACGATTCCGGGCAGATGATGTAATTCAGGGGTGGGTTGGCTCCGGTACCTTTTGTAGGCCCTCTCCTTGTTGCAGACAGCATTAGAACAAGCGTGATTAAACCAAGGCTTTCTTGCGTTAGTCAAAGGATATGAGAAAGGAATGCATGCTTCCATGCCCGAGAGAATAACCTCCATAATGCGCAAGGCACACTCAGATGGCTCCCGGCCACGGAAGCAATAATCATTCCAGGGAAAATCAAAGAAGTACTGCCTGAGGGCCTTCCAGTCCGCGGCTCCAAAATGCCACAGATGACATTTCCCTGGAGGGTCCACAGGCCGTACCGGAGTGATAGGACAGGTTAAGGTAATAAGGTTGTGATCGGAGGAGCCCAACGGAGAGGAAAGAGTAACAGAGTAAGCAGAAGGATTAGTTGTGAGGAAGAGGTCAAGTATGTTGGAGCTCTCTCCAAGGTGGTCAGGGATACGGGTAGGGTGCTGTGCAAGCTCCTCTAGGTCATTAAGGATAGAAAAGATGTAGGCTTGTTCACCAGGTGGATTCGTGAAAGGAGAGGAGAGCCAAAGGTGGTGGTGAACATTGAAATCTCCTAGAATGGAGATTTCAGAGAAAGGAGAAATGGATAGAATGTGTTCCATTGTAGAAGTAAGATAGTCGAAGAATTTTTGATAGTCAGTAGAATTAGGGGATAAGTAAACAGCACAGATATTTTTAGTCAGAGAATGACAGGAAAGCCGAAGCCAGAGTGTAGAGAATTCAGAAGAATCGAGTTCAGAAACACGAGAGCAAGATAAGTCGCTGCATATATATACACAACAGCCACCTTTGGCTTTGAAATGAGTATAGAGAAAGTAGGGGGATACAGAAAAGGGTTTGCTGTCAGTTGCCTCAGACAGCTGAGTCTCCATTAGAAAAAGAAGGTGAGGTTTAGAGGAGGAGAGGTGGTGCTCAACAGAGCGAAAGTTAGAGGAAAGGCCGCGAATGTTGCAGAAATGAAGAAGAAGAGAGTCAGACAGTGGTTCCAGGCACCTCGAGTCGTCATCGGGAGAGGGGCGGATGGTGGGGGCATTTATGGTCCCCCTCCTGGGGACTCCGAGGCTACTACATAGTAGTGACTATTATCCTGTAATGGTCCAGCCTATTCGCTCTGTTCCTGCAGCCCGTATGCCATGCTGGTATCTGGACAGAGCTGATTGGTCTCTCTTTGAGGAACTATGTGTATTTGCCAACAGGGTTACTGATTTTTCAATTATCGATGATGTCAAACGTTGTTTTACTAAGACCATTTTCTCAGCAGGGATTCATTCCATCCCACGGACTTCTGGTGTTTTTTCCCGGAGACCTGTGCCATGGTGGAATGATGACTGCTCTATAGCAAAGAGAGCTTACAAAGCAGCTGCCTGTCGGTATTTTGCCAATCGTAATGTTGTTTTTCTAAAGATACAGTTTCGCAAAGCACGTGCTCACTATAGATGGGTCATGAAGAATGCTCGCCATAACTCGTGGAGGTCGTATGTTTCTACAGTTACATCCTTGACTCCAATGTCTATGGTGTGGAAAAAGGTGCGCAAGATATCTGGTAGGTTCTCGTCCCCCTCCCCACCGGTGTTGCGACTTCATAGAGAACTTGTGTCTGCACCAGATGCAGTAGCCTCTGCCTTTGCAAATAAGTTTTATGCTGTCTCAAAAAAGGATTCTTCTCAGCTGTTTGCTACCTTTCGTAGGAATCAGGAGAGACTGGGTCTTGACTTTCGTTCTCGTGGTGGAGAGACGTATAATTTAGACTTTAGCCTCCGTGAGCTGCGTGATTCCCTCTCAGAGTGTAGTGACACTGCTCCTGGGCCTGACGACATTCCATACGCTTTGCTTCATCATCTGCCAACTGATTCACTTTAGTTTTTATTGGACCTTTTTAACAGGGTTTGGAGTGAGGGTTCTATTCCCAGGAACTGGAAGTTGGGTATTGTCCTCCCCATTCCCAAGCCTGGTAAAGATCGTTCCCAGGTCACCAACTATCGCCCTATCACTTTAACATCATGTGTGTGCAAGCTGTTCGAAAAGATGGTCAATGTCAGGCTTATGTGGTTTCTGGAGAAAGGTTGCTTTCTCTCTACGTCGCAGAGTGGTTTCTGTAAGTTACAGTGCACTTCAGACAATCTTATCAGGCTTGAGGAGTCGATCTGTGAAGCTTTTGCCTCTAAGCAACATCTTGTGGCTGTGTTCTTTGACCTTGAGAAGGCTTATGATACTGCCTGGCATCATGGCATCCTCCAACAACTTCATGCCTTTGGTTTACGTGGTCGCCTGCCTGTATTGCTTGGAGACTTCTTGACTGATCGTGTGTTTCGGGTTCATGTGTACCACTGTGCCAGGAGGAAGGTGTCCCACAGGGGAGTGTCTTAAGTGTTTCCCTGTTTGCGGTGGCCATCAATGGTATCGCGAACACTTTGCCTGCTGGGGTATCCTCATCCCTTTGTGTGGATGACATAGTTATATGGTTTTCTGGTTCTCGCATGTCTACTATTGAGTGGCATATGCAACTTGCCTTGGACAAGATTTCTGCCTGGGCCATTTCCAAGGGTTTTCGGTTTTCCCCCCCTCTGTGGCTATGCACTTCTGTAAGATGAGAGGGGTACACCCAGACCCTGATCTCCAGCTTTGTGGCAGGAGACTTCGTTGTGATACAGAGACGAAATTCTTGGGCCTGACATTTGACTGTCGTTTGACAAGTGTTTCACACTTGGCAAATCTTAAAATATCATGTATGAAGGCTCTCAATCTACTGAGGATTCTGTCCCATACCTCTTGGGGTGCTGATCGGAGAACGCTCTTGCATTTGTTTCAGGTTTTTGTAGTCTCCAAGCTGTCATATGACTGCAAGGTATACTCCTCTGCCACAGAGTCCAGACTAAAAACTCTAGATGCTGTCTATCATGCTGGACTTCGCCTTGCAACTGGGGCTTTTCAGTCATCTCCAATTTCCAGCTTGTTGGTGGAAGCTGGTGTGCCTCCCTTAGATCTACTGCATCAGTCTGTTGCAGCATGGTGCTGGCTCCAGATTTGTCGCCTTCCAGACTCACTTGTCTGTGAGTGTGTGACAAATCAGTCTTGTTTTCTGTGTTATAGTAGACACCCTCGCATGCCTCGTCCATTTGGCTATAGGGTTTGAAATATTATGGAAGAGTTTGGTTTGTCAGCAGTACCTGTCAGTCCTGCTTGGATCCCGAGGGTTGCACCGTGGATATTGCCCAAGGTAACTTTCTGTAGGTCTTTTGCAGACTCAAAGAATTCTGTCGCTCCTCAGTGATGTTTACAGTTATTTTCAGAACATTCTCCTAGTCATGGTGGTTCTGTACCTGTGTATACTGATGGCTCTAAATCCGCATCTGATGTTGGTTTTGGAGTGGTATTTCCCAATTTTAGCCGTGGAGGTAGTCTTCCTTTGGTTGCCTTAGTTTTTACTGCAGAGTTGTCAGCTATCGTTTTAGCCCTGAAGTTGGTGTTTACTCACCCTGACAATTATTTTACTATTTTTAGTGATTCTCAAGGGGCGCTTTTGGCCCTGGAATCTTTTAACTCTTCCCATCCCATAGTTTTAGCTATCTTGGAGTGGCTGTTCCTCATTCTTCATTGGGGGAAGAGAGTAGATTTTTGCTGGGTTCCCGCACGTTGGTTTGGTTGGCAATGAGAAGGTGGATGCATTGGCCAAGGGTGCGGCTTCTCAACAGCCCCCAACCGAATACCCGCTTCCTGCTTCTGATATAACACTTTACTTGTGGCACGGAATTCGTATGTATTGGCAGAGACGCTGGGATAGTGTCGCTCATAATAAGCTGAAAGAAGTCTTTCAGAGAGTGGATGTGCCCTTCTCCCTTCCATGCCTCGGCGATTTGAGGTGGCTCTTGCTAGGCTTCGTATTGGGCACTCTTGGCTTACACATGGGTTCCTGATGAGTGGTGAGACTCAGCCATACTGTGATGATTGCCTTGTTCCCCTTACTGTCCGACACTTGCTGGTCGAGTGCCCAAGTTTGGGGGGCCTGCGTCAGAGTTTCCTCCATAGGCATAGAGGGGCAGATAGGGTCTACTGTCTCTTCTCGATGCTTGGTGGGGCTCATAGCGATTTTACTGATGTTTTAAGTTTTCTTCAGGAGGTGGGCCTCCTTCCACTTTTATAAGTAATTGATATTTTCTTTTAACTATTATTATATTATTTTTAGTGTTTTATTTATAGTAATAGTTATTAACTTTATCTTGAATATGCACTATTTATATCCCGTGTCTTTTGGCTTGTTGTCCGGCGGGATATGACCCTGGCAGTTGCGCCATCAGATTTTAACTATTTTCAATCAATCAATCAATCAATCAATCCGGCCCCAAAACTGTGGGAAATATTTTCCCCCAGAGCGGTTGCGCTCTCTACATTTTGTATGAGTCATCCCTGGTTAAAAGCAGAGGAAAACTAGAGACCGTTGTCAATTGTTCAAGCGGTTTTTATAACCCAGAAATTACGTTCTCTAATAATTCTTGTTATTGTTAAATTAAATGCTACTGCGTTGAACCCTCGTGGACAACTCTGTATTGTAAATACATGTAATTATGTGGAATTTTCCACTGACCTAAACTGCGTCTGCACTTTAGATGACGTGGCGAGGATGGAAAGATCTTCGTGTAAAAGCAGATGTGGAATTAAGATATTTACACAGTTAAAGGGAATATTTGGTTTAACTTTAGTTTAATTAAAACTAAGATTAATTTGTTAGATTAGCCCTGTACATACCATGATGTAATTTAACTGTATTTAGTACTGTAATTTATTAGCAGTTGGCAACCCACAATTCTATGATGAACTGGGGCCTGCCACGTTCACTCACTCTGCTCCCAGACCTTGTGGAGTTAGCACTCTGTTCCTAGTCATAGTCAAGCTAGCACGGTTGTACATAAACACTTACAGGACGCTTGATTGCTCAAGCAATTACACAAAGCAGCCCCATCATCATCGGTTATCGACCACTCCCTCTTCACTAGCTAAGTAACCTTTATGAATTGGCCAATTCAAGGGGGGATTAGCTAAGAAATAGAAGAGAAATAACTGCTGTAGGTGAGTTAAGGTAGTTACGATTCACCTAACCCTATGAGACTTGTATACATTAAATATTTTTCACATTTTGGTGCCTAGAGAGATGGGCCCCGATTTGTTTACCAGAACCTCAAAATATTTTCCACAAGGTGTAAGAAAAGAAGCACTTCTTGAGGACAACAGGAGAGACCCCATCAGGTCCATATGCCTTGTTATTATTGAGGTCAGTGATGGCAGAAAATACATCAATTGAAGTGATTATAATGTCAGCCATGAAGAAGTCAGAGGAGGGAAGTGATGGATAAATACCACCAGATTTGTCTAAGATGGAAGTAGAGGAGAAATTCTGAGTGAAGAGTTCTGCTGTATTATAGAAGAAATAGGTACAGAGCCATCAGGTGGAATAGAGGAGGGAAGGATGATGAGGTAAAGTTGTTAGAAAAGTTTTTGGCATGGTGCCTGAAGGAGCGGGAATAATTTGATTTGGAGAGTTCAGAGCATTTACAGTAGTAAGAATGAAATTATTTTTAGCACAGCGAGAAACAGACTTAGCATGATTCCGTGTAGAAATATAAAAGAGATTAGATTCAGTGGTGGGTTGGCTCCAGTATCTTTTGTAGTCCTTCTCTTCGTTGTGGAAAGCATTAAATCATGCGTGATTAAAACTAATGTTTTTTTGCATTAATCACAGGATATGACAAAGGAATGTATGCTACCATGCCTGAGAGAATAACCTACGTAATGTGCAGGGCCATGGAAGCAATAATCATTCCAGAGAAAGTCAAAAAAATACTGCCTGAAGGCCTCCCAATCAGCAGCTCCAAAATGCCACAGCCACTGCTTCTTGGGAGGGTCTACAGTCCTTACTAGAGCGATAGGACAGTTTAAGGTGATTGAGTTGTGACTGGAGGAGGCCGACGGAAACAAAAGATTGACAGTGTAAGCAGAAGCATTAGATGTTAGGAAGAGGTTAAGTATGTTGGCACTCTCTCCCAGGCAGTCAAGGATATGGGTAAGGTGCTGTAAATGCTGCCCTAGGTAATTAAGGATAGAAAAGGTATGGGCTTGTTCACCAGGTGGATCAGTGAAAGGAGATGAAAGCCAAAGGTGTTTGTGATCACTGAAATCACCTAGAATGGTGATTTAGAGAAAGACGAAATTGATAGGATGTGTTCCATCTTAGAGGTAAGGTGGACTAAGAAATTTTCATAGTAAATTGCATTAAGGGATAAGTAAACAGCACGGTTAAATTTTGTCAGAGAATAACAGGATAGCCAAAACCAGAGAAGAGAGAATTCAGAAGATTGAAGTTCAGGAACACGAGAGTAGGGTATGTCGTTGTGTACATATGCACAACAGCCACCTTTGTCTTTGAAATGAGTATAGAGAAAATAGGATACAGAGGGTTTCCTTTCAGTTGCCTCAGATGGCTCAGTCTTAGTGGGGAAGAGAGATGGTGTTAGAGGAAAGGCCACGAATGTACAGAAATGAAGATGAGGTGAGTCAGACTGTGGTTCCAGGCATCCTTGGTCGTCACTGGGAGAGGTGCGGATGGTGGGGGTTTTAATGGCTCCTCCCCCCTTCCTCCAAGGAACTTCGAGGCTTAGTGATTGGATGCCATTTTTAATAAAATTTTGAATAGAAAGTGTAGTGTTTAATGGGCATCTAGTTTAGTGTTGACAGAGGAACTTGTATTGGGAGCATGCTGACCTACTTTCTGTGTTACTGGAACACTGAAAAAGTTCAGCAAAGGGGAATAGTCAGGAGCTAGTCCTGAGAGCTGATTTTAACCCACCGCGTCCCACTGATGTACATATGCACCCGAACGTTTTGTCACTGTGACTCCCCTTGACGTTTATAAATGCGCTGCAATCGCAAGGTCCATCAATTGCACATTTTTCAAATTTCACACGATTATTTATATGTATATGCGGGACACCTTTCTCTACCCGAGGCCAGGCAGAGACAATGCCTTTCCCCACATGACCTCCACCCCTTGCGCACTATTGTCTCAGCAACTCACCTGTTACCAGTGACCTGACCAGTAAATACATGTTGCACCACGGTACGAAATTCAAGGTGAGAGTGATTCCCCAATCGATGGCAATGTGGAGGACAAAGTTTACATGGCATTAGAGGAAGTAACAATCAGAAGTGACGAGCAGGTAAGGTTGCCAAAAAAGGTGCAGTATGTTGATGTGTTTGGTGAGTGAAACAATGTTTGTATTGCCTATATTACAGTGTGAAAACCAATATACTCTTGTACTATACATACATCCGTACCAAATAAATAAATATCTACCTACTCTGAGTGGTCTGGAATAGTTACCCCTCCCATAGAAAACGTTTTCTCTGGAGCAGAGCTCGATAGAACATGGTGCCAGGTGGGGGTAGGGTCACCTGTACCAGCATTTTTAAGCTCAGGTGAGCAATTTCTCTATGAATTTTCGATGTTCTCATAAAAAGCTGAGGTTTTAGCCCCCCCCCCAATCGAAAATCTGCCAGGATGGGGCAGGTTAAGCAGAAGCTCTATCTCTCTGTCATCAGTTTACCTGGTACCTTGGGTGTACAGCCCTGCTCGACTGGTGCTACAATCTACTCCCTAGCACTACCATTACTACTACTTAGTGAGTGTTTCCTGAGATATCATCCCTTCACATATGTCATTGTGATCATGTGGCTTTTACATCGGGATACTTCCTTGTTTTATTACGTAGTAATATTAATTTTTAATTCCTTTGAATTGGCATGCATCTCGAAGGATTGGTTATGCACTTTCCATGTTTTCTGTGATTGCATAGAATTAAACAGCACAACTACTTTATTTTTTATTATTGTTAATAGTAATAATAAGGATAATCATTCATTCATCATTCATCATCCAATCCTACATTGCCCCATGAGGAGCGTAGGAGCCCGGGGCTAGGCAAGGTGGTCCTGACATTTAAGATGAGAGTGAACAGCCTCACTCATCCCTGAGTGGCATTACGTGAGCAATAAACCCCACCCACCTCTTGGATATAAACCTTCACCGGCTCAATCTGATTGGAGCGCTGTAATTACCCACTAAACCAACAGGCTCCATAATTTGGTTATATGGTTACCACCCAGCGTAGTAAATGATTTCCTGATGTACAGGACACCATTTGGCTTGTCACTCAGTATAGAGTCACCCATTGGCAGGAGGAGGAAAAAAAGATGGAAGAGGGAGTGTAAAGTCACTCGTAGGCAGAAGGACGAGGTAAGACTGAAGGAAAGAAAGACAGAAGAGGATGGAAGGAAAGAAGGATGCAGGAGAGGAAAGGACAAACACCCGAGAGCAGCACTACATCGAGTGAGTGGATGGTGAGAGCACACACCTACCACACATTATAATAATAATAATAATATTAATCTATTTCTATATCTATTCTATATACCTAGGCTGCTTCCCCCAAGGAAAGGGAGGTAGCCGAGACAGGATGACTCACTCTCCATCTACTCATCCATTCAAACACATTCATTCGCATCTTAGCCCCAAAGGGGAGAACGGACAGATCCTCACCGCACCACACCGCACAAGGGTCAACTGGGCAATGCAATCAGTGACATCCGCAGCAGGGCCCGACAGCAGAACTGATTTACCCCTGCCACATCATAACAGACCCATCCCCTTACCCGCACCTGACCTGACTAGCTGATCAGACCAAATGCGGGAGAATATCCCCTCAGGGCTGCGTCATCACTTATTCATTCACAATTTCTCTCCATTTATTTCTGTCACGCACAGCCACTCTTCCTTGCTCAACAGACATCCCTCTCGCATCCAGCGCTCTCTTCACACTGTCCATCCATCCTATTCGTGGTCTTCCTCTCAGCCTTACACCTCTCACATCAGATCTAGTTATCTTTTTCACCAATCGCTCATTATCCATTCTCTCCATATGCCCAGACCATTGCAACACCCTCTGCTCAACTCTGCCAGCCATCTCCCGAACAACTCCAGTTCTCCTTCGCACTTCATCATTTCGCACCCGATCCATACATACTCCTCAGACATCTCATCTCCATTACATTCAAACTTTTCCTCTCTGCTACACCCATATTCCATGTTTCAGCCCCATATAATGCAGTCGGTACCACAACACCCTCATACAGCCTTCTCTTTACATCCATTCTAAGCGAACGACATTTAAACACTTTTTTCATTCCTCCCAGCACCTTTCCTACTTCATTTATTCTAAACTTCACTTCTGCATCTATTCTTCCATCCACAGCAACATGTGACCCTAGATATTTAAAACAATCTACCTCCTCAAGCAACTCACCATTCAAAACTATATTCATCCCCCTATATAATAATAATAATAATAATAATAATAATTATTATTATTATTATTATTATTATTACCGGTATTATTATTATAGTATTGTAGTAGTAGTATTAATATTAGTAGTATTGATATTAGTTTTTGTGTGTGTGGTGTGGTGTGGTGTGGTGTGGTGTGGTGGTAGATTGTGTGATGTGGTGAGGTTGTATTGTGGTGTGGGATGGTGGTGGTATGTGGAATGACAAAGTGTGGTATGGTGTATTGGTATGGTGTGGTGCGGTATAGTTTGGTGTGCTAGCAGTAGGTGATGGAAGATGACACTTCCGCAAGTTTGTGATTGGAATGTGTTAATTCCCTGCCGATGATGAAAATGTTTTCAGTTGCTACAGTAGTTGGTGGTTATTAGCTTACAAACCTGCAGGGTGAGCGAATCATCCAACAAGACGACTCAGATAATATAAAAAATTGAAATTTAAAGCTCTGTCAGATTTTAATACAATATTGTCACTGATTCGAGCCATTAATTTGAATAGATAACAACCCCACACAGTCAACAGGTCAACAGAGCTGAAAACTCTTACCTCCTCCCTTCTCCTTCCCCTCCTCTCGGAAGCACAGGAATCTTACTTAGTAATGCGGGAATATTTTTGTGAATCTGAGGCAATAATGTTTTTTGATAAAAGAGTTTAAGTTAAAAAGGAAGGTAAAATATTCGGCCACAAACAAATTTAGTTATCTGTGCAGGAACCACCGCCATACTCCCTGCTCATGGAATTTCCAGTAAAAAATATTAGGTAATGGTAAAAACACAATCGAAAGTACGTCATCGAGCTGAAAGTAACAAAAATAATTTTGCTAGTATGGACGGAATTACCCATTTTATTCTGCCCAGCACCAGACGATTTTATCATGTACAGAATTGTATAATCAGAGAGTAAATAAAATCCCATTCAGTGAATTATATATTGGAAAATCAAGGAGCGGGACAGAACGTATCCTAGGCAGTATACCATTTCCTATATTTTTACTTGGCTTACCTTCCATTACTTTGAGGAGGATTTATTTTTCATAAAGATATATCTTTGGTGCAAACTTTACCTCCATCATGGACGTCATTTGTACCTACATTCACAAGACACGTTTCTTTGCTGACTGGTGTAGTTTCGACATCCATAGCGATTATTTCTGTCTTCTATCTATCTATCTATTGCCAGACGCCTCAATCCCGTTTGGGATGGCCACAAACAAATCGCCTCCAAGTCGCCCTGTCCCCCGCCATTTCACTCCCCTGCTCCCAACTCACACCCCCCTCTCTCATATACCTCTCCACCCCATCTCTCCATCTCATCCTCGGCCTCCCCCTCCCTCTTTCCCCCTCCACCTCACTCACATACACTCTCTTCGTCAGTCTTTCACCCTCCATCCTCTCCACATGGCCAAACCACCTCAGTGTGTTCCTCATAACGCTTCCTATCACATCCACATCAACACCACAACGCTCCTTTATATCCTCATTCGTCGGCCTGTCTCTCCATGTGACTCCACTGGCTCGTCTTAAATAACTCATTTCCACGGCTCTCACTCTTGTCTTGTGTCCTTCTAACAACGTCCAAGCTTCACTTCCGTACGTTAGAGTTGGTATCACAATACTGTCATGTAGTAACTTTTTCACTTCCATGTTCACTTCCCTGTTTCTTATCACTGCTTTCAAAGAACCAGCAACCTTTCTTCCCTGCTGTACCCTTTCAAGCACTTCACCCTCTGTCTTACTGTCAGGTATAATATTTATTGATCTTTTCTTGCCTTTGGTATCTGACGCAAAAGCAGGGCCTTGATCCCTTAGAATAGTCGCTCACCAGCAGTGTGACACTTTCCTTTGCTCTGAATTTTGCATCCTGGAAAAGCTTCTCTGTTTTATCCTCAACATACTTACCAACTTTCCCCATTAACATGTTGTTTAGATTTAGGTTTATTCTAGACCGTCTGAAAAGCTTGGTCTACTCAGGTCATACTCAGGGGGTTTTCTTTCAGCTTGATAAAGTGAGCCTTATGATCTGTGTTCTGTTTTCAGCCTTCCAGGGATTATTGATGACTCTTATTACATTTTGTAGATACTAGATACTTCCATTTGTCAAGCACATGAAGCACTTTGCATCTGGCCAACGGAGTTTAGAAAACCAATCGCTGCAGAAGTTGTTTCCATGAGAGGGGCGTGTTGAACTTATTTAATGAGTTACGTAAGGAACACGAAATAGCTAAGTACATAATTGAGATAAAAAAAAAATATGGAGATTATATATACTTACATATATAATAGTATGCACTTTCCTTTGGATGTTGTACAGCGAGAGTTCACCTTGGCATAGGTAGGAGAGTTAGAGGGTGGACGCAGATAAAGACAACGGGAGAGGTTTTGACATCACAAACAGAGAGAGAGAGAGTTCCTGTTTGCTCTGATGACTCTTGTTGGAAAAATACTGCAAAAACAGAAGGAATTTTCTGTTGTAAATATTATGTCACTCATCCGACGCCCTCATTCCACCTTTCTCTCATTCGTGCTTTGTCACATTTATTCTCATTCTCACATCTTTCTCTTCTACTTTGCAATAATCAGTCTATAATATTTTTCTTTCCTTCCCTCGTTTCTTCTCTGCCTCTGTCTCTGTGTCAGTCTCTCTCTCTCTCTCTCTCTCTCTCTCTCTCTCTCTCTCTCTCTCACCAATTATTTATCTATCTATCTTCTTCTTTCTCCTCCTCTTCCTTGTTAGTCTTTCATTCTTCCTTTGTTGTCCAATTTTTCTCCGTATTTTTCCTTTCATCCTCTGTTTCCTGTCATCCTTTTTCTAGTTTCTCTTCCTCCACCTTCCTCTTCACTGGTTCTTCAATTGTTTCTTCATTCCCTGTTCTGCAATTTTCCTCTATTTTTTTTTTCTCCCATGTTCCTCGTCTTTTTCCTTTTCTTTACCTTTCCGAATTCTACTTCCTTATTCTGTGTGTGTGTGTGTGTGTGTGTGTGTGTGTGTGTGTGTGTGTGTGTGTGTGTGTGTGTGTGTGTGTGTGTGTGTGTGTGTGTGTATCCAACTATCTGTCAGTATCAGTCAATGTATCAGTCACCCAATCTGTCAATTTGTCAGTCTGCTTGTCTGTCCGTCCACTTTCTGTTTATCTGTTTACCTGTTTGTTTGCCTGTTTGTCCGTTTTCTGTCTGTCTGTCTGTCTTTCTGATCACTTTCTCTCTCTGCTTGTATGTTCTGTCCACTTTCTGTTGTCTGTATGTGTGTCCACTTTGCCTGTCTGTCCAATTTCTGTTTGCCTGTCTGTCTGCCCACTTTCTACCCTTCAGGTCTGTCTGTCTGTCTGTCTGTCTGTCTCTCTCTCTCTCTCTCTCTCTCTCTCTCTCTCTCTCTCTCTCTCTCTCTCTCTCTCTCTCTCTCTCTCTCTCTCTCTCACCAGTGTTTATAAAAAGGATCTATGCTATGGGAAACCAACAAGCCAGTCTCTCTTTCCTATGTATGATTATTTAACAGTATCGCTGAACACAACTAAAATGGCTACATACTACGAATGTCACTGTATTTAATATTTCAAGGTTCGGGTGACTCACAGTTTGCTAAATATAATCAACCCTCTTTTAGTGGTATAGGATTGTACAGTTGTTTCGAAGTATTTTCAGTGTACAATGACCCACTGTTTAGAAAATAAAGTCGTTTTGCATCAGCTGGCAGAGAATAATAGAATTTTTCCGATTATGAGAAGAGTTAATGGTACGATTATTGACTCATTTAGACGCCTTTAATGAAATCGTCTAGCATTAGCTGGAATAAAATACTCGAGATATCCACACCAAGTGAAGGAGCTATGGTCAACTAGCCTACTATTTTTGAACCATACACTCTCTTCTCGATGATCCTCATTTCTTAGTTTTTTTTTTCTTAAGTAATTATTCTCATTAGTAAAACTGTTACTCCTTTTTAAAGTACACCCAACAACACACACGTCAAGAGTTTAATTATTGAAAGGTTAGGTTGATTATGATAATACTGATGATGACTGGTGACTAAGACAACGATGATAATGACGATGATGATGGTGGTGGTGGTGGTGGAAGGGATGTTGCTGGTAGTGTTGATGACGATGATGGTGGTGTTGATGACGATGATGGTAGTGGTTGGTGATGATAATAATTATGATGCTCATGAAGATGTATGTTTTCGGTCTAGAAATATACCTTTAACCTCATTAACCACTCCACCAAGATCTCGCTTGTCATAGGTCATTCCTGCAACATTCAAACGCTTTAATTCAGTTAATCAAAAGCTCTACGGACTACAGGAGTAAAACAGACTTCATTAACCACACAGTACTAAGACACTTATCTCAAAGTCTCGTTAATTTCAAACGTTGTGTTCGGCCGAATATACTGTAGATTTCTCGGCATCAAGGGATTAGAAAATGCATTTACCGACTCCTTCAGTACCACGACGTTCCTCCGTGCTTAATAATAACGCCTGGCAGCAGCAAGAATATAGAGCAAGAATACGTGATAGCGTTAACAACTACCCTGCGATGACGTCTTTCTGTACTCTTCTTGTTACTTCCAGACGTTTCTATTCAGTTAACCAGAGACTTTTCAGGAAAGAAAGTTAGATATAGGTCTGATAAAGAAAGGAAGACATCTGCCAATAAAAAGGGAGAGGGTAGCATATCTCCCTGAGTGCTGCGTGGGGCATACGTAAATTTATGTAAGAAAAATGTGAAAATTTATAAAACAGGTTCCGATATCGTGTGGTTAACCCTTTCACTTCGATAGCAACTTTATCATATCAATCTGACTGCCACCCAGCCGTATTAGACAATTTTTTTTCTTTCATCTCTATTACTGAACGTAGGTGAGGACGACCACCCACTTGCTCGATGGAGTGCTATTAATAAGTACCTCTGCAATGAGTGACAAGCAAAGTGGATCTTTTTTGTCCATGTAACTATTTGCTGTGATGAGTGATAACCATATAATCAGATGGACGCATGGTGGTCTAGTGGGTTTTGGCATGCCAATCGAATGTGGCCAATACGTGTTTGTATCCGAGGGAAGGTTAGCGATCGTTGACCTTTTGCCTTAAATGTTAGGACTAAGTAACCTATCCCCGGGCGACTACGCATTATATGATTAGGTAATACACAGATAGTTTCTGAAGTAAGTTAGGACTATATCCAACCCCTCTTGTTAAAAAAATATCCCGTAAATTGAATGAAGTTGTCAGAAGGCAGTAGGGTTAGACTAAAAAATATTCGCTTCTGGAGTGAAGAAGCTAAGTACAGGAAGAAGCACAGTTGACCCCTTCATAACGATACCGTATTTTGCGTTACTGTTGCATCCGGACTGTGTTATTTAGCTACTGGCTCATATTTTTTGTGGAAAAAAAAAAAAACATAATCCAACCCTTCTTGCCCAAAGGAATTTCTCTTAACCATTCTTGCTGTTGCCAGGAGATTTTAACAAGCTTTGCAGAGCACACGCGTGGTAGTAGAAGAAGTAAAACAGGTAGCCTATGCATGTGATCTTACAGGTGCTGGCAACGTGGAAGATGTGAGGAAATGTTTGGACCTTGTAACACCTCATTATCCTGAAATAGGTTATTTTCCTAATGCAAGTAAGTCCATCTTGATCGTGAAACCAGCTTACTAACAAGATTTTTTTTTAAATAACAGAACAGAGGAAGGAAAAGTGAATGAAAAAATAATCCATACACCAGCTTACTGGCGTCCTCCATTTATATAATATCTGTAACAGTTGGACTTGAACAGCTGTAGGTTGAAGTTTGGGGAGCAACAACTCTGGGGAAGTGAGTTCCAGAGAGATGCACTTCGGGGAAAAAAAGAATTCTGATACGCAGAAGTTCTGCAATATGACTGAGTGACATTCCAGTCTTGAGTGCTACCAGATGCCCGTGTAGCTCGAGGGAAGGCATGGAGAGGTGGCACAATGATCGCAACTTCGTCTGAGCATTTGCCATAAAAATATCTGTAAAATAATGTAAGGGAGGCAACATTCCTTCTTACTTTCAGCAGAGGTAGTTTATTTATAATAGCAGGTTATTAATAATTCCAACAGCTTTATTCTGAATTTTGTCCAGCTGTTTTAGTGCAATCTCTCCACATCCATTCGACAAGGGTGAGCAATATTCAAGCTGAGAGCTCACATGACTCTTCTAAATTATAGCTAGCTGCTCGTCAGTGAAGAAGTTACAGACTCTGTACAACAATCCAAGTTTCTTTTTGGGCGGTTTTAGCAAGTGATCTGACATGAGAGGTCCAGCTGAGGGCACTGTTAAATGAGACACCGAGAATTTCAATACTTTTGGAGATGGGAATATTTGTAACACTGAAGGTAATATACGAATCTGGCAATATCTGTCAATTAGTAAATTGTATATATTTGGTTTTACTAGCATTGAATGAGACAAGGTTGTTTTGTCCCCATTCATCGATTGTAGATAAGTCTTGATTTATGGAGATGGCTGTACTGAGTTGAGAGTTAGAGATATTAGACATTGTAAATGGGTATTTGAGTGTGAATGAACTGTGAAGTGTTGAGTCATCTGCATATGAATGGATGAGATTGTGGGTGACAGATAAGAGATCATTAACATGAACCAGGAACAGGGCTGGCACCAGAACTGATCCCTGTGGCATGCCGGCGTTAATTGGGTGCAAATTGGAATATACATCATCTACTTTTACTCCTATTTTTCTGTTGCTGAGATAGGAGGAAAGCAGAGGAACAAAAGACGTTATTCCATAGCAAGGGAATTTGGACAGCAGGGAACGGTGCCATACACAAGTTGAAAGATTTAGAAATATCAAGGGCTACTGCATGAGTTTTGCCATGTAGGTTGATTGCATGATGGATAGTATGAGTCAGGAGACTGAGTATGTCAATGGTGGATCTTTCGTGGCGAAAACCATATTGTCTATCACTAATTAAGTTGTTGGATTCAAGATGTTTAACAATGTGCTTATTAATTAAAATTTCAAATACTTTACCAAGAGAAGATGTGACAGCTATTGGTCTGTAGTCAGACGGGTCAGAGGAACTTCCTTTCTTTGGAATTGGGTGGATATTGGCTTCTTTCCATGAATTAAGGAATGAAGAAGTACGTATGCATAGTCTGAATAATTTAACTAGAACAGAGGCTAGTTCTGGGGAACACTTTTTCAAAACAATTGGAGGAATTCCATCTGGGCCTGGAGCTTTGTTGGTTGGTAAATTGTCCATGATGGATTTTACATATCTTGTCTGTATTTTAAGTGGAACAATTTCGGGAGAGTCAAGTTCTAGTACTGGGACGTTCTGGATGATTTCCTGATGCACAGGAAGAAACACAAAGGTGATAGTGACAAAAGGTCAGAGGCATCTAGGTGCAGTGACTGAAACTAAGGAATTCAGAGACAAATATGTGAGTTATAAGGTAAAGATATGGGTACAAGAAATATATATACTATCCAGTCTCGCAAAAACAGAACCCCATGCATCATACACCGCATTTATATGGTATAAACCACAAATGGACCTTCGTGATGCGGACCATCCCTGACATAGAGCTACTGCTACAACCAGTGGAGGATGCTATCAGGGAATCATTCCTCCCATCACTGACCAATGACCAAATTCCTCCACACCAAAAGAGAGAGATCTTCTTCCACTACCTCCCAGGAAGGGAGGCCTTGGCATTATAAATCCAGCAGCCATGGCAGGTTATGGACATAAAAATTCACTTAGGCTTACTGAATGCTTGTCACAGAAGATTTGTGCCCAGGCTGAGACGAATTAAATCGACGAACAACGGCAGAAAGATATAAAGACACAGATAAGCAAAAAGCGAGAAGCAAGATGAAAGGACCAGCTGCAGCACATAATCGAACATCTTACATCAAACCAATGCAGAATAACTGAAATGACACATGAGGCTGGAGCATCAAACTGGCTGACAACCCTGCCGCTCAAAGCAAAAGACTTCTACTTCAATGAACAAGAATTTATTGACACCATATCCTTGAGATGTGGGTGACAACCTACTTCAAGAGTGTGCCTGTGGCACTGTCTTTGATGCAAACAGTGAAGTGGTTTGCAAGCAGGGAGGATTTGTGTGTATTCGACATGATGAAGCATGGGACCTCACTGCGATAATGCTTCAGGAAATATGCAATGCTGTCACCATAGAGCCAACTCCACTTCCTCTAGATGATGAGCACTTCATACACACAACAACACACACATAAAATGATGCAAGACTGGATGTCAGTGCTTAGGGTTCTGGACACATGGACACAGGGTTTTCTTTGATATTAGGCTATTTGATCCCATGGCAGCATACCACTGTGAACTGTCTCTCGAGGCTGCAGACAAGAGGAATGAACAAGAAAACAACAGAAACTATCAAGAAAGGATCCAACATGAAGACCACGGTCGATTCACTCCCCTTGAGTTCACAACGTCAGGTGGGATGGGTCCAGAGGCGGGGAGATTCTATTTGAGACTAGCAGAGTTTCTTTCTGAGAAGAAACGTCAACCTCAGAATTCTGTTATGGCCTGGATGAGATGACTGCCATTCTCCCTCGTGAGGTCGGCACTCCTATACCTCAGGGGCACAAGATCTTTAGCCCTCAGGCCTGTCCTTCTGACGTGTATGGATTACAAAGCTATTGAGGTCGAGAGTCGCATAGACCAGCGACTCCAGTACATTAATTTGTTTATTAGCATTGTAATGTTAATGAAAAAAAACTAATAAAAGAAGAAGTATATGGATGGTAACCACAGTCGTTGGCGTGTTTGGAGCCAAAAGAATGTATCATGAGGGTTAGTGTTACCCTTCACATTACAACTCCAAATTGTTTACTATATTCTGAACGTTGGTTTTGATCTTCACAATATAATTCCCATATAGATAGATTTGAAGTAAGAGTAGTAGTAGTAGTAGTAGTAGTAGTAGTAGCAGCAGTCGTAGTAGTAGTAGTAGTAGTAGTAGTAATTATTACCTTGGGTTCATGTGAATGTAAACCCAGTGAACTGTATATTAAAGTTTTCCCTCGCTTCTTTGGGAGGATAGAGCTGTATGGTAGGGAGTTTGTAAAGCCAGACATTGGAGCTGCCTGATTATATGTGTCACCACATAAAGGACCATCACAACAGTAAAAGGGATTAATGCTGGATTAATCAAACCCTTGCAGTTCGATAAGTTTCCACAAGGCTGATATAATTATCTGGTGGTAACAAGATGTAAACGACATCAACCGTCTAAACTAGTTAAGCTGAGTAAAATCGTTTCATGACAGCAAGAATAAAGCAAAATATATCACTGTATATACAAAACAAAGCAATCCCATCGCAGATACTTCAAAATTATCATATTTACATACTTCAGTTTATTTTTATTTACCTGAGAATTAAGCTACTCTCACAACTTGATAATTAAGTAGTGGTTGCATGAAATTTAAAGTACGTCTTAGTTATGAGACAGAAATTAGTCATTTTGGTTACACCATTCACTTTGTTTTTACATGACGGAACTGGGCCACTCCCACAAATTGAATGATAGTGTTAATGCCTTAACCACGGGGCATCACTTTCGTGATGCTCAGGTGCAATGGATCATACTGCGGGGCGTCACTTTTGAGATTCTGTGTTATCTTGAATTCTCCCGGGCTTTCAAGTGATGGCTTTTATCATCTATCAGTACTGCCAGACCGGTGTCCCACAACAGTCAGCACTGCTAATGTCATCTGTACTCCCAGCCATTGTTGACAGTTTAGCTATTTATCCCCGTTCTTGACTCCCCTCCATTACCCTCTCCTCTCGCCTGCCAGCCACGCCGCGCTAAGTAAGTCTTCCCCGGAATTTTCCACTGATTTCATCCATTGAAATAAGCCCTATGCTCTATTCTTATACAAAATAATATATGCCAAAAAAAAAATAAAGTAACTGATAGTGCCATACACCTGGAGTTGGCTAATTATCACCTGGCAACACCCGACGTGCACTTGTTCGCTAATTTTCCCTGGTAATTTCCCCTTGAAATATGCCGTATAACTTATTCTCGTAACAGAAATATATATAAGAAAGGAAGGGAAAAGCCTAAGTGCTATTTACATTTACCTGGAACTGCCTAATTTCCTGGCAATCATTTCACAGCATATAGATTAGTAGCTCTCACCTCGCTGACGTTGTCAACCCTTGGCGGCCCCATATCTGCCTCGTCATTTAGTTCAGTGTTGTTTCTTGAGATGAAAGCAAATAGCACTCGCACCCCTCCATTTCCGCCGCTTCTAGACGGCCCTGTGACCACTACCCCTACTAAACCTCGTGTGGGAAAGGGTAAAGGAGTATATGACTCTGCTGTAGAGCGTGAACTGGCTAATTTATCCATGATAATGATGGACAGTGACTATAATCTTTCTGGTGAATCGTGTGATGAGCCAGTGGAGGAAATGGTGATAAACTACGAGTGCTTCAGTGTCCCAAGTTCATCCTGGCTCCAAGGAAAGAAGCCCTTATTTACTGGAAGTGACAGTATATAACATAGTGTAAATAAAATTTAAGAATATGAGTACAAATGCTTGGAGTAATGACAGTCAAAGCTTTGCTCTCTACGCTAGTTTACTGAACGAGAAAGTTGCCTGGAGTGAAAATAAACAACTATTACTGAAGGAAACTTATGGATAAATACTGTATATATATATATATATATATATATATATATATATATATATATATATATATATATATATATATATATATATATATATATATATATATATATATATATATATATATATATATATATATATATATATATATATATATATATATATATATATATATACATAGCCTATGATTTCATCATCCTTTGTGTAATTCTAACGTACAGTATGCTGCATGTTTGATCACGAGCGTGTTCTACCTCACTCCCCCCTTCTACCCTTATAGTAAAGTAAGTCGTTCTTTCTGTTGTTCAGAGCGGGATTGTCAACTCTTTGTCCCCATGGCTTCATTTGCGTGTCCTTCTTACAAGTTGTATCAAGCTCTGCCAGCCCCTATATAATGAGCTCAGTCTCTGCATTATTGCCACTTAGATCTACTCCTCATTTTGTTCACATCTCTGTCCTCCCCTGTACAGTTATTATTGTGAGTGCTCAGGAAGTCTCCAACCATCTAGCAGCTGTGTAATTTGAGTATAAGTGTTACTACATTTTGTTCTTGTACTGTATAGCATAAGGTGTTAATTCGTAGGCCTAGTGAGGTCTTTGTAATTCATGTAAGGTTCTTATTGTTAGCCATCATTAATAATATTTTGTATCTGTAATAATTTATCTTGCATTAACTGAGCATTATCCAGTGTATTGTCATTTTATCAGGGCTGACTTAGATAAATGTACTCTTGCTAATTTCGTGTTAATAAAGGCTATTGCAGTTAACCATATATTTAACCTGTTTTTTGCCATTACATTATCCTTATGAGTCCTGAATGTTTTGTTGTTGGTTTGAGCATTAAACTTTAACTTGTAATTTTACCTAACTCTTTTGTTTTGAACTTGGAACTTTGTGGGACAGTTTTCTCTGTTCCGTAACATAAATTTGGCGACCTCTTATCAGGATATTCAGGATATTATCATAAGGATATTGCTTGATATTTTGCGACTGTGATTTATTCATGATGTCTACTATTACTACACTTGATGAAGCCAAAGATTTTTTGTCAAATGTGCAAACAGTGTTGGATGTAGAAAACAGAACAAAGAATGAACTTAAGCTTGTTGCTCAACAATTGGGCATTGCTGTTCGCTCTCATCATTCTAAAGATCAAATTGTTGACATGATTAATGAAAGCTTGTTTAATGTAACTCCTCCAAATGAGCAAACGAAGATTGAATTAGCTAAGTTACAGCTAGCCCTGCAGGAGGCTCGTGTTAAGGAGGCTGAATTTCACGCACAAGTTGAACTTGCTAGGATTCAGGCAGACCATGAGTATCGCATGAAACAAGGTGGAACTGGATCATCTAGCTCTGATGATTTTGATGTGGCTAAAAATGTTAAACTTGTCTCTCCTTTTAATGAATCTGATTTAACAAAGTATTTTCAGTTGTTTGAGAGGGTAGCTACAGGTTTTAATTGGCCCAAAAAGTATTGGCCAGTACTCCTTCAAACTGTTCTCACCGGTAAAGCTCAAGTAACTTATGCATCTTTGCCTCAGGATCAATCTGATAATTATGATGTAGTTAAGAGCTTGATTCTTAAGGCCTATGAGCTTGTTCCTGAAGCCTATAGAGTAAAATTTAGGACAACTTATAAGCAAGATAAGCAATCCCATGTTGAGTATGCAAAAATCAAAGAAGATCTGTTAGAGCAGTGGTTAAATTCTAAGAATGTGGATTCTGATTTTGACAAATTTAAGCAGATGATTTTGCTGGAGGACTTCAAAAGGTGTATTAGTAAAGATGTAAGCCTATACCTTGATGAGAGAAGAATAGATAATTTGTCTGATGCTGCAGTTTTAGCTGATGCATATGTTCTCACTCACAAGAGATATTCTAAAGAAAAAAGGAAAGCTGAGAGTAAGTACGTTGCCTCTACTCAGAGTACAGGTAACAGGAAAGAGAATAAAGATGATGTTTCTCAGGAAGTAAATACCAGCTTCACCTCTAGATTTCAGAAAAGTATGTGTACTTATTGTAGTAAGCTTGGTCATACTACGGAGAAATGTTTCAGGAGACAGCGTGATGTGAACAAAAAGGAGTCTTTAAATATTCAGTCAATTGGTCTAGTGTCCACCCTTGAGAGTTCCCAGAGTTCTTTAACTGAGTTAACTGAACCTGCTTTGAGGGGTAACTTAAATTCTCATGATGGAGCTCCTCTTTTGAGCAGTAACGTGGGTGACACTCTCAAGAGTTCATGTGCTAATTTCCTGTCTGATGGTTTTGTCAGTCCTCTGGACAGTAATGAGAGGAAATCAGTTCAAATATATCGTGATACAGGTGCTTGCCAATCCCTTATGCTGACCAGTGTTCTAGGCTCTAATGTTAATTCCTCTGATGAAACTGTAATCTTACAAGGTGTAGGGAATAATTACTTATCTGTCCCTCTGTGCAGAGTGAATTTGTTAATGGTTCCGTTATGGTTGGGTTGGTTGAGACACTCCCAATGTCAGGTGTAACTTTCTTACTTGGAAATAATATTGGTGGAAGTCAAGTGTGTCCAGCTCCTCAGTTGTCTAGTGAGCCAGTGGCTGCGGCCCAGGATTGTGATGTCCCTGATGTGTTCCCTGCATGTGCTGTCACTAGGGCTAAGTCTAAAGTTACTGGTGACTTAGAGGATAATGATGATGATGATGTTATCCTAGCTGACACTTTTCTTGCTAATTTGGACCACTCACCAGATGAGGCAGTACCCCGTAGTGTTGATAATTTGTCTCGTCAAGAGTTGGTTGAGTTGCAGGTTGCTGACCCTGAGTTGAAAGGTCTAGCTAACTCTGCTTGCAGTGAGGAAGAGTCAGCTGGTGCTTCTCCTTGTTATTATATAAAGTCAGGAGTACTTATGAGGAAGTGGAGACCCCCAACAGCATCAGCCGACTGTGAATGGGAGGTTGTACATCAAGTTGTCATCCCTCGTGTTTGTAGGCAGGATATCATTAGAGTGGCTCATGATTCCAGTTTGGCAGGACACCTTGGAGTGAGGAAGACTGTGGCACGCATTTTGAAACACTTCTACTGGTCAGGTATCTTCAGGGATGTTTCCTGGTATTGTAAGTCTTGTCGCACCTGTCAAGTTGTGGGGAAGTGTAATCAGACCGAAAAGGTTGCACCTCTAGTTCCCATTCCTCCTTTTGAGGCGCCATTCACCCGTGTGTTGGTGGATATTGTGGGCCCTCTTCCTAAGACTTCTTCAGGATTTTCTCATGTGTTGACCCTGATTGATATGGCTACTCGTTATCCTGAAGCCATTCCACTTAGAAATATCTCAGCAAAGAACGTGGTTAAGGAAATGCTAGGGTTCTTCACAAAGTTTGGTCTGCCCAAGGAGGTACAGTCCGACCGGGGAAGTAATTTCATGTCAAACGTTTTCAAGCAGTCTCTGAAAGAGTTGGGCATCACCCAGATCACGTCTTCAGCTTACCATCCCCAGACCCAAGGAGCGTTGGAGAGATATCATCAAACACTCAAATCGATGCTCAAGAAATACTGTTTGGAACATCAGAAAGACTGGGATAAAGGTCTTCCATTCGTTGTGTTTGCCGCAAGACAATCTCCAAATGAATCACTGGGCTTCTCACCCTTTGAACTACTGTTTGGCCATGAAGTAAGAGGACCCCTTAAGTTACTCAAGGAATGCTGGCTGTCAGAGGAAGATGACATCAACCTGCTGGAGTATGTGATGAAGTTCAAAGAACGGCTGTCTACTGCTTTACAGCTGGCGAGACAGAATTTAGGAGCTGCTCAGGAGAAGATGAAGACTTGGTATGATAAGAAGTCCAGTTTATGCCACTTTCAGCCAGGAGATCAGGTTTTGATTCTGCTACCGGTACATGGGCAACCTCTTCAAGCCAAGTTTCGTGGTCCTTTTTTCGTGGAGAAGAAACTCAGTGATGTCAACTATGTCATCGCCACACCAGATCGTAGAAAGAACAAGCAACTTTGTCACATCAACATGCTAAAGTTATATCACAGGCGGGACGAAAATAACCCAGTCTGCACTGTAGCTGTTCCACCCGAGTCTGCAAGTGAAGTTCTCCCATGCAGCATGAGCCTGAGTGATAGTTTGGGGAAGAATCCTAATATCATGAATGATCTCCAGACTAAGCTTTCTCATCTACCTCCCGAGGAAAGGCAGGAGTTTTCGGCATTACTGCAGGAGTACCCGCAAGTGTTCCGTGCCACTCCAGGAAGAACCACTGTGTTGATGCATGATGTCGATGTTGGAGACGCAAAGCCAATTAATCTGCCTCCTTACCGTGTGAACCCAGTGAAAGTTCCTCTCATCGAGAAGGAGCTTGGCTACCTGTTGGACCACAAGATGATTGAGCCCTGTCAGAGCGAGTGGAGTTCTCCTGTCACTCTACACCCTAAGCCAGGTGGGTCACAGCGGCTTTGCATCGACTACAGACGTGTTAATCAGATAACCAAAACAGACACTTACCCTCTCCCTCGCGTGGAAGATTGCATAGACAAGATCGGAAAGGCTAGGTACATAAGTAAGTTTGATTTGTTAAAGGGATACTGGCAGGTACCTATGACCGAACGTGCTAGGGAGATCTCATGTTTTGTAACACTAGGAAAGACTTTTGCATGTTCTGTAATGCCATATGGTATGAAGAATGCACCAGCCACATTTCAGATGTTTATGAATATTGTAACAGAGGGTTTGGCAGGGTGTGTTGTTTATATTGATGATGTATTAATCTTCAGTGACAACTGGAAAGATCACCTATGCCATGTCAGTAAATTTCTTGAGCGTTTGGTTCAGGCTAATCTTGTAGCTAATTTATCAAAGTGTGAGTTTGGTCAAGCTAAAGTTCAGTACCTTGGGTACGTAATTGGTGATGGACATGTTGCACCACCAGGAGCTAAGGTTCAGGTTATAAGTGATCTTCCCAGACCTAAAAGTAGGAAAAAGCTACAAAGATTTTTGGGAATGGTAGGTTATTACAGGAGATTTGTTCTTAACTTTTCAATTCTTGTATCACCACTTACAGACCTACTGAAAAAGGGAGTTGAATTTGTCTGGACCGATAACTGTGATCCTCTTTCAACAAACTTAAACCTATCCTATTAAGTCAGCCAGTGCTCGCTACTCCAAATTTTGCTAAGCCTTTTAAGATGGCTGTTGATGCAAGTGATACAGGAGCTGGGGCTGTTTTGCTGCAAGAGGATGATCAGGGTATTGACCATCCTGTATCTTATTACAGTAAGAAGTTCACTCCACCTCAAAAGAACTACTCAACTATTGAGGAAGAGCTTTTGGCCTTGATTTTGGGTTTACAGCATTTTTCATTTTATTTGTGTTCTGGTTTTGACCCCATAGTCATTTATACCGATCATAACCCACTGAAATTCCTTAGTAAGTTTAAAGATAAAAATCAGAGATTGACAAGATGGAGTCTACTTCTTCAGGAGTATTCATTAGACATACAACATGTCAAGGGGAAAGAAAATGTTATTGCAGATTCTTATCTAGACTTTAGACAGATTGTTTTGGAGTAATAAGAAATTTCCTTTGTAAATTTCTTTTTTCTTTGTGGGGAGGTGTTACATAGCCTATGATTTCATCATCCTTTGTGTAATTCTAACGTACAGTATGCTGCATGTTTGATCACGAGCGTGTTCTACCTCACTCCCCCCTTCTACCCTTAGAGTAAAATAAGTCGTTCTTTCTGTTGTTCAGAGCAGGATTGTCAACTCTTTGTCCCCATGGCTTCATTTGCGCGTCCTTCTTACAAGTTGTATCAAGCTCTGCCGTCCCCTATATAATGAGCTCAGTCTCTGCATTATTGCCACTTAGATCTACTCCTCATTTTGTTCACATCTCTGTCCTCCCCTGTACAGTTATTATTGTGAGTGCTCAGGAAGCCTCCAACCATCTAGCAGCTGTGTAATTTGAGTATAAGTGTTATTGCATTTTGTTCTTGTACTGTATAGCATAAGGTGTTAATTCGTAGGCCTAGTGAGGTTTTTGCAATTCATGCAAGGTTCTTATTGTTAGCCATCATTAATAATATTTTGTATCTGTAATAATTTATCTTGCATTAACTGAGCATTATCCAGTGTATTGTCATTTTATCAGGGCTAACTTAGATAAATTTACTCTTGCTAATTTCGTGTTAATAGAGGCTATTGCAGTTAACCATATATTTAACCTGTTTTTTGCCATTACATTATCCTTATGAGTCCTGAATGTTTTGTTGTTAGTTTGAGCATTAAACTTTAACTTGTAATTTTACCTAACTCTTTTGTTTTGAACTTGGAACTTTGCGGGACAGTTTTCTCCGTTCCGTAACAATATATATATATATATATATATATATATATATATATATATATATATATATATATATATATATATATATATATAAGTGTAATAAAGTAATAGGAATATAAAGTGTATGAATAATAAATGACAGAATACCATCGGGGAACGAGCGCAAGTGGGACGCTCGTATGCGCTCGTAATTTTAATTTTCTTTCACAGTTTTGTGTGTGTGTGTGTGTGTGTGTGTGTGTGTGTGGATTCCAAACTACTTGAAAATCATAGAATAGTGTTTCTAGTGATAATATCAGGCTGTGGTAATCATATTACGGGGTGTCAGGAAGTGTAAAGTGGAGAATTGTTACCCAACTTCAGAAGTCTCCACAAGTCCTACGGTACTCAACGAAGGCTCAACAAACATCCCAGGACAAAGCTGAAGGTATGTGCCATATGCACATATAATATTCTAGGACTAATAATTGATTTTTGGCAAATATTTTTAAAAAGTCAGTCGGAGCGTGAATATCCTCCCAGGACACGCAAGGAGAGCAAAGCCACAACCGCGGTGTACGGGTTAAGATTCTGGATTCGCCAGTTAGGAGCTCGAGAAGCTTCTCGGCGTTTCGCGTAGGGTAGTTTCGATCGGTACGAGTCAGAGTTGCCAGTATGCCTGCTGTTTGTGAGCGTAGTTATTTCGTAAGTTATGCATTATTTTTTGTGCTTTTTTCTCAATAATATTTTATATACGTGACTGTTTGTTAAATTATGTAATTGAAATTAAGTTTGTATAGTAAAAAATTTATAGTGTTATGTACTGTAAGAAAACTTGCATGTTTTGGTTGTCCCCGAATTGGTAACTGTTGTTGCTAGGGGCAGGTACAAGACCAGCACATTCTAGAATGTTGGAGAAGCAAGGATGGTTATAATAAGGATGGATAAGAGACTAGAACAAGTTCAATCGGTTTTCTGTTCAGTTTGAGTGTATTGCAGTGTCAGTGCAGTGAAATTTGTATATTTTCGGTACTTGTGAAAACAACGAAGTCTTTATTGAAGTTTGTACATCATCGGTACTTGTGAAAATTGTGAAATGTTGTCAAGTAATAACTGTAATTGCCGCATGTAAAGTATATAACTCCAGTGCTTGTGAAAACAGTGAAGTGAAGTTGGAAAGCATTAAGTGTGATTATTTGGAAAATAAAGACAGTGAACTTAAGAAGCCAGTATTTATTTTCGCCTCAACTGATCTTGTGTGCTGTACACCGAAAGGCTGACCATAGGAAGAGCAACTCACTGGGCAACGTCCTTCCTATACTGTACTAATGCTGTTGGAGCCTGTGGCAGTGTGGGGCAGGGACGTAACAATAGGTTATGGTTGCATAAGCCTTAGTTACGAGATAATTTGATGTCGCTGGGTATAAGTCAAATCAACCCTCCAGTCTGACTCCACTTGGCCATCACCTGAGCTGGAAGGAATTATGGGTCATCGTCATCTAAAACAAACGCGCTAAAGGAGACATCTGATATTAAAAAGGTTAATGAAGATTTTATCCCGTCTAAACTAAGGGAAATCGTTTATACTGAAGTAATAGTTTAATGTTATGTCTGACCCCTCTCGGTTGGAAAGTTTCCTATGAGCTGAATAGAACTGCATAGAAATGGAGACGGAAAAAAAAAAAAACACATATACAGTATATGGGGTTTAACAGCGCAGAGCTTCCACAAAACCCCCCGACAGTTCATAAAAACACCCCTCTTGCTGTTTGTATTCAATATTGACTGTGGGTATTAGCACCGAAGTGGTAACATACTAGTATGGTGTGTGACATGTAGGACTGCTGCTCCTCAAAGACGGAATGTAAAGTTTATACCCAGAATCAGACATATAAAAGTAAAAGCAAAGCCTTCTCTAAAAGAATCCAAATAAGTAGAGCAAAAAGCAGAATAGACAATAAGGAAGACGAGAGAGAGAGAGAGAGAGAGAGAGAGAGAGAGAAATGTGTGTGTGTGTGTGTGTGTGTGTGTGTGTGTGTGTGTGTGTGTGTTTTATGCAAGGAAGAAGGAACCAAAGGCCAGAAGCCCGTAAGATTGTTCCCTCAAAAAAAAAGAAAGAAAAAAAAAAAGAAACAGGGAGCCAAATTCAAGATCTGTTCACTTTGAGATGCTTAGACACAATATTTGAAAGACTGAACGTCATAGGTGGTACGAAATACAGACAGAGGAAGACAGTTTCAAAGTTTACCTGTTGCATACATTAAGGACTGTGAGTAACAGTTAACTTTTGCATTAGAATGTTAGACGAAAGAGGGATTAGAGTTTATTGAAAGATGGGGGCTACGTGCCCACCGTAGTGATCGAGGGATGCAAGCAGGCAGTTAAGAGGAACGGTGACCAATGAAGTAGTGATAGAAAAGAGATGAATATGCAACAGAGCGGTGAAAAAACAGAGGTTCAAGGGAGCCCGTAAGAGGAGGGGAGTCGATGAGACAAAAAGCCTTTGACTCCACCTTGTTGAGAAGAGCTGTATGTGGAGAGCCTCCTCACACTTGAGAGTTGTACTGTACTGTACACAGGGGCGAATAAACCCGTGTATGAGGTCAATAACAGCGCAACGGTAAAGAAGGCACGGAGTTGGCTCAGTACACCCAATCACTCGAAAGCAGATTTAACAAGAGAGGTAATATGACCTTTCCAAGACAGATTCCGAGAGAATGAAACCCTCTGGTATGCTTAAAGATGATGCAGGATTGAGTTGGATTTTATTAAAAATTAAAGGAAATTCCTGCAGAAGATTTTGACTGGATTAAAAAGTAAAGAGATATAACTAAGTTTTTGAAGCATTAAAAACAACATTACTTTTACCTCAATCAGAAATATGAGCCAAGTTAGACGTTAGGTGTGCCATAGCCTCATCCCTTGTTGGTTGAAGTAACTGCTGAGATGGACGCTGTGGGAATCGAATGGAAGGGTGAAGTGGAGTCATTAGCATGTGAGTGGATAGGGTTAGATGTACAACTTAGGTCACTGATGAATAGAAGGGAGTTGGTGATAGGACAGTACCCTAGGAGAAGAACGGTAGCCGTCTACAACAGCAGCTGCAGAGCAACCAGAAAGGAAGCTAGAGATGAAGGCACAGATACATTAGAGGGATAGAAACCGTAAGAGGGAAGTTTGGAAATTAAAGATTTATGCCAGACTCGATCAAATGCCTTTGAGATGTCAAGTGCAATGGCAAAGCTTTCGTCAAAGTCCCAATAGGAGGATGTCCAGGAGGTTGAAAGGTAGGTGAGATCACCAGTGGAGCATTTCTTGCAGAAACCATGCTGATGATCAGTAAAAAGGTTGTGACAGGGAAGATGCTTTTAAAAATTTGGTTGAGAATAGATTCAAAAACTTTTAAGAGACACGATGGTATAGTGATAGTTTGAGGGCTAGGAATGGTCACCCTTCTTTGGGACAGACTGAGTGAAACCAATTTTCGGCAAGAAGGAGAGGTACGAGTTAACATTCAGAGGTGAAAGGGTTTGCCTAGTAAGGGTATAAACACAGAAGCACTGTTCTTGAGGACAGCGCAGGGTAGACCCCATCGGGCCCATAGGCCTTGTTAGAAGTGAGGCCAGTGATGACAGTAAATACATCAATTACAAAAATTTTAATGTCAGCCATGAGGAAGTCACAGTGGGTAAGTGATGGAGGCGCAGCATTGGAATCATATAATGTGGAATTGGAGGAGAAAGTTTGAGAGAAGAGTTGTACTTTTTCAGTACATGAATCAGCTACAGCGCCATCAGGGTGGAAAAGAAGAGGGAAGGATGGTGAGGTAAAGTTGTTAGAAAGGTTTTTGGCAAGGTACCAGAAGGAGTGGGAGGAGTTTTAGAAGAAGAGTCCAGAGTATTTAGTAGGAATGAATTTATTTTTAGCGGAATGAAGAACAGACTTATCACTATTCCGGGCAGAAACCTAAAAGAGATGAGATTTAGTAGTTGGTTGGCTCTGGTACGATTTGTAAGCCCTCTCACTGTGGACAGCATCAGAACAACTGTGATTATACCAAAGTTTTTTGCATTAGTCACAGGATAAGAGAAAGGAAAGTATGCTTCCATGCCTGAGTGAATAACCTCCATAATGTGCGAGGCACATGCAAATGGCTCTCAGCCAGGGAGGCAGAAATCATTCCAGGGAAAATCAAAGGATTACTGCCAAAAGGCTCCCAGTCATCACCTCCAGAATGCCATGGCCGCCACTTCCTGGGAGGATCCAGTGGCCTTACTGAGGTGATAGGACAGGATAAGGTGATAAGATTGTGATCAGAGGAGCTCAACAAAGTGAAAAGATTAACAGCATAAGCAGAAGGAATAGTTGTAGGGAAGAGATCAAGTATATTAGAACTCTCACCAAGGCAGTTAGAGATACAGGTGTATTATAATTACAAATCATAATAGATAGATAGATAAATAGATAGATAGACAGCCCTCTGCGAACCTGGGAAAAGGAAATGAGGTTGCAGGTTACACTGAGGAAAGCTGACGACAGCGGCCAGTAAGGAGATGATGCAGTTAGCTGTCAGCAGTCCTCTCGTGAACAAAGACCTGGTGACCACACGCACATATACACACATACTCACACACAGGCTTCTTTAAACTTTCCATCCACGAGGAATACACGTGATACGTCTCCTGTTTCACCAGAATTTAGGAAAGAGAGCTCAGAAGGGGACAAGCGATACTAGAGGCAGGTCGAATGGGAGAAGGGCTTAGCAACTCGAGAGACAGAGAGAGAGAGAGGGAGCGAGACTCTATATTCCGCTCTGTGTGAGAGACTTGTTAATATTTCCAAGACAAATAAAAATAGTCCCATACTATTCTTTACCTCTCCTGTCACTACATGACAAATGGGAAGCTACTCCAAGATATAAAAACCGCTCGTCCATAAATCTAAAATATATATATAACTCAACCACAAGGAACCTACACAGTCTTTTATGACACAAAGTCATTTATGACATTTGGTAGCAGCAAACGTATACGAACCTCGTCTACGAATCAACATTGAATTCCTACAAAATATCAAGATTGAAAACAAAAAGAATACCTCTCACAATCAACAACTTACAACCAGCTCCTGACACTTCTCTCCAACCAGCCCCCTCCGTCTCCCAGATCATCATGCTGATGCAGAGGTCAAGAGATCACACGACGCCTTGATACAATATTGCAATTTCTACGACGAACCAGCGAATCTACGGACATCGTCTCCCAATTAAAAGCAAATTTCTACAAAAGCAGGCGATACTCTACAAGATTAGCTTCAGTCTACAGTGAATCCCGACAAAATACAGCCTACAATGCAAATAGTCTACAAGTCTACGAAACAACTCTATAATCTTCACGTAACTTCAAGCAGCAACAAGAAGAATATAAAACAAAGCAAGTAAAGAAGAGGAAACACCGAAGCAACAAGCACACAAGCCCCCACCACTCTCTCCCTCCTACACCTGACCCAGAGGTCAAGACACGCAGCAAAACACCAAGTCCATATTCACAACTCGTCTTACTCACCCGTCTTCACTCAAGTTACTCATCGCTACTCATTCACTCACCACAGCTACCAGTGTGGGAAGCCGACGTCACCATGTGCTGAGATGACATCACAACGCGAGTCTGCCATGCCTAGCAACGTGTGACTGACACCAGGCACTTCTCACCCACTAGTCATTACTCATTATTCACATAGCTCCTACTCATACTCATTTATTTTCACAGTTGAGTTGGAAATTCGACGTTCTATGCTGAGGTTTGCCTGGAATTTCCTGAGTAATATCGTCCATCAACACACCACTAGAATTATCAAGAAATCTTCAGTCAAACCTGTATTTTTCTTCCGAGATCGACTTTTGTATCGACACACCTCTACGATCTGTATCAAGTGGGTAAAATTATACTTGCTCATTTCTTCTCAGTGCTAAAATTAGCTATATTCAACTTATTTACTCATCTATTTTGCTAGGACATAAATAAACAAGAGGCGTATTTCATAACGCCATATCTTAATGACAGGAATATTTTCGCCACCACCCACGTTAATACCAGATGACACACAAATTGCCACAACATCAGACTCACAATTAAGAGGCAGCCCACCCCTTGTACAAACCTCACCACACTCTAAAGATAAAGAAACAAATACGGGAGTTTCAGATGATGAGTGGGAAACCCCCTCAGACATAGAGAGTGTCGACTTTGCCGCTGCCTTGCATACGTATGCCAATATACTTAACAGGGTTCACCGGTCCGGTAATACATATTCCACCATTCCCTCACACAACGATAAACACGTACAAGTTGAATTAACAGGGAAATCATTAAAAATGGATCAAGCAACAAATACCGCTGATCGAACAACCACACCTCATGTGTTTGTGTATCACGAGGATAAAACTGCCCCAAAATTCTCTGGCACAGACAAAGATCGCATTGATGTCATTTCATTAGTCAGTCAGTGCGAACAAATGTTCATCAAGCGCCACATACTAGATGAACAAGAGAAAATTGCTATTTTTTCATCTTGCATAAGCCAGGAAAGATGTACAGCAAGCAATTTATTGCGCTCCGATAAGCTCAATCGCGCTAGGACATATGATGAATTTAAAACTGAATTTCTGAAGAAATTTTCTGGAGGTATGAACTTCTTGCCAGGTATAATTCCAGAATTACATAAAATTGTAGGTCTTGTAAGGGAGCACACTACAAACCATGTGCTCAGTGAAATAACTACTGATGTCTCCACAATCAAGAGAACCTTGTTAGCTAAACTGGAGAATTCTAATTGGATAACAGATGATGGAAAGATGTCCCCAGACCTCGTCGTGGACATCATTGGTTATGTAGCTGCCTTGTGTAAATTACCTGATAGGACCCTTAAGATCGCCAAGACGATCGCGTACACCCCAGGAATGTGCTTGCTAGACTTAATGAACGAGGTAGAGATGCAGTGCAGTAAAGCAGGTGTGGTCGACACACATGCACATTCTGGTAGAATCAGGGTACCTGAGACAGTATCAGCTGTGAAAACATCTACACCGACCCCAAACAGAGAACAAAATCGATCGCGACCAGAAATGAGGCAGCCCAAACAAACAAAGACGCCTAGAAATCGTTCCCAGACGCCTTCCTACAGGCAGTTTCATAAGTTTTCGCGCAGCCCGAGCAGGTCTCGCACCATAAACAACACTTCTTATGGGAAATCACCTAGTAGGTCACAGTCAAGGGATAGGTCCATTCTATGTCATTCTTGTGCAAAACCAGGACACACAAGGTATGAATGCTTTATCAAGGCAAAAGAGGATAAACAAAAGACACAAGGATTTGGTCCTTACTGTAGGCATCATAGATACCAAGGGCACTGGACTAGTGATTGCAAAACAGTAGAAAAAATTGTGTCTATGTTCAAATCGGGGGAAGACCAAGTCATGACAAAAAACGAACAAACGTAAAGAAGAACAAGGCTAAACTTCACATAGGAGGCATGTTGGGAAATGAGTGTATCTTGATACCAGCTGTATGTGAGGATCAAAGCGTTTCCTTATTTTTAGATACAGGCTCTCCAGTGAACTTAATAACACATGAAGAACTAAATAGAATTCTTAAAAATAAAAAGAAAGTAACTTTTCTGGATGAAGCTGATTTAGATTTATACACAGTAGATGGACAAGAGATTACAGTGAAAGGTATGATAAGATTAAATCTCAGTTTCACAGAAACTACAAGACCATTCTCTGCATTTTTCTATATTGTTGAAAACTTAGCAATTAAAGCTCATATGTTACTGGGCTTAAGATCCATGAGAGCTGAGAACATAACTATACTCCCACAAATTAATGGAATAGACTTTGATAATGAATTCATAGAGGAAATAACTTCAGAGCCCTCACCGATTGGTAGAAGAGAGCCAAAAAGAATTGGTAATATTAAAGGCTTAAACAAACATACACAAACAGATGAGTGCATAGATCCACTGGCACCACCAACCACATCCTCCAGAAGTAGTGACCCAGATAACAGTACTGATTTATCAATTTTTCCAGCCCATCTCACTAATGATTTAGTTATACCACCTAATTTATACATGAAGGTTACCATAAAGAGCAAATTACGGAATAGTACTGTTCTTGTCTTAGAAGAATTATGTAAAGTAAAGGGATTGTCAGTAGAAACCGCATTATGTCATACAAACGACGAAGGGCAAACTCAGATATTCATAATTAATCACATGAATAGGGAAGTTCAGTTGAAAAAGGGAACTTGCATAGTTAATATTGAAAAATGTTCAGCCCCTGTGAAGGAAATAGTTATAGCTGGAGTAACAAGTGAGATAAAATTTACGGATAGAGAAAGAATAAAAGAGAATTTAATTCACTCAGGTGAATTTGACGAAGAAAATGATTTGTTAACCCTGCTGGAAACACACAGGGACACCGTAGCATTGCCCGGAGAACAATTAGGGTGTACTAACTTGATTAATCACATGATTAATGTGCACCCAGAAACACCACCAATTTTCGTACCAGCTTACCACATACCACACTCCCAACGTACACTTGCAAATCAGTATGTCGATGAAATGTTAAAGCTTGGAATTATTGAGCCTTCAGTTTCCCCGTGGAACGCCCCCCTTTTCTTCGTTCCCAAACGAAATGGAGAAATGCGTGCGGTAGTAGATTACCGTAAACTAAATAATCACACAATACCAGACAGATTTCCCATGCCATTGCTAAGCGATGTTCTACAGAATATTGGTCCTGAGAATAATATATTCTCGACCATCGATCTCCTAAACGGCTACTATCAGATTCCGGTATCTCAGGAGTCACGTAAATACACTGCCTTTTCAACAAACAGAGGCCATTATCAATATACAAAAATGCCAATGGGACTGAGGACAGCCCCAGGCACATTCCAGCGTCTTATGAATTACGTATTGTCCGGAATTTTAGGACAAGGAATATTTGTTTATCTTGATATTATTATCGCAACGAAGAATATTAAGGATCATCTCAGGAAATTAGACTTACTCTTACAAAAGCTTAGTGATGCTGGATTAAAAATTAAACTTTCTAAATGCAAATTTTGCTTTAAGGAAATAAATTTCTTAGGCCACAAATTAACTTCTGATGGTATTCACACCACTGATGACAAAATACAGGCAGTGAGAGATTTTCCTGAACCCACTACGACTGACGAAGTTAGACAATTTTTAGGTCTGGCTGGGTACTATAGGTCATTCGTACCACAGTTCTCTCATATAGCCTTCCCTCTATTCCAACTACTCAAAAAAGATGCTGTATTCCAATGGGAAGAAGAACAAAAAAGGGCATTTAACAATCTAAAAATTAAACTAACAAATGCACCTTGTCTAGCATATCCGGATTACACAAAATCATTTCTTATTTGTACGGACGCATCAGTTAAAGGATTAGGGGCTGTACTGATGCAGGAAGATAAAAGAGGAAAGAATCAACCGATTGCATTTGCCAGCAGACAAACAAGAGGTGCGGAGAAAAATTATTGCACTACAGACTTAGAGGCACTTGCAGTGTTTTTTGCATTACAAAAGTTTCGAGATTTGGTATATGGTTACGAAATCCACTTATTCACCGACCATAAACCGCTGGTGGGTATGTTTAAAGAAAAACTCCTTTCTGGGAGGAGAGCAAGATGGAAATGTACAGTTGAAAACTACAATGTACAAATTCATTATATACAAGTTAAAATGAACATAGTAGCTGACGCATTAACTAGGAACCCGAACACAATTCAGGTCACGGCGTTAGATCTCAAAGGAAATATCCCAAACCACGAGGATATTGCAAAGGCACAAAGACTTGACCCAATATGGTCTAAAGTAATATACAAGTTAGAAAGTGGAGATGACATACAATTACCCAAACTGCATGTCCCACTTGAACAATTCACAATGGTCAATAATACATTATACAAAATTAACTCTAAACAACCAAAACGCCAAAGAAATACTAACCAGTTGGTAGTACCTAATGACATGATACCCCAAGTATTACGATTGATACACGACAGCCCACATGCAGGACATCCTGGAAAGGATAAGACATTCAACCAAGCCCAGCTATTATATTACTGGCCTTCATTACGAAAAGATATAAACAATCATATAGACAGATGCGAAACACAAAGGATACCCAATCACACCTGCACCGATGGGTAATTACCCTGTACCACATCAACCATGGGACGTTGTCGCTGTTGATTTACTCAAGATGCCATTATCATACAATAATAACCTATACTTATTCGTAGCAACGGATCATTTTTCCCGTTATGTCATTTTAGCTCCAATTAAAGATAAGACAGCAGAGACAGTAGCAATGGCAATAACAGATAATGTAATATGTCGCTTTACTACCCCAAAGGTATTAATAAGTGATATGGAGGAGAATTTAATTCTGAGATCTTACAAGAAATATGTAAACAATACAACATCAAAAAAGTTAACGTTTTGGCCTATCACCCAGCATCGAATGGGTTGGTAGAGAGACAAAATAAAAAGGTATTAGATGTGCTACGACACATTCTCAGTGAAAATTATGCAAGCTGGGATGATTGGATTCCCAGAGTAGAGGCCTCAATTAATGGGTCTATAAATAAATCCATCGGTGACACACCACATTTCATTATATATGGCACATAAAAAATTACCATATGAGCTCCTAGAAGGTGACAGCATGCCTATATACAATTACGATGATTACGCTAAACTCCGTTTACGTGAATTCCAGGACATTCACAAAAGAGTCAAAAAACAATTAACGATGTCCAAGGAAGAAATGACGGAGGCATTTAACAAGAAGGCAAAAGATTCACCTATCAGCTTAGGAGACATTGTTTACGGAGTCATTCATACGAGAGACAATAAATTATCCCCAAAATTTGAGGGCCCATACAGAGTAATTAACATAAAAGCAAACAAAGTTTTAATTAAGTCACTTTCAAGTGGCGAGGAGAAACAAGTTCATATTGACCATTTAAAACGAGTTTCAAGGGAATTATCACATAATTATTCAGCCTCGGATACAACCGAACAGGTGAACGTACCTCAAGAAACCAAGCAAGAACACAACAATGATTACAAAAAGAAATTAAGGTCATATACCAAACAATCGAACATAGGTGCAACTATTCCAATAAAATCTACAGTACATCATTTACGAGAATTAAATATCGATTTAAACTCCTTCTATAAATGAAATAACAATCAACCGTAACGCACATCATCACTATCATCGACCACAGCATTATAGGAAATTAATAGATTTTTTTTTTCGGTAGGTTACGATGAAGGGACTTATGCTATGGATTCTCCTCTACATAGTAAGAGGATATGCGCACCTAGACCCCAAGCATATAGTACGACAAGGATGCCTCATAGCTCCAACGGCCACGACTACAATCGTTAAGGACGTCATGAGTACTGAAATAAGTCTAGATTACTTGTATGACTTACCTGCTTATCTAGAAAGACTTGCTACGCCGATGCGAACTCTGGACTTCATGATAGGAAATTATGTTTCACAAGCACATAACACCAAGGAAGTGAATGAAATGGTGAAGTTAGCGAAATGGAAACTAGAACAGGCAAAGTCAACTATGCTCGTCATGATCCAAGGTCTCCCATCTTATGGAACGGAGGTACTGAGCGACAGGAACAACATCACACGTACTCGCCAAAAGCGCGGTTTGTTCGACCTGGGCGGCGCAGTTCTTGGGAACATCTTTGGATTGGCTACAGAGGATGACCTTAAAGAAATAAACAACAAATTTAATAAGATAGCTCAGGTACTAACATACCAAGATAAATTCATCACAGGACAGAACTCAGCAATGAAGACAATTGTGAAAAATCTGAAACTAGCAGAAAACGTAGCTCTCGAGAGTGTAGATAAAATAAATGAATTAGAGGGAAACGTTACCCTTTTCCAGCACTTTTCCATCATCACGGAACATATTGACACGATTCGACTACAATTAGAGAACACTAGAGATCGTTTCAGGGCACTTATGCAAGGAATTTCGAATGCTGGTGATGGCAAGATCACAAATGACTTACTCCCAGTTCATGGGCTACGTCAGATAGTTAGTCAAGGCATACATAAACATAAATTGAAGCCGTTGTTCCGCAGTAGGGAATTTATGCAATATTACCCATATTTAGAAGCAACACTAACACCAACATCAGTGGTAGTTCATGTACCATTCATCACTGAAGACCTGTTCACAGTATACCAAATACACCCCTTCCCCTATAAAAATAACAACACTTTGGTCATCATCAACATCAACACAGACACCGAACTCATCATGGTCTCCAAGAGACGGGACACTGTCACTTTTGCAAGTGAGTCAACGATTGAACGAAAGTGCCGCACATCCTTACATGCTGTTCATCTTTGTCCTGCGTACATTTTCACGTTTCAGCCTACTGATACAGTCCCTTGTGAAATGGCTATCATCAGAAATGACAATATTCATCATCATTGCAACTTCACTTTTGCTCCAGATAAACTTGTACACCATCAACGCATTGGACACTCACAGTTTTTTTATTTCCCTCATAACACATCAGTTTACATAGTCTGTCCAGATATACCACCATCTCATACATCAGCATCAGGATTATACATAGCACCAGACTACTGTGCGGTATTTACACCAGCCATGTCTACTTTAGCCACCATCAATCACTACGCCATTCTCAATCATACACACAAACATTTCCACCCACTGCCCGATATGAACTTAAACATGAGCACAAGTATTAAGCTGACTTCACCTAAGTTTGAAACTATGCAGCTGATCAATGAAACAATAAAGCCCTGGGAAGATCTGAGTTTGAGTATGTTCAACCCATATTATGTGTATAGCCCAGCACCTACTGTCTTTATAATCGTCTGCATTGTAGTTGCAGTACTGCTGTTCGCAATGCACAGAATGCATGCAAGAATTGCTAATTTGGAGTCATTATTTAGTGTGGTGAGAGATAAAATCACATTTACCCACACTGAATGAAGTGTATATATATTTTATATATATATATATATATATATATATATATATATATATATATATATATATATATATATATAATACAAAGAAGAATGACCCATATATGGCAGACCAGTACCATTATCTTTAAATGGTATATTAATAACTCTTACCATAATCTTCATTTTAAACTATTTTTTATTCTTGCATGTATGCATTTCACTATAATAACCCAAGTACATACTGTGTTACAGTTAAATAATTTATTTTAATGCATTTATTCAAATATGTATACAACTTGTTTAAAATGTAATATTACTGAATAATCACTATTTACTATGAATAATATATGTATACAATATTCATACAATTATGTTACTTTTACAATATTATGTATTTCACTTAATTAGCTTATAAGTTCATTATAATGTGTATATAATGTGTATTAATATGTTAGGACTATTAACTGTCGATGGTACGCCATTTTCGCGCGGCCGAGCAATGTATTATAATTACAAATCATAATAGATAGATAGATAAATAGATAGATAGACAGCCCTCTGCGAACCTGGGAAAAGGAAATGAGGTTGCAGGTTACACTGAGGAAAGCTGACGACAGCGACCAGTAAGGAGATGATGCAGTTAGCTGTCAGCAGTCCTCTCGTGAACAAAGACCTGGTGACCACATGCACATATTCACACATACTCACACACAGGCTTCTTTAAACTTTCCATCCACGAGGAATACACGTGATACGTCTCCTGTTTCACCAGAATTTAGGAAAGAGAGCTCAGAAGGGGACAAGCGATACTAGAGGCAGGTCGAAGGGGAGAAGGGCTTAGCAACTCGAGAGACAGAGAGAGAGAGAGGGAGCGAGACTCTATATTCCGCTCTGTGTGAGAGACTTGTTAATATTTCCAAGACAAATAAAAATAGTCCCATACTATTCTTTACCTCTCCTGTCACTACATGACAAATGGGAAGCTACTCCAAGATATAATAACTGCTCGTCCATAAATCTAAAATATATATATAACTCAACCACAAGGAACCTACACAGTCTTTTATGACACAAAGTCATTTATGACACAGGTAGGGTGCTGTACAAGCTGCCCTGTTCATTTAGGATAGAAAAGATGTCGGCTTGTTCACCAGGTGGATCAGTGCAAGGAGAGGAGAGCCAAAGGTGGTGGTGAACATTAAAATCATCTGGACTGGAGATTTGAGAGAAAGGAGAATTGATTGGATGTGTTCCAACTTAGAAGTAAGATAGTTGATGAATTTTCATAGTCAGTAGAATCGGGGAACAAGTAAACAGCACAGGTATATTTAGTTAGAGAATAACAGGACAGCCTAGGCCAGATAGTATAGAATTCAGAAGACTCAAGTTCAGGAACACGAGAGCAAGACATGTTGCTGTGTTCATATACACAACACCCACCTTTGGCTTTAACATGATTATAATGTAGGAGGAAACAGAGAAAAGTTTCCTATCATTTGTCTCCGACAGTTAAGTGTCTGTGCGGAAGAAAAGGTGATGTTTAGAAGAGGTGAGGTGGTTTTCAACAGAGAGAACGTAAGAGGAAAGGCCCCAAATGTTGCAATAATGATGATGAAGAGATTCAGACAGAGGTTCCAGGCATCTTACTAGGTCATCACCAGGTGAGGGATGGATGGTGGGGGCTTTAATGGTCCCCCAGCCACCCCAGGGACCCCAAGGCTTGGTGTTGCAATGTCATTTTTAACAGAATTTGAAAAAGATGTGTAGAGTGTAATGTGCATGTTTGATATTGATGGTCAGAGATCTTGTATTTGAGAGCATGCTGGTCTACTCTCTGTGTTAATGAAACACTGAAAAGGTTCAGCAAAGGGGAATGTTCAAAAGCTAGTCCCAAAGGCTGATGAGACGGGAGTTCCAGCTCTCCCTGACATCAGCTTTCTATCCACTCTGGGAATACCACCTTGTTCAACTAGTGCTACAGTCTACTCCCTGAATGCCTGTGTGTTTGCATGCGTGATTGTGTGTGTGTGTGTGTGTGTGTGTGTGTGTGTGTGTGTGTGTGTGTGTGTGTGTGTGTTTCAGATAGAGTAATGGTTGTGGTTGTCGAGTGAAAAACAAAGAGTGAGTGACAGGATGAAGAGTATAGTGAGAATGGAAAATGACGAAGAAAAGAGACGAAGGCAGAAAATAAGTTACAGAATAAATGGAAAGGAGAGTGAAGTATTTTTACCAGTTTGATAGCAAAGCTGGTACTGTTCTTTTCCAGTGTGTGTGTGTGTGTGTGTGTGTGTGTGTGTGTGTGTTAGCACGATAAGTTGCAACTGCTCAAGATGTCATCACAAAGTTTTATAGGTGTGTAGTAGGGAAAAAAAAAGTTGTCACAGATTTGAAATTGGCGAACGTATATCAAGGTCTGTCTGTCTGTTATCAAGATAACTTCGCAACCGCTCAATATATCATCGCAAAATTTTACAAATGTGTAGTAAGGATGAAAATCTCCTCCGAGTTCGAAATTGGTAAAAGTTAGTTAAGGTCTGTATGTCTGTTACTATGATATTTCGCAGCTGCTGAAGATATCGTCACAAAATTTTACAGGTGTGCAGTAGGGATGAAAATCTCCTACGAGATCGTAACTGGTGAGAGTACATCAAGGTCAAGGTCATATTCCCAGCCGCGCTAGATATGTATCTGCTCGCGGCTGGTGTGATTTCTTCCTTGGGTGGGGGGGGTCTCTGGTTTATATTATGTGTTTGAGAGGTTCCTGTCGGCCTCTGTGTGTGTGTGTGTGTGTGTGTGTGTGTGTGTGTGTGTGTGTGTGTGTGTGTGTGTGTGTGATCTGGTGGTAAAGAGGGCTTTGGCGTCCTTCGATAGTCAACAGACATTGGTTATCATCACTGTAGGAGATAAACTGTTCATGAACAGAAGTAAAGTTGTCTGGCCGTGCCGAGGAAAGACATTAACATTTTCTGAGTTCTTAGATAGAGGCAGGACAACATGAGACTGGTAGAGGGAAACACCATAAAATTATGAAATGAAATGAAATCATGAAAATCGTTAGCGTATGACAGACTGACCGAATTGTTCATGGAGATGCACCCACCTCTAAACGTTTTACTTCTTCTAAATGGAATAGTCGTCTATATTATATACTTACTGTTGTATCATATCGCTCGTGGGTACATCTTCACATAAACCCATCTCCCGCCCGTGTAAATAATAAACAATGAAATTAAAATAATCATAGTTTAAGTAAACGAAAAGTGGAAATTGCATGTCTTTGTTGTACAGAAACTGAGGTTAATTTGTTTGTTAAATGATTGCTGGCTGTGTACGTTGAAAGACCGATACCGTTAAAAGATAAAAAGTTAGAGAAATGGTGAGGGAAAGCTCAGAGAGACTGAAAGTGTAAAAGAAGAGAGTGGGGATGAGGAGGGAAGAAAGACGTAAATAGACTATAACTGTAGAATGAAACGTTGAAAAAGGAAGGAGAGGATGAGGGATTAAAGGAGGGAAAGGAGAAAAATATAATTAGAGAGTTTCAGAAGATGAGGTGAAGGAGTGAAATACTGAGAAGAATATGCTGAGAAAGATAATATGAGAATGAAAGAGAAGATACAGGGATAAGCTGAGACTGAATGTGAGAAGAGAAGGACAGATTGGTAGAGAATATAATTAGAAGGATGGAGGGGATAAGAGAGAGGGAGGGAAGGGAGGTGTAAGCTATGAGGGAATGGAAAATTGGAGATGGGTAGGTAGAGAGAAAGGTGAGGGCAAGAGAAAGAGGGAGGAAAGGATGACAAGATTATGAGAGTATCAGAAAAATAGGGAAAGGACGGGAATGATGGTGGGAAAGAGGCGAAAGTTAAGGAAGTTTGAGGAAATAAAAATTAAACAGCGACTGGAGGGAAGACAATGAGGGAGACAGGTGGAGAAAAAAGTCAGCAACTTGGAGAGAGAGAGAGAGAGAGAGAGAGAGAGACAGACAGACAGACAGACAGACAGACAGACAGAGACAGAGACAGACAGACAGACAGACAAACAGACAGACAGAATTTAGCCAATGATAAAGACTTACTTAGCTGATATCATTTTAACCACTAACAGACAAACAGATTATTAAGTAGAGAGATAGATACAGATAGACAGAATGTCTGAATGATTGGCAAATGTGGATAGACGGATATACACTGAATAATAATTTGGCAGATTAATAAACAAACAGTCTGATATATAGATATTTACATGTCCTAAAGATATATAAAGATAATATAGATAGTCATAGACCGAAAGAGTATGTTCCTCTCTCAATATATACCTATGTATATCCATCCATCTTCTCCCTCCTCATCCTCCCCCCCCCTCCTCCTCCATCCTGTTCTTCCTTTGTTGTCTTAATTTTTTCTCCTACCATTCCTTGTTTCCTCTGTTTCCTTTCATACTTTTCTATATTCTCTTCCTCTACTTTTCCCTTCTCTTGATCTTTAATATTTCTCCATTCCCTGTTCTGTCTTATATCTCTCATTCTTTCATCCGTACTCATTTTACTTCTTTACAATATCTTTCAACCTCAGCTTCTTTATTCTCTCTCTCTCTCTCTCTCTCTCTCTCTCTCTCTCTCTCTCTCTCTCTCTCTCTCTCTCTCTCTCACAAACAACTGTTTTATAAAATGCATGAAGGGCGATATAACGAGCCAGTCTCCCTTTCCTTTGTTATGATGATTTAATTGAATCCCTGAACACAACTAAAATGGCTACAATTATAAATTTCACTGAATTTAAATATTTCCAGGCTTCTATGACTCACTGTTAGCTGAATATAATCGTCTGCACGTAGCTGGTATAAGATTCTGACTTTGCTGTATCACTGTGAGGGTTATCTGTAGAAGTATGAACAATTTCAGGCTCCTATGACTCAGTGTTTCGTTAAAAAAAAAAAAAAAAATCTTGTGGCATTAGCTAGAATAGAATGTGGTAGTTGAATGGTTCTGAGCATGTGTGGTATGGTGTTGCTAGTACTGTATTAATATTTTTAGACTCCTATTACTCTCTCATCTGAATGAAATCGTCTAGCATGAGTTGGTATAACAGAATCGAGATGCCTGCACCGAGCTAGGGAGTTATATCATCTGGTATTTTTAACCATACATTCTCACTTGCTCCCATTATCTTTGCTCCTCCGTTTCTTATTGTTAAGTATTTATTTTCATCACTGAAATTGTTACTCCCTTAGGTGCACCCAAAAACACACGTCAAGAGTTTAATGTAAAGATCAGAAATATTTTGATAATGATGATGATGATTGGTGACTGAGACAATGATGGTAATGATGACGATGACGTTGAAGATGATGATGATGACGGTGGTGGTGATGCAATTGATGTTGATGGTAGTGTTGATGATGGTAATGGTTGTGTTTGGTGATGATGATGATGATGATGTATGATTTCAGACTCGAGATAAATCTTTACCTGCATCAACCACATACTAAGATGTCGCAAGTCATATTTAATTCCTGTTGTTTTCAGATGCTTTAATTCAATTAAAGAAAAACTTCACGGACTGCAGGAGTTAGAGACAGCTTTCATTCACCACTTCACTACAACGATGCTCCATCTCTTGTTTTCTTGCTATTTTCAAACGTTTTATTCGGATTACAATACATTTCTCGGTGTCGAGTGATTAGGAGAAGCATTTACTAACTCCTTCTGTACAACTGCATTCTTTTTATAGTTAATAATATCGCCTGGTAGCGGCAAGAATATAGAGTAAGAAAACGTGATAGAGTTAACCACTGTTTCACTGTACAGTGACGTCTTTCAATATTATTCTTGCTACTTTCCAATGTTTCTATTTAGCTTATCAGAGACTTTTCAGGAAAAAGCCTTATAATGAGTTTTCATTAATTTAAGAGAGGTAGACAGATTCCATTACAAAGAGGGAGGGGGGCATAGCTCCCCGAACATGGCGTGAGGCTGTAGATGAAAATGTAAATTTACTGTATATAAAAGGGAAAAGGAAAATGAACGAAACAGCTTACCATAAAATGTGGTTAACCCTTTCTCTCCGGTGGCATCTTTTTCGTTTCAGTCTGACTGCCACCTAACTGTATTATTCAACAACTTTTTACTCCTTTCTATTACTGAACATAGGTGAGAGCGACCACCAGACACTCGCCTGATGGAGTGCTATTGTTCAGTAACACTACGATGAGTGACTAGCCAACTGGGTCTTTGTTACCCAACAAACTATTTAGTTTGGTTTGACAACCATATAATCAAATGGACGTTGGGTGGTCCAGTGGGTTATTGCAATCCAACTGGATGTAGCCATTATGTGTTTATATCCTACGGAAGGTGAGCTACTATCCACTTTTGCCTTCAATGTTAGGACTATGTAACGTTTTCCCGGACACCTGTGCAATATAGGATTAGGTAATACAGTACACAAATAGTTCCTGAAGTTGGTTAGGACTATATCCAACTCCTCTTGTTCAAAAATTCTCTCCTAAGATGAATAAGGGTGCCAGGTGGTAGCAAGAATATGCTATAAATGAAATGCCAAAAACGTGAGCCCAAAATTGTCAACACAAACTGTCACTCAGTATGCCTCTGCCAAGCCTTGTACACGGACTCACCATACATCCTCCATGACCTTGTTGTCCTAATCAATTCATCCCAACACCACCAACTTGGCTTGGGTGAGGGACTGAGTCAGATCACTCTTGATGGAGGCTTTGGGTGAGGGGAGAAACCCACTGGAGCTGACCAGATGGGGGAAGGGAAAGGTGAAAACCTGGGGGGGAAACAGAGAAAAGCTATGAGTTGAGGCTGAGATGGAGAAACATTGCCTCGCCAACAGGCTAACCCCTAAAATCCCGACCGGAGATGGATAATCTGGCCCAATGTAAACCTCTGGCCACCCCTCCCCTCCTCTTCTCATAGCCCTTTCCCTTCCACCACCATCCCTGCAATCCTTACCTCATGTCTTCATTGGTTATGAGCACTCCTTACCACCTCCCCCCTTGCCACATTTATTATACATTTTGACACCTAAACTTTATATAGGTGAAAATGCAAAATAAATCAATAAAGAAGTGGTGCTGGTAAGTCCCTAAACAATGAGAATACAAACACACACACACACACAGGAGAGAAAGAGAGAGGAAAGAGGAAAGGTTGATGATTCCTAGGCTGCCACTCCTGGGATGTTGCATTGGTCCACATCCTTTCAGAGGAAGGAGATGTGGAGGGAAAGAGAAATGTGAAAAGAGAGAATGGTTGAAATGGTATTAATGATAAATTATGTCGACCACATATGACCCTTAACCCCTAACCCGAGGGCCGTCACTTTCACAATGCTTCTTACATAAGGACCATACCGCTGGGTGTCACTTTTGTGATTCAGGGATCACCCGGGCTTTCAAGTGCGGTCTTGTATCATCTATCAGTACTGTCAGTGAGTAGCTATAGACAGCGCTGCTAATACCGCTAGTACTAGCATCCAGTGTTACCAATTTAGCCATTTTTCTGTGTTTGCCTCGCCTCCCCACCTCCCCTCCCTTACCCCCTACCCCGCATAGCTACAGCCAGGCCACACAATGCAACTCCCAGCCGGTTTGTTCCATTCACTTTTTCCATTGAAATGTGCCCTATGCCCTAATCTCATACTAAAAATTATATATAGAAAAGGGAAAAGGCTACTTGATACTGCCATTGGCCATGAAGTAACTAATTTATCACTTGGCAATACCCCACGTGCACTTGGTCGCTAATTTTCCCTGTTCATAACCCATTGAAATATCCCTTATGACCTATTCCCATACTAAAAAATATATATATAAAAAAGGGAAAAGCATAAGTGATACTTCCATTGACCTGGAAGTAGCTAATTTATCGTGTATTTAGAGGGCTGCTATCCCCGTGGGAGGGGCACAGCACGGTCCAGCAATCCTCGCGGGTAAGCGGTTAATCTTGTTGCCCTAATTGGTTCATCATCTCTTCATACTGTATCACTGACAAAAGTTTGGTCGAAATCGCTCAAGGGGTTCAGGAGATATCGCACTCACACTCATACAACCTTGACCTTTAATCTTTTGACCTTGCTGACCTAATCAATTCTTCGTCCCTTCATGCTGTATCACTGATAAAGGTTTGGCTGAAATCCGTTGATGAGCTCAGGAGACATCGCACCCACAAGGATAATGTAAGTTGACTCCATATGGCCTTGACCTTTGACCCATTAACCATACTGACCTAATTAGTTCATCATCTCCTCATACTGCATCACTGACAAGAGATTGAAGGAAATCCGTTGACGGGTTCAGGAGATATCGCTGCCAGAGTATTGCTATGGATGCATGGACCCGTGCATGCAGCACGCATGGACAGACAGACCAATCACTTAATGCCTCCTCCACCATAGGTGGGTGAAGGGATAAATATTCGCTGCTGGAGTGAAGCAGTTAAGTACAGGAAGAAGCACAGCTGACCCCTTCATAAAAGATACCATATTTTGTGCTTTACTAATTGTTTCCAAAAGACAGTTTTATTTAGCTACTGGCAGATAATCTTTAGTGAATAGAAGTAATGGAACAATCCAACCCCTCCAATTTGAAGAAATCTCACTTCATCCATCTTGCTGTTAACCAGGCGATTAATCAGCATTGCAGAGCACACAACTATTACAAGTATTATTATTATTGCTATTGTTATAATTTTTATAGTTATTATTATTATTATTATTATTATTATTATTATTGTTATTATTATTATTGTTATTATCATTATTATTATGATGATGATGATGATGATGATGATGATGATGATGCAAGGCTTGGTGGTTGAGTTTGGGAGAGTAAGAAACGGAATCTAAAGGTGAATGTAGGGAAGAGTAAAGTAATGGTCTTTGACAGGGGTGAAGTCAGTGAATGTACAGAGAGGTTGGATGGTGAGGAATTGGAAAATGTGAGTACGTTTAACCCCTTAACCGCGGGGCGTCACTTTCGTGACGCTTGGGAGCAAGGGATCATACCGCGGGGCGTCGCTTTTGTGATTCTGTGTTATTTTGAATTCACCCGGGCTTTCAAGTGGGGGCTTGTATCATCTATCAGTACTGACAATGTCCAACACTAGTCAGCACTCCTAATCTCATCTGTACTCCCATCCATTGTTGACAATTTAGCCATTTCTCCCCGTTCTTGACTCCCCTCCCTACCCCCCCCTCCATTACCCTATCCTCTCGCCTGCCCGGCCATGCTACGCTAAGTAAATCTTCCCTGGAATTTTTCACTGATTTCATCCATTGAAATAAGCCCTATGTCGTATTCTTATACCAAATAATATATACAAGAAAGAAATCAGGTAAGTGAGAGTGCCATACACCTGGAATTGGCTAATTATCACCTGACAACACCTCACGTGCACTCGTTCGCTAATTTTCGCTGTTTTTTTCCCCTTGAAATATGCCGTATAATCTATTTTCGTAATAAATATACATGTAAGGAGAGAAGGGAGAAGCCTAAGTGATATTTACATTCACCTGGAACTACCTAATTTATAATGTATTGTCTAGATTTCCTGCCAATCATATCAGTGCTACACAAAGCTGTTTCAAGATTTAACATTGGTAGCTCTGATTATATATCTCCTAAGTAGGCCTCTAATCTATTTTCGTAATAAATATACATGTAAGGAGGGAAGGGAGAAGCCTAAATGATATTTACATTCACCTGGAACTACCAAATTTATAATGTATTGTCTAGATTTCCTGCCAATCATATCAGTGCTAGACTTAGCTGTTTTAAGAAGTAATATTGGTAACTCTGAATAACCCCTAAAGCAGGCCTCTAGGCTGGCTGGCCTGGCCCCTGCGTTATCAGTGTACTCTCATCTTCCGAAGTGAGAGGACGTATGTTTCATCTTGCTGACTTCAAGGCCTTTTTTCACCCCCATGCAAATAGCTCTGTGACCTTTACCCCCTACTAAACCTCGTGTGGAAAGAGGTAAAGGGCTGACAATTGATAAAAGAGTGACTACGATCTTTCTATTGAGTAAAACAGTGCAAGTGGAATTGTAAATAATGTGTAAATAATGTGTAAACAGCAAGTGAAAGTAATGAATGTAAATATACGTGAACAATGGAAAATAGTTTTATAAGTTATTTCAAGTGACAGTGCACAACACAGTGTAAATAAAATAGAAATGTAAATAACGTAAATAAAATAGAGAACGTAAATAGAAATGTAAATGAGTAGTATTATAAGAATACGAGTATATACCCTAGGAGTAATGAAAGTGAAAGTTTCACTCTAGCATGTCTCAATGCTATGAGTTATGAGAGTGAAGATGAAAGTGACATTCACTCTCAATGCCAGTATACAGGAGGAGAAAGTGAATGCTACGTATTTTACTGAAAGAAATTGAATCTCTACAGTGACAATAAACTAATACTACTGAAGGAAACTTATGGATAAAGACTGTAGATATATATAAGTGTTATATAGTAATAGAAATATAAAGTGTGAGGGGTTTTATGAATAATAAATGACAGACTACCATGAGCGAACTAGTGCCAGTGCGACGATCAGACGCGCTCGTAATTTCCATTGCTTTCACAGTGTTTTTTTTTTTTAGTATGGATCCCAAACTACTTGAAAATTGTAGAATAGTGTTTATAGTGTTTGTATCTGGCTGTGGTAATCATATTACGGGTTGTCGGGAAGTGTAAAGTGGAGACTTCGTTACCCTACTTCAGAGGTCTCCACAAGTCCTACGGTAACCGACGAAGGCTCAACAATCATTCCAGGAGAAAGCTGAAGGTATGTGCCATAAGCATATGTAATTTTATTATTCTAGGACTAATAACTGATTTTTGGCAAATATTTTTTGAGAGTCTGTCGGAGCCCAAATAACCCCGCGGCACACGCAAGTCATTGGTAAACAAGCCCGCGGTGTAGGGGTTAAGTACTTGGGTAGTATGATGAGTAAGGATGGAGGTTTGGAGAATGAAGTGCTTGAAAGGGTACAGCAGGGAAGAAAGGTTGCTGGTTCCTTGAAAGCAGTGATAAGAAACAGGAAAGTGAGCATGGAAGTGAAAAAGTTACTACATGACAGTATTGTTATACCAACTCTAACGTATGGAAGTGAAGCTTGGACGTTGTTGGAAGGACACAAGTCAAGAGTGAGAGCAGTGGAAATTAGTTATTTAAGAGGAGCCTATGGAGTCACATGGAGAGACAGGCTGACAAATGAGGATATAAAGGAGCGTTGTGGTGTGGATGTGATAGGAAGCGTTAGGAGGAATACACTGAGGTGGTTTGGCCATGTGGAGAGGATGGAGGGTGAAAGACTAACGAAGAGAGTGTATGGGAGTGAGGTGGAGGGGGGGAGAGGGAGGGGGAGGCCGAGGATGAGATGGAGGGATGGGGTGGAGAGGTATATGAGAGAGGGGGGTGTGAGTTGGGTGTGAGTTGGGAGCAGGTCAGTGAAAGGCGGGGGACAGGGCGACGTGGAGGCAGTTTGTTTGTGGCCACCCCGAACGGGATTGAGGCGTCTGGCAATAGATAGATTATTATTATTATTATTATTATTATTATTATTATTATTATTATTACCACTACTACTACTACTACTACTACTACTACTACTGCTGCTGCTACTACTATTAGCAGTAGTAGTAGTAGTAGTCGTAGTAGCAATAGTAGTAGTAGCAGATGTAGTAGTAGTTGCTAATCCCAGGTTCATTTGAACATTAACCCAGTGGACTGCAAGCTGAAGTTTTTCCTCTCCTGCAAGCCATTAGCTTCCTTTCGGGAGATAGGGATGTATGTAAGAGACATTTGTATAACCAGTCAGCGGAGCTATCCGACTGAATCAGTGTCACCCCATAATGGTGTCCTCTCCGGCAACACCATAGCAGCAAATGCTGTTTATGCTGGATACATCTAACTCCAGTAGTTCGATAAGTTTCTGCCAAACTAATAGATTATATAGTGGTAACAAGAATAGAATAAATTGCATCATCTGGCTAAACTAGTTAAGGTGCGTAAAATCGTCTGAAGAACAAAAATAAAAGAAATAATATAAGTAGCTTTAAAAAGTAAACCAATGAAACTATGGATGAGTCGAGACGGTTTTATTTAACTACTGCCGTTGAAATGGTTTTGCCTGATGGAATAATGCCTCTCCCGCTGCTTGAGTCATCGTTGCATGAAATTCTATAATCCTTAGTTATGGGGCAGAAATGAGTTATCATAGTTACAATATTTGGTTTGTTTTCGTGTGAAGAACAGGGCCACTTAAACATCTTAAATGTTAGGCTATGGTTGCATGATCTTTATTTATGAGGTAGGCATGAATCTCGCTGAACAGTAGTCAAATCAACCCTCCAGTCAACTTATATTTTGCCATCAACTGAGCAGAAAGTTTTTTTTTTTTTATGTGAGGAAGAAGGAACCAAAGGCAAAGGGCCCGCAAAATTGTTCCTACCAAGAGAAAAACAAAATACAAGAGAGAGACAAATTCAAAATCCGATCATTTTGAGATGCCTGGACACACTGCGTTTGAAAGACTGGAGATCATAGAAAGCAGGAAATGCAGACAGAGGGAGACAGTTCCAGAGCTGACCTGTTGCAGAAATGAAGGACTGGGAGTAACGGTTAACTCTTGCATTAGAAAGTTGAACAGAAAAGGGATGAGAGTTTGCTGCTAGACGGGTGCTACGCACACATCACAGAGGTGGAGGAATGCAAGCAGACAGTTCAGAGGAGCAGTGACCATTGAAGTCGCGATAGAAAAGAGATAAAGATGCAACAGTGCGGCGAAGAGACAGAAGTTGAAGGGAGTCAGTAAGAGGAGGAGAGTTAATGAGGAGAAAGCCTTTGACGCCACCCTATTGAGAAGAGCTGTGTGTGGGGAGCCTCCCCACACATGAGAGTTGTACTCCACGCAGGGGCTGATAAAACCCCTGTGTAGAGTCAACAATTGTACAGGGGTAAAGAAGGAACGGAGTCAGCTTAGCACACCCAATCTCTTGGAAGCAGATTTTACAAGAGATGTAATATGATCTTTCCAAGATAAGTCCCAGGTAAATGAAACCCCAAGCATGTTCAAGGATGATGCAGGATTAAGCTGAATATTATTAAACATTAGTGGGTATACCTGTTGAAGATTTTGTCGGGTTTATACAGTAGGTGCAAAAACTGAGTCTTTGATGCATTAAAAACAACCAGATTATTTTTATCCCAGTCAGAGATACGAGCCAAGTCAGACATTAGGTGTGCCATAGCCTCATCCCTTGTTTATTAAAGTAACTGCTAAGATGGACGTTGCGGGAATCGAATGGAAAGGTGAATGATGGAGTCATAAGCATATGAGTGGATAGGGTTAGATGTATGGCTTAGATGGTCATTGATGAATAAAAGGAAGAGAGTTGGTGATAGGACAGAGCCCTGAGGAACACCACTGTTAATAGATCTAGGAGAAGAACGATGCCCGTCTACAACAGCAGTTATAGAACGACCAGAAAGGAAGCTAGAGATGAAGGCACAGATAGAAGGATAGAAACCGCAAGAGGACAGTTTGGAAATTAAAGATTTATGCCAGACTCGATCGACAGACTTTGAGATGTCAAGTGCAATGGCAAAGCTTTCGCCAAAGTCCCGAAAGGAGGAGGACCAGGCGTCTGAAAGGGAGGTGAGAAGATCGCCTGTGGAGCGTCCCTGACGGAACCCATACTGTCGATCAGAAAGAAGGTTGTGATAGGAAAGACGCTTTAAAATTTTTCTATTAAGAATAGACTCGAAAACTTTTGAGATACAGGATGTTAAAGCCAATGGACGATAAAGAGGGTTGGGAATGGTCACCCTTCTTTGGGACTGGCTGAATGAGAGCAAACTTCCAGCAAGAAGGAAAGGTACAAGTTGATAGACAAAGGCAGGGTGTAAGCACAGAAGCACAGTTCTCGAGAACAACAGGAGGGACTCCATCAGGCCCATATGCCTTATTAGTATTGAGGCCTGTGATGGCAGAAAATACATCAGCTGAAGAAATTTTAATGTCAGCCTTGAGGAAGTCGGAGGGGGGAAGTGATGGAGGAACAGCAACGGAAACGTCTAAGGCGGAATTAGAGGAGAAAGTCTGAGTGAAGAGATCTGCTTTATCAGTAGAAGAAATAGCTACAGAGCCATCAAAGTAGAAAAGAGGAGGGAAGGATGATGATATAAAGTTGTTAGAAAGGTTTTTGGCAAGGTGCTAGAAGGAGCGGGAAGAATTCGAGTTAGGGAGTTGAGAGCATTTAGTAAGGATGAAATTATTTTTAGCTGAACGAAGAACAGACTTAGCACGATTCTGGGCAGAAACGTATAAAAGATGTGATTCAGGGGTGGGTTGGCTCCGGTACCTTTTATAGGCCCTCTCCTTGTTGCGGACAGCATTAGAACAAGCGTGATTAAACCAAGGCTTTCGTGCATTAGTCAAAGGATATGAGAAAGGTTAGGTATCTTCGTCAGGCAAAAGTAAATGCGCTATAGGAGATACCTGGTAATAAATTAGTTAATGAAGGGTTTATTCAACCTATCCAGTTTGAAATCTCCTCTAAGCTAAAGGAAATCGCTTGTATTGAAGACATACATGGGTGAAAAACTAATGTTAACCATTCTATGTCAGAAAGTTTTCGCTTAAGCTGAATATAATCGCCAGGAGATGAAAAGAATAAATCAAAACGTCATGGGATACATGAGGTTAAACAGAGCAGTACTTCCACAAAATCAGTCGGCATCGTATAAGAACATACACGCTGATACTAGCACATTATTCTTGAATAAGACAGCCCTAGCCAGTATTCAGTATACATGGTGTTCATAGCACCGAAATGGTGACTCGCAAAGGTATGTCATTCGTGAGAGAACTGCTGAGTCTTATGGAATGAAACGAAGAGTCTAATCCCAGAATACGATAGTGTAGCCTCTTTTATCCAAAAATCATGGGACTTTCAAAGTTTCGTTTAATTGATTTTTTCGGATAAAAGATACTGTAATAATATGTAAGATAGAAGGGAACACTAGTGTGCTCACCTACCACCCATTTCTGGCGATGTCTAGCCCACCACCACCACCAGCACCCCAAAAGCCACTCAACTATCACGAAAACACGTAATGCACTATAGTGACTAAATATGTAACTGCGCTTTAGTAACTTTATTAGAAACTGTCAACTTAAATAAACTGTCACTCAAACTTAACGCTTCATCAAAACAGTTACGTAATTCACTGTAAACAATCTGAACAAATAAAGCAAGCATAAACTAACGCTAGTGGCGCAAAAAAAGCCCACCGTGTTTGAATTTTCGAATAGATTTCGGATTTTTGCTGTTAATCGAAATGAAAACGTTTCAGTAAGACTTACGGTTAATGGCATATTACGGTTAAAAGAATTTCGGATAAAAGAGACTCCACTGTACTTTAAAGAAAAAAGAAAATGAAAAGCATATATATAGATTTTTTTTTTTTTCTGAGGAATTATAATAGGATGGACAGTGGTCAAGAAAGAAGACATCTAGGAGAGAGAGAGAGAGAGAGAGAGAGAGAGAGAGAGAGAGAAGTAGTAGTAGTAGTAGTAGTAGTAGTAATAGTAGTAGTAGTAGTAGTAATAATAATAATAATAATAATAATAATAATAATAATAATGATTATTTTCACAAGCCGTTGTTATTCATATAGCAATATAAGTTATATATACAATAACAGTACAAAGTGTAGATGTGAAGATTATACCCTGTAGATATCAGTCTTAGGGAGTATAATACAAAGGTATATAACTGTACAATCACATATAAAAGTTCGTGGAGGTCCGTGTATGTGGACCTGTGCAGTTCCCACCCCTTTCTGGACGGCAAGGCTATATAACGACGTGCCAAGCAACACCCATACACACAGCAGAACTGTGACATTGATATAATAAAGTAAGAAAGGATTATGATTGTAAATCATGTGTTATTTGTAGTCATAATCAATTACATATTCAACGTTGTATGATATTATAAGAAAGTTAGAGCCCCTTCAGTGTCTAAGTTTTCATTTAGGGAGTAAGCAGTGACGACGGTAGTGCAGGTTGGGATGCATTCGAATCGTTTCGAAAATTTGCTTCGTATCCAGATGGATAATGTTGTATACCATTAAGAGCTAAACACACACAGTATCTACCATTAACGTTGTTTAGCATATCTTCGTCATATACTCCTCCAAAAATTCAATGAAAACCAAACCTGTATAATAGGAAATAAAACATTCTAAGTAGACCAAGACGCGAAACAATAAGCAGTGAAGCAGTCTGAGTTGGCCAAATTCAATGGAACAACCCCGAGTCTAAGGCAACACTACTGAAAGAAAAACAAGCAGCAAGGAAAAAACTTTTAATGTAATATCTACAGGAAACTATTGAAGTAGGTCAATACTTTCCTATAGTTATTTCGTGAACAGTTTCTTACCTGCTTCGCATTTTTTCTTTCAGTAGCGTTGCCTTAAGAGGCTTTCAAACATTCAGGAGTCGGACAAAGAATCACTGCGAGTTGCTACTCTTGAGACACTCTGCACCCTACTCCTGACAATTCCTCTATAGTCCTATGGACTCTCGCCACTGTCTCGGAACTCCTCGCACACTCCTGATGTTTTTAACATGTTCAAAATTTTCCAAGAACTGCTATGAATGTTTTTAACTCCTAGCGCGCACCTAAGGTGTTCGTGACCACTCTTAGCGATTCTTTGCGACTCATAGCTACTCTCAACAGATTCTTGTACCAAAAAACCTTGACGAGTTGCTAAGAATCGTTGTGAGTAACAAAGAGTAGCTAGAAGTCGCTACGAGTTGGTAAGGGTAGCAAGGAGTCATCCAAGAGAAGGTAGGAGTTTCATAGGAGTGCTCAAAAGTTTCAATTCGCTTCATCCACGAGTTACGAAGAGTAGCTAGGAATTATCTTTGAGTCACTATGAATATGTCAAGAGTATGGTCAAAGTGCGGTAGGAGTCACTGCAAGTTTGCTGGGAGTCGGTGACTTGGTTTTGAGGAGCCAGGTGTCATCATATAGCAGGCAGATAAAAAACAAAACAGTGCCTGCCAAGATAGGTCCAGCAGCAGTACACCATGGCAGCACCACGATCCAGCAAGGTACCAGCATCCATCATTGTTGGTGAAGAGCCACCATCTGAACAGCCATTGCTCGCAGGGGAAGATGACCTGGCCCAGGAGCCACTGCCCATTGCTTCCCTGCCATGAGATCCCCTGCTACAGGAACCGCATGATTCAGATGACCAGGACCTGCCCCCGGCTTGCGTCCTTGGCGCAAAGAAGAAGAAAAAATTGATGAGAGTATTGTTCAATGAGGCTACAGAGGTGGAGCTGGGTGAGTAGTAACAGCAACACCCGTGCGTCTTTGACAAGGGCCTGAAGTCCTATAAGAAGGTGGCCATGAAGAAACGTTTGTTGGAGGAGAAGGGTTGATCTCTGGATCCCCCAGTATTAGGTGAGATAATAATTTTGGCCTTATTATCATATATGTGAATATGTTATTATGCATTGTACCTTGCCATGATAGCCGTATTTTATAGGCTATGTTTGGAGTTATATATTGTCTTTCACTGTGAATCCTGTCATTGTATATCCTATGCTTGTTAACATTTTATTAATGAGCGTATACGCATGACCAGTATTTTTACACCCAGGTCCAGAGCTTTCCATATGGTTTACCGGGATGAGAAGTCGTTACGGGAAGCTGACAGAGGGGAATAAAAGAGTGGGAAAGGCACAGTCGACCCAAGTAAATTGACTGAGAGGGATTGATGGAACTCAAAACGTTTGCCTTCCTGGGGTCACACATTATCCGTTGCCCCAGTCGACAGAGAGCCAAGGTATGCATAATGAATGAAATGATCCATGTAATGATACAATCTTTATTATCCAAAGCACATAAGGTATATGACAGTACGCCCAACCCTATTCACTGTTGGAAAACATGTACCTGTCTACACACACACACACACACACACACACACACACACACACACACACACATAACTGCACATGAAATATCTATCTATCCATATACCTAGGCTGCTTCCCCCAAGGAAAGGGAGGCAGCCGAGACAGGACGACACACTCCCCATTTACTCATCCATTCAAACACATTCATTTGCATCTTAGCCCCAAAGGGGAGAACGGACAGATCCTCACCGCACCACACCGCACAAGGGTCAACTGCGCAATGCAATCAGTGACATCCGCAGCAGGGCCCGACAGCAGAGCTGGTTTACCCCTGCCACATCATAACAGACCCATCCCCTTACCCGCACCTGACCTGACTAGCTAATCAGATCAAATGTGGGAGAATATCCCCTCAGGGCTGTGTCATCACTTATTCATTCACAATTTCTCTCCATTTATTTCTGTCATGCACAGCCACTCTTCCTTGCTCAACAGACATCCCTCTTGCATCCAGTGCTCTCTTCACACTGTCCATCCATGCTATTCGTGGTCTTCCTCTCAGCCTTACACCTCTCACATCAGATCTAGTTATCTTCTTCACCAATCGCTCATTATCCATTCTCTCCATATGCCCAAACCATCGCAACACTCTCTGCTCAACTCTACCAACCATCTCCCGAACAACTCCAGTTCTCCTTCGCACTTCATCATTTCGCACTCGATCCATACGCGTCACTCCACACATACTCCTCAGACATCTCATCTCCATTACATTCAAACTTTTCCTCTCTGCTACACTCATATTCCATGGTTCAGCCCCATACAACGCAGTCGGTACCACAACACTCTCATACAGTCTTCTCTTTACATCCATTCTAAGCGAACGACATCTAAACACTTTTTTCATTCCTCCCAGCACCTTTCCTACTTCATTTATTCTAAACTTCACTTCTGCATCTATTCTTCCATCCACAGCAACATGTGACCCTAGATATTTAAAACACTCTACCTCCTCAAGCAACTCGCCATTCAAAACTATATTCATCCCCCTACCATCTACATGAATATCCTATAATACGCATAGTACATTAGATAAACATTATGCTTTCAACATTTCAGTTCCCACAGCAGACGGTGGAGTCCCAAAGCAGCAGCAGCCACCTCAGCCATGTAGACCTGTCGAGTGATGAGGAGTCAATTGACGACTCTGCAGGTTTGCAATCTGGAGCCTCCTAACCACCGTCCCATGCCTCCTGCCTTGCCTCTAGCAAGACCAAGAAGAGGAAGTCGTCAGACGAGACTGATACATTGCTGGAAAAGGTAACAAAATACATAAAGATCATTAGTTTACATAGAATGAATGACAGGGGCATGTGGAGTCACAAGGAGAGACAGACTGACAAATCAGGAAGTGAAGGAGTGTTATGGTGTTGAAAGGAATGTGATAGGAAGCGTTAGGAGATACACACTGAGGTGGTTTGGCCATGTGGAGAGGATGGAGTGTGGGAGACTGACAAGGAGAGTGTATGTGAGTGAGGTGGAGGGGAGGAGAGGGAGGGGGAGGCCAAGAATGAGATGGAGGGATGGAGTGGAGAGGCATATGAGAGAGGGGGGTGTAAGCTGGGAGCAGGGCTATGACATGGCAGGGGACAGGGTGACATGGAGGCGATTTGTTTGTGGCCACCCCTTATGTGACTGAGGCGTCTGACAATAGATAGATGGATAGAATGAATACAACCTATAGTCTGGTCTTAATGTTGTGTAGGCACTAGCTGTATGGTATGGAGTGTTTGTTTTTTATTAATCCTACCTCTTTCTTATTTTTCCTACCACATTCGTAATAATTTCCCATTGCAGTTGTTGAGCAAAGCAGAGGAGAATCGGGAGCTGAGGAAGAGGGTCAATGATGCGACACACCCTTTGAACTCGTATCACGAGAAGATCTAGCAGTGGCTCAGCTACCTGGGGTGTGGGTTGACGAGATTACATCCACCACTCTGGGATCGTTTCGCCTCCTCCACCATGAATCTGTTCTGCCAACTCCAGGCGGAGACCATTCACTTGACCGAGACAGGCCCCATTCAAGATTCTCCCCATGAACCACAGGATAGTCAGGCATCAGTGCCCCAAGCCCCTGTCCCAACTTGGACAACTCGGGCCCCCCAAGCCCCTCAAGCAAGACAGCCACTTGCCCCAGTCTGGTCAACTGGCTACCATCCTCCAAGCCATCGTCCACCAACTTTCAATCAGATGTGGGCGTCACCGATGCCTACATATGGGGGAATGCCTGAAATGGTAGGCCTACCATCTGGCACACCACAAACCCCGGGAAACTTGTCAAACATGTCCATGACCTTCTTCCTAGGCCCTGCCACACCTTCACCATGTCCATGACCTCCTTCCTAGGCCTTGCCACACCTTCACCCAAGCCACCTCCTAACACCCCCACGACCTTATCTACGCCATAATGAGAAGAATGACTATTGAATAAGGAATTTGATGTGTATATTACTTCATGTATATCTATATTTTTGTTATGACAAGTTATATATCATTTAATGAATGCAGTGTATAAACGAAATAGCTTTTATTTTCTAACCTTATATCATGTTGTCCTATCAAGGTACACTTCCCTGGGGGGAACTGTAGTAGTCCTTAAGGTAATTCTGAAAGGTTTTGCCTTGAGTACTTGATGTATTTCGTCTCAGTGCCTCTAATATAGCTAGTGTATCTCCATCCCTCCATGCTCCAAGTGTCAACATATGGGAGTCAGGGTCTTCTTCATCCATGATGCCAGCATGTTGGCCACAGTACCTAATCCTCATGATGTTGTGAATGCAGCAACATGCAAGTACTACAGCCTCAACTCTCTTGGGGTGGAGAGGTATTGTTGTGAGGAGACATCTGAATCTGTAAAATAATGAAATAAGAAAAATTAAAAAAAAAATGGCCTATTTTTGTTTTTGGGTCAGTCCAAAAAAGAAATTATTAGACACAGATTACAACAACTATTGAGGTATTTACCTGCTGGCCATAATTCCAAGGCATTCTCAACCACACGTCGTGCTCTGGACAGTCGATAATTATAGATGTGCTGTTGTCTGGTATTATTACAATCTGGGAAGGACTTCATCATCCATGGCCTAAGTGTGAAGGCATCATCGCCAATCACGAAGAATGGTACTGGTGTGTAATCATCAGGGAGAGGCTCAGGTTCAGGCAGGCCAAGGGTGTTACTTTCCAGAGCTTCCATGAGTGCAGTGGCAAAAAAAATTCCAGCGTCAGAAGAACATCCATTTTTACCAATATCAACGTACAGGAATTTGTAGTCCGCATCCACCAACGCCAAGAGCACAATGGAGTGGAATCCCTTGTAGTTGTAGTAGTGGGATCCACCACTGGCGGGGGCACCTGACTGCAATATGCTTGCCGTCCAAGGCACCGACTGCATGGTGGAAATTCCACTTGTTGGAGAAAAGGGACGCCACCTCCTTCCACTGTTCCAGCATTGTGAGGCAGGCCAGGACATCTTTCAGGTACTCTGCAATGATGGTCTCGCAGGTCTCTGTTATGATTAGTGTGAGGGTATTGTGGGCCACTCTGAAGCCATATGAAAAGGTTTTGTAGCTATCTCCAGTCGCCAGGTAGCATAGAGTGATGACCAACCTCAGCCCAGGTGATAATGACTTCCTCCAGAAGGTGTCCTGCTTCTCATTATGGGAACCAACCCTCTCCAATAGTTCCACGAACATGTTGTCATCCACTTGAAGAAAATTCCTGAAGCTATGGGAGTCCTCTAATTTAAACTCCTCAATAAGTTTCTCGTACTGACCATACATAGGCTGTCGTAGCAGCCATAACCTACTCCAAAGGGTTCACCTCTTTTGTTTCCTTTTCTTCTTCTCAAGTAACAGCCTACTTATTGCCACATTGATGTCTGCTGCTTCACATACCAAATCCACCTGCAGCTTCAATACAGTAGTTTCAATTTGCGGGCACCTCCAGCCATGGTCGTTGAGGATACTTAGGTCTATGCAGAATGCAAGTTCGCTATTGAATGAGTAGTCCATCTACATCACATCCTTTTTATATTTATGCCCGACACTCCTGACAAACTTGCATCAAATTCTTGATGGTTGTAGCACACTCATAACTACTCTAGTGAGGGTCTTAGCCACTCCTACCTACTCCTAGCTACTCATGGCTACTCATAGTCCTTTACGGACCATTTGGTTCGGCAATGCGTAGTGACTCTCAGCTACTCATAGCACCACTCTAGGAAACTCGTAGCAATGAGTAAGCTATGCATAGCTACTTGTACTGCTCACCTAGCGCACTCCTAGATTGCTGGATTCTTGGCCAAATTGACAAGAATCCACGAGGAGTTTGAACTCTTGGTGACTTTACCCAACTCTTGAATGTGTGAAAGCCCCCCTAGACTCGGGGCTATTCCATAACCACTTTGGCCAACTCAGACTGCTTCACTGCTCATTGTTTTGGGTCTTGGTCTACTCAGAATGTTTTATTTCCTATTATTCAGATATCGTTTTCAGTGGATATATGGAGGAATATAATTATGACGAAGATATGCTAAATAACGTTAATGGTTGATACCGTATGGGTTGAGCTCTTAATGCTTTACAACATTATTCATGTGGATAAAAAACAAATTTTCTAAATAATTCGAATGCATCTCGACCTGCACTACCGTCGTCACTGCCCACTTCCTTAATTAAAACTTAGACACTGAAGGAGTTTTAACTTTCATATCATTATAGAACACTGAAAATGTAAATGATTGTGGCTTCCGATAACACATGATTGACAAACATAATCCTTGCTTACTTTATTACATCAACGTCACAGTTCTGCCTTGTGTATGGGTGTGTGCGTTGTCACGTCGTTATACAGACTCGCCATCTAGAAAGGGGTGGGGACTTCATTGGCCATACACACACGGACCTCCACGAACTTTTATGAGTGTCTGTACAGATATCAATATACTAAACGTCATTACATTTTCTATTTAAAAATGTTGTGTCTGTGAATTTTTACATATTTTTGCAACATATTTTACTAGTTTATTATCATTGAGAGAAAAGGGGGGGGAGGTGAAGTTGAATGAACTAAAGAGCAGGAAGCAGATAACAAAAGGATGAAATTGATTTCGCTATTGTATAATTAAGCCTCACATCCACGGCTCTATTGAAAAAATAAATAAATTAAAACAGATCAAATTAGCACATGTCAGAGTCAGAAGTATTTGAGTATCAGTTTGGATTCAACGCCACAGAACTACCACAGTTTTCAGACCACCGATACTCAGTTATCCAACCCATTCATAATGAAACCCAAACTATTTTCATGGCAATAAAGGTAGGGGAAAATATTGCAAGATACAGTAAACTGAAGAAAAAAATAGAATACTTGCCAGCAGAGTGCGGTAAACAGTACAATGGTCGGTACAACTGTGGTGTCTTACTCCAGCCAGTGCTAAACTATTTCACTCTGTTGACAGTGAGTGTAAGAGTCAAAGAGTGTTAATGCTGTTCCCACTCTTCTCATTGACGGAAAATTGTGATTATATTACGTAATCCAATGAAAGTGGAACGACTTTTACTTTTAGCTAAGTGTGAGTCATAGGATCATTAGCATTAATAATGTCACCTCATCATAACTGTAGTTTTCTGTGCCAGCTAACACCAAACTATTATTCAGACGGGACGGCGTGTTGGAACAAAATTTAACATTGCGGTTGTTATCTCCCAGTGTCGGGACAGTTCTATAATTCTATTCCACGTAACGCCAGACGATTAGATGTAGCTAAGTGTGTCATAGGAACCTGATAGTTAATAGTAACCATCATGAGTGTAATAAAAGAGCAAATTACTTCCAAGAAAAACTAATACTGTTGGTTTTAAAGTGTAACGAACTAATTGCATATAGCAGTTTCCCCACTGTTATTTGATGGGACTAAACTGCATAGGTACTGTACGTCATGCTGGACAGTGTGTGTGTGTGTGTGTTAGAGAGAGAGAGAGAGCATATGACAACATAAGAAGAGACGATAACTGCAGTTGGCCAGTTGACCTATGATTAAACAAATAGAAAAGGTCAAGGATGGCAAAGAAGTTGGCAGTCCTTCACCCACCATACCCTCCAGCAGAAACTGACAAGAAAAAGTCAGAAGGAACACCACACAGTATGGAAAAACTGGCATGGACATTCATAGGAAAGTGTGAAAAAAGAAAAAGGACTATAGTGTTGAAACTTAGAAAAGAGAATCAGACAGTACCGGTTAATAGATTCTTTATATATATATATATATATATATATATATATATATATATCCAGCCTTTACTTGTCCTATGCTTATCTACTCTATGCTTGAAATTCAATGGTTAGGGCACCAACAATTTCAATAGGTAGAATAATCCCTTCATCCACTAATCTAATGCCAAACAATATCTACCTGTTTCCTCACTGAAGAGGAATTTATCCAGCTTGAAACGATTACTTCTATTTCCCTCTTGTATGCCTACTTTAAGTACGTTGCTATAACTGTAGCGCACGACTCTGAGGTTGTCATTATCATACCCTGGGAGCCTACCTATCAACAGTGCATCCGATTCCGTATCATTATTCACGAATCATACAATACATGAATATATTTTGCACGAATATCATACACGAACATATTATACACGAATCACACGCATATCATAATTATACACGAAATCAGTAGCACTGTTGACAGGTAGGTTGCTAGGGTTCGGTAATGAGAATCTCAGATGCATTCGCCACGACTATAATATCTCCCTTATTTATTCCCTTCATCCATGTAAACACCTCGATTCTCCCCGTACTCTTCACCATTCTAGTAACTGCAAACTTAGTCTTTTGAGTCTGTCTATATATGAAAGGTTTTCTCTGTGCATTTTCTAACGAATTAATATCCACTCTGTTGTACGGACAACAAAATTGCACTGTATAGTCTAAATGTGGCCCTACTAATGCTTGACAGTATTACTTTTGATGTCCTATTACTCACACCTAGTGAAATAAATCCCAAGACCCTGTTTGCTTTATTTCTTGCATTAATCCAGTGTTGCCTTGGTCTTGTTGTCTTTACTAACCATGACTACCAGATCTCTCTCCCATTCTGAGTTAATCATTTCTTTGTTATCTAAGTTGTATTTTGTATCTCCGATTGCCTGGTCCATCTCAGGCACTTTATATTTTCCCATGCTGAATTATTCCCTTTGCCATTTTTTAGACCATTTGCACAATATATCGAAGTCCTTTTGTAGGTTAACGCAGTCGTCAGTTGACTTCATGATACGTTCATTTTTTGTGTCATCGGCAGATTTGCAAATACTGTTAGTGATCCCTAAGTCTCGATCACTTATATATAAAATAAATGATATGAGACCCAGCACTGATCCCTATGGTAACCCACCAGTATCCTCAGTCAGACTTAGCACCATTTATTAAAACTTTCTGATTCGTCCCTTCAGCCAGGATTGTATCCATTTAAAGATGTCACTGTCCCTGCTGTGTGCTTGAACCTGCCTAACTAATCTTTGACGTAGGATCCTATCAATAGCTATACTAAAGTCCTGAAATATGATACGAGTATCGTAAGCTTTATCATTATCTACAGTCTCATAGACCTCTGAGAAGACTGACAATAAGTATGTGAGGCAGGATCATCCTTGCATGAATCTGTGCTTAAAATTATGAGATTAAATCTTTCTAAGTGCTTCATAATTTTATTTGCTATAATAGACTCTAGCATTTTTACCCTCCACCTGTCAATGTCAGACGAGGGTACTGTTATCACTGGGATCAGCAACAATATTTGGCATTGAGATTTTGTTTTTGGATGAGAACTAAGAAAGTATTCACTATAGTCATGAAATTTCACATAGTTATGTGTCTTTTGGTGAGCTAGTGCCTTTCGAAAGGTAGAATTCTGTGTCTAAAGGAAGAAAAAAGAAAAGTAAAAAAAAAAAAATAATGTTCACAGAAACTTCATCACGACCTGCACAAAAAATCTGAGGGGCCCAATGCATTTTTCTCTGAAACTTTGCAACTGTTACACCTAGGAGGCAGAAATTGTATATGGCAAATGATTACATGAATATTTGATTACGTATGAAGTTTCATGACTGTACCTATATTGTAATCATAAAAAAATGGTTGTCTAAATGAAAAAAAAGAAAAAAAGCACGAGTCATAATTTCATCAAATCTGCTCATAACTTCATTATTACCATGGATAAACTACGGATTTTTTAAAGGTTTAATGTCTCTGTTATACAAGGGGTGGGGATGACCGCCGTTATGCGCTCGTGTAGGTGTGCAGGGAATTGGGGGGGGTGGGGTGCTTTGTCAGGAGAAGGGGTTGCAACAGCATAGCATTGCCTTTGTTTCCTGCTGCTGACGTCAGACTTATAGGATGATAATTCGATGCATCTGATTTATCACTCTTTTAAAAAATGGGTAATATATTTTCGGTCTTTCACGCCGCTAGAACTTCTTCCGAACACAAAGAATCATTATATACCGGTACCATTGTAAGTGGCTGACATAATTTTTCCCTGGTTTCCTTTATAATTTTTGGATACATATCGCCGAGACATGATGATTTTTGAGGCTTTGGCTTATTTCTTTCCTTCAGTGCTTCCTCTTTACTAATGGTTATATTTGTAAGCATATTGTCCGTAGTATCATCGTAAATGTTTGTTACTTGAGGGACCAGGTCCAGGTTTTCCTTGGTAAATACCATACGAAATCATTATTTAGGATACAGCACATTCCTTTCTCTGCACTTGTGATGTTACCTGATTCTGTTCTGAAAGATCCTATCCTATGTTCATTTGTCGTACGGAACATTTGATACCTTGATGTTTTCTTTCGATTCTCAAGCAACCCTAATTTAATAACCACGCATTGCTTTCCGTATCTCTCTCGTTACTTTGCTATTCTAAATAGAGTAACGGTTTCGTATGTGCTCCTTTCCCATTTTTTTATTCTAAATATTCCCACCTTTGGCCGATGTGAAATTATAGTCTGTTGATTAACCGTCTCGGTTGTGCATTATTCGCTCTAAAAGCTTATGAAGCTATACATATAACTATACATACATGTACATACATACATACATATATATATATATATATATATATATATATATATATATATATATATATATATATATATATATATATCTATATATATCTATATATATCTATATATATATATATATATATATATATATATATATATATATATATATCATCAGCCGTTTGAGTGTCCACTGCAGGACCAGCCTATCCCGATCGAAGTGGGGACGATACAGCCTATGTATCTCTACCAATTGAATTACTGTAGGCTGTCTAGTAGAGATTGTATGTAGGGTGAGAAGTGCTTGTAAGTGTGATTGAAGTGTGAAGTGGCTTCGGATTTGTGTGTAATCTGAACCAAGTGTAATCGGCCTGCACAAACCGACTGGGTGCAAGCATTCATTGTAGTACGCAACACTGGTTCAACCACAGCACCCCATATGTCCACCAAAGCAGTGCGTGGCCAGAAGAACGCTCCCAAAGTTGATTACCCTGGTGGAGTGTGAATCCTCATGCTCCCATGTACAAAAACGCACACTGCACAACTGTACCACAGAGGTTCCACACACACACACACACACACACACACACACACACACATATATATATATATATATATATATATATATATATATATATATATATATATATATATATATATATATATATATATATATTGTTATATTGTTCAGACACGGACACAGGTGTCGGACTTTGCCCTTGCCCTGTGACCTTTACTTTTGACTGGCTCTCAAATCTGAATGCCGTTGTTCGTACCTGACCCTTAATCATTCCGCCAACTCTGGTTTAGATCAAATAATATTTGTTTAAGTTGACATAGCCTTGAAACTTTTCCTTTGACATTTCCCTGTGACTTTAGCCTTTGACTAATTATTCTCAAATCGAATCCCTTTATTCATGCCTTACGTTCATCATTTCTACAATGTCTGGACTAAATTAGAAAGAGTTTGCTAGCGTTGTTTTGTTGTCTTATTCTGGTAACCAAAGACTTACTTATCCTTGTAGTGCTTAGTCATCTTACTAGTTATCCTCCTATCTTTTTTGTTTTTTTCTCATGTGTCTAAGAGTGTTGTTTTAGGTAGGCTACTCTCTCTTTCTCTCTCTCTCTCTCTCTGCTGTGGATAGTGAACCTTTCACATAAAATTTTCAATAAATCATTAACTGAAGGTAGTGTACCTAAACGATAAATGCATGCTAGTGTATGACCTTTTAAAAAGACAATACAAAATAACGCACCACAAATTACTGCCTGAATACCCAAACTCTAGTAATCAGGAAAACCTTGGAAAAGCTCGTTAGAAAGAAAATTACCTTATTCCTTCAAAAGTATAATCTTACAAATGAAAATCAGCACGAGTTCTTTAACCCACTGCGTCCCGTTGATGTATGGATACGTCACCATGTTTTGTCACGGTGACACCCGATGACGTATCCATATGTTTTGCAATTGCGAGGGCCATCATTTACACAGTTTTCAAGTTTCACAGGTGATTTTTGGTAGGCTTATTTGGGAGACCATCCTCTATCTGCCTTCACGTGGGAATTCTGCCTGGCCCCACATGACCCCCTCCCCCCTGCATGCAATATTCTCAGCAACTCACCTGTTAGTGGTGACCTGGCCAGTAGACATGTGCCATGGTCTCTCCAATGATGAAATTCAAGGCGAAAGTGATTCCTGAGGTGGAGTACAAAGGAAGAAACAAGCAGAAGTGACGAAGTGGTAACGTTGTAAAAGAAGGTGCCATATGTTGATGTGTTTGGTAAGTGAACAACACTTATATCGCCTATATTATTGTGTGAAAACCAATATACTCTTGTACGACATATAAATTCGTACCAAATAAATAAGTATGTAACCATTATGAGTGGCTTGGAGTAATTACCACTCCCATAGAAAATGTCTTCTCTGGAGCCTGGCCTGAGAGAACATGGTACCAAGGTGAGGGTACTGTTACTTGTACCATATTTCTAAACTCAACCGAGCACTTCCTCTCAGATTTTTCGATGTTTCTCATAAAAAGTGGGGATTTTAGCCAGAAAAACTTTCTGAAAATCTGCTGGGATTGGGGGTGGTCATTGGTGAAAAATTTGCAAGGATGCGGTGGGTTAATAAAACATGATGGCTTGAAAACTATCTAGAATAAGAAACACACATATCTCATAACTGGGATAATAAGATGCCATTGGATAACATCTACCTGGATTTCTAGAAAACATTTTATAAAGTCGCCGATCTAAGATTCCTATAAAAAAATAACTAACAATCCAAGCTTCTCTCTAACATATGTTAATGGCTGCTAATTGGCTAATGAACTGCAGGCTGTGGGTAGTGATGAATGGTAAATTATTAAACTGGTAAGATGTAAGTAGCACATTTCCTAAAGAGTCAGATCTATGACCAGTTCTTTTCACTACTTATATTAATGATCTAGAAAACTCAATCCCTTCTGATTTACTGTACTTAGCAGATGACTTGAAGATTGGAAACATAGTAATTACACAAGTAGACTGTGAAACTATACTGAATGGCATGAATAAGGTGATAAATTGAAATGAAAAATAGACTAGGATTGTGAAAAGTGTTAAGAATATATGAAATAGATGGGAAGTTGTTGAATGCTGTGAAGAGTATGTACGATGGTGCGAAGGCTGCAGTGCGTGTGGATGGTGAACTAAGTGAATTTTTCTCTTTGAAAGTTGGGTTGAAACAGAGATGTGTCATGTCTCCATGGTTGTTCAATCTGTACATGGATGGGGTAATAAAAGAGGTACAAGGTAGGGTAGTGGATGTTGGAGTGGCCCTGGTGAGAGAGGATAGTGTTTGGAAACTCCCTGTACTGTTGTTTGCAAATGATACCGTGTTGTTGAGTGAAGACGAAGGGGAGATGCAAGGCTTGGTGGATGAGTTTGGGAGAGTGTGTAAGAAACGGAATCTAAAGGTGAATGTAGGGAAGAGTAAAGTGATGGTCTTTGAGAGAGGTGAAGTCAGTGAATGTACAGCGAGGTTGGATGGTGAGGAATTGGAAAATGTGAGTACGTTTAAGTACTTGGGTAGTGTGATGAGTAAGGATGGAGGTTTGGAGGGTGAAGTGCTTGAAAGGGTACAGCAGGGAAGAAAGGTTGCTGGTTCTTTGAAAGCAGTGATAAGAAACAGGGAAGTGAGCATGGAAGTGAAAAGTTACTACATGACAGTATTGTGATACCAACTCTAACGTACGGAAGTGAAGCTTGGACGTTGTTGGAAGGACACAAGTCAAGAGTGAGAGCCGTGGAAATGAGTTATTTAAGAGGAGCCTGTGGAGTCACATGGAGAGACAGGCTGACGAATGAGGATATAAAGGAGCGTTGTGGTGTTGATGTGGATGTGATAGGAAGCGTTATGAGGAACGCACTGAGGTGGTTTGGCCATGTGGAGAGGATGGAGGGTCAAAGACTGACGAAGAGAGTGTATGTGAGTGAGGTGGAGGGGGAAAGAGGGAGGGGGAGGCCGAGGATGAGATGGAGAGATGCGGTGGAGAGGTATATGAGAGAGGGGGGTGTGAGTTGGGAGCAGGGGAGTGAAATGGTGGGGGACAGGGCGACTTGGAGGCGATTTGTTTGTGGCCAACCCAAACGGGATTGAGGCGTCTGGCAATAAATAGATAGATAGAAAAATTGGAAATGAAGTATATAGTAAATAAGCTTAAGGTAATTCATTTTGAAGACAAACGCATGCTCAATACCTTACTGATGGAAGTAAGGGAATTGAGAGTTTTAGTGAGTTATCAGGAAATTCCTCAAAATCTTTTAAACAGTATATAGCCGCCAGTAACAAAGCAAATAAATGTTTGGTTTCATTGCAGGTAAGTTCGATGATAAAACACCCACTGTAATCTCTCAGCTTTTCATGTTATGAATTAGGCCACATCGAGAATGCTGTATGCAATACTGATCCCTGAAACTCATTAACCCCTTAACTGCGGGGCATCATTTTCGTGACGCTTGGGAGCAAGGGATCATACCGCGGGGCGACTCTTTTGTGATTCTGTGTTATTTTGAATTCGCCCGGGCTTTGAAGTGGTGGCTTGTATCATCTATCAGTACTGCCAATGTCCAACACTAGTCAGCACTCCTAATCTCATCTGTACTCTCATCCATTGTTGACAATTTAGTCATTTCTCCCCGTTCTTGACTCCCCTCCCTACCTCCCCTCCATTACCCTATCCTCTCGCCTGCCCGGCCGTGCTACGCTAAGTAAATCTTCCCTGGAATTTTTCACTGATTTCATCCATTGAAATAAGCCCTATGCCCTATTCTTATACAAAATACTATATACAAGAAAGAAATAAGGTAAGTGATAGTGCCATACACCTAGAATTGGCTAATTATCACCTGACAACACCTCACGTGCACTCGTTCGCTAATTTTCGCTGTTTATTTCCCTTGAAATATGCCATATAATCTATTTTCATAATAAAAATAATATTATAAGAAAGGAAGGGAGAAGCCTAAGTGATATTTACATTCACCTGGAACTACCTAATTACTGCAGGCCACCACACTGTATTCTACGGTAAGTAAATCTTCCCTGGAATTTTCCACTGATTTCATCCATTGAAATAGGATTATATATGAATGTGTTGTCCCAGATGATTGGCTGAAGAGTGTAATTGTAAATGTGTATAAAGGGAAGGGTGATGCCCTGGAAAGAGGAAATTATAGAGGTATAAAGCTTCTAGATCAGATAATGAAGGTAATGGAGAGAGTTTTAGAAGGTATGATTAGAGAAAGAGTGAATATTGATGAGATGCAGTTTGGGTTTATGCCAGGTAGGGGGACCACTGATGCTTTATTCATTGTGCGACAGCTTCAGGAAAAATATATTGGTAGGAGAAGGGATCTTTATTTTGTTTTTGTTGATTTGGAAAAGGCCTTTGACAGAGTCCCTAGGGAGGTGGTGCAGTGGGCAATGAGAAAGCTTGGCTTGGAGGAGTGGCTGGTTAGGGTGGTTATGGCTATGTATGTGGGTGCTCACACCCAGGTAAGAGTGAATGGAGATTTAAGTGATGAGTTTTCCGTGAATGTTGGTGTGCATCAGGGGTCAGTCTTGAGTCCCATGTTGTTTATCATGGTACTTGAAGCCCTTTCACTTGACTTTAGAAACGGACTCCCGTGGGAGTTGTTGTATGCTGATGATTTGGTGTTGATTGCAGAGAACGAAAGAGAGGCGGAGGATAGGTTTAGGAAGTGGAGAGATGGTATGGGGCACAAGGGTTTAAGGGTAAATGCAGATAAAACAAAAGTGATGATATCTAGGGTTGGTGGCGGTACTGTCAAAGACAAGGGAGAGTGGCCATGTGCAGTTTGCCACAAGGGCGTGGGAGTTAATTCCATCTTGTGCGGTGTTTGTGATAAATGGGTGCATAAGAGATGTAGTGGTATCAGAGGTAGACTGCGAGATAATGCTGATTTTAAGTGTACGGTGTGTCGGGGTGAGCGGTGGAGATTGACAGACGTGAAAGGATTGAACTTGCTGGTGAATCTCTTGAGTGTGTGGAGGAGTTTTGTTATTTGGGAGACATGTTGTGTGCTGGAGGTGGGGTTGGAGCTAGCTCTGTGGCTAGGGTGAGAAGTGGTTGGAAGAAGTTCAGGGAGCTTTTGCCTCTCCTGACATTGAGAGGACTCTCCCTACGTGCTAAGGGGTCTTTGTATGCAGCATTTGTTAGGAGTGTAATGTTGTATGGTAGTGAGACCTGGGCAGTGAAGGAGGAAGATATACGCCGGGTCAGACGTACAGAAATGACAATGATTAGGTGGATGTGCAGTGCGTCCCTGCGTCCAAGGCCTGGAGGGGCTGGGTTTACGATGGAAGAGTTGAGAGGTAGGATGGGACTGGAGTGTATTGGTGCTGTGATGAGGAGAGGTAGATTGAGGTGGTTTGGACATGTGGAGAGGATGGGGGATGATAATTGGGTGAGGAAGGTGAGAGGTGTTAATATTGGGGGTGGGGTTGGGAGGAGTAGACCGAGAAAGACATGGGACGAGGTCATTAAATGTGACCTCAGGGTTAAGGGACTGAACAGGGAGGCTGCAATGGATCGTGCAGCGTGGAGAGCCGCCATTAGGTGACCAAGGCCGACACATGCAAGCATGTTGGAGCCTTTAAAAACGAAAACGAAAACGAAAAACGAAAACGAAATAAGCCCTATGCCCTATTCTTATACCAAATAATATATACAAAAAAGAAATAAGGTAAGTGATAGTGCCATACACCTGGAATTGGCTAATTATCACCTGACAACACCTCACGTGCACTCGTTCGCTAATTTTCGATTTTATTTCTCCTTGAAATATGCCGTATAATCAATTTTCTTAATAAATATACATATAAGGAGGGAAGGGAGAAGCCTAAGTGATATTTTCATTCACCTGGAACTACCTAATATATTATGTATTGTCTTGGTTTCCTGCCAATCATTTCATTGCTATATATTAGCAGGTCTCATAGGGCTGAAGTTGGTAGTATTGCACCTACCCTAGCCAGGCGGCAGGAGGCCACCACTATCAGGTCACTATCGTCTTTGAAAGTGGGAGTATGTCTGATTTGCTCCTGCTAACTTCCGCCACTTTATAACCCCATGCAAAGGGCCCTGTGACCTTTACCCCCTACTAAACCTCGTATGGAAAGAGGTAAAGGGCTGACAATTGATAGAGAGTGACTATGATCTTTTTATTGAGTAAAACAGTGCAAGTGGAATTGTAAATAAAGTGTAAATAATGTGTAAACAGCAAGAAAGCAATGAATGTAAATATAAGTGAACAATGGAAAATAGTTTTATAAGTTACTTCAAGTGACAGTGCATAACACATTGTATATAAAATAGAAATGTAAATAATGTAAATAAAGTAGAGAACGTAAATAGAAATGTAAATGAGTGGTATTATAAGAATACGAGTATATATACTAGGAGTAATGAAAGTGAAAGTTTCACTCTAGCATGTATGAATACTATGAGTTATGAGAGTGAAGGTGAAAGTGACATTCACTCTCAATGCTAGTATACAGGACGAGAAAGTGAATGCTACGTATTTTACTGAAAGAAATTGAATCCCTACAATGACAATAAACTACTATTACTGAAGGAAACTTATGGATAAAGACTGTAGATATATATAAGTGTTATATAGTAACAGAAATATAAACTGTGAGTGTTTTTATGAATAATAGACAACATTAGCGGCGAACGATTGGAAGTGGGATGGTCATACGCCCTCGTAATTTTCATTGCTTTCACAGTGTTTTTTGGGGGGAGTATGGATTCCAAACTATTTTAGAATCATAGATTACTGTTTCTAGTGATAATATCAGGCTGTGGTAATCATATTACGAGTTGTCAGGAAGTGTAAAGTGGAGACTTCGTTACCCAACGTCAGAGGTCTCCACAAGTCCTACGGTACTCGTCGAAGGCTCAACAAACACCCAAGGAGAAAGCTGGAGGTATGTGCCATAAGTATATGTGATTTTAATATTCCAGGATTAATAACTGATTTTTGGCAAATATTTTTATAGAGTCTGTCGGAGCGCGAATATGCCCACGGGAGCCACACGTCAAAGCAAAACAAGCCCGCGGTTTAAGGGTTAAAGAAGAAGAAAAACTTGACAAAGTGCAATACAGAAGCACAAAAATGACCCCAGAGCTGCAAAATTTACCTTCCGAAGAACAACTAAAGCTATATATGTTACCCATTAAAAAAAGAAAAAGGAGACTTGATACAAGTATTTAACCTTTCGCGTGACGGCTATTTTTAGCCCTATGGGTCACCCCAGTGCCGGCCATTTTTCAACCTTTATTTTTTTGGCTAAAATGATAGAGTTTGATGTGGAAACAATGAATTTTGCCATTAAAATGCTCATTGAGGCTAGGAAACGGGATTTACTGAGTCCTGCATACTCGTGTACAGGTATAGCTCCTCTCTCATACTCACCATGTACGTGAGAGAAAGCCGTTTTCTATGTAAGGTATACTCAGGTATTTATGCTGGGAAGGTATGGCAATGTTCAGTACACTTTTCTGATTATGTATTACTTCAGCATCTACACAATTTGCATGTCTTTCTCACTGTGAATGCATTATCTTACACATACTTGAAGATAGGTACAACCTGACTTCATTACGTACAGTCCTGGCACTTACAAGAAGGTATTTACAACTTGACTTCACTATATTGTCCTTATACTTACAAGAAAATATTAATGACATACACTTACATGAAAATATTTACAAAATGCCTTCACTATGTACAGGACTGGGTGAGGCACACAGACAGAGTGAGGCAGAGCAAGCGTAAGGGGGGGGTAGCGAGTGAGTGTAAGGCCTTGACAGCCTGGGGGATCGTAGAGGAACAGTTATCTTAAATCCCTGCCAGTTTTTACCCGCGAATCTTGAATAATGTGGTCACAGTGAAGTTTTTTATTTTAAACCGTTTTAAAAAGGCACTGGCACTGGCCGCAGAATTATGTCAGACCGTTTTAAAACGGCACTGGCACGCAGAGGGTTAATATTCCCAACAAAATCGGTGATTTAGGTAGTATAATTTGTTCGAAATACAAAGTGATACTATGATTAGAAATAATGAATGATATTCAGAAGCAAGATTTGCAGTTCTATTGCAGGGGGAAACCTTTAATATTCATCTAATGGAACAATGGAATAAGATACCAACTACAGTACTTAGTGAAAATCTATTGGTACACAAAATTCTGCAAATATTTTGAGCCTAGTCCATAACTAATTTAGTGTTGAATATTTCCAGGAAGAAGTGTTTGCTGACGACAATGAGATGATTGCATAATCATGAGAATTTTCTGTGATAATGTGTGCCCAGTTTTCCCGATTTCTAGATCAGAGATCATATAGTACAGAGTTTTCCTGTTATATCTGTTATATAAAAATTTCCAAGATTGTTCTTTTTCACAAAACATGGTGTATTTTTGTTATTTCCTGCAGTTTTTTCTGAATGGTGTACGGGGTGGGGGAGAGCCTTCCTCTTTTATCTTCTTTTCTCAGGCACGTTATTCCGATTATAGTAGAATTATTATTTTCCTACTAGATATCATCGATGTGGGCCAATAGGTCTACTGTATTCTACACTTCTTATGTACTCCTGTGTGTCCCCCCCTCCTCTCTCTCTCTCTCTCTCTCTCTCTTTCTCTCTCTCTCTCGGTAGTTTTTAATGGTATTTATCTCTACTGAATCCATAACTTCCCGACTGTCAAACCAATTGTGTCTGTCTAAACACTTTATAAAATGTATATTGTTCCATGTATTACCCTGAAAATTAATGAGCCTCGAATTTACTGCAAGTCTGTTATGTATACAAAATTCTAAAACCAAAGGTGACGTAATTACTGAGGGAGAAGTTCACAGGCTATGATGCGAAGCAGGAAGGAACGGGAAGGGCTGCTGGGAGGGAGAGGGGCTGCAGGGAGGGGGATGGAGCTAATGGTAATGAAAGAACCTACTGGGAGGGATAGGGGCTGATGGAAGGGCTAGGTGCTGCTGAAAATGACAGGAGGGACAGATCATAATACATTGGGACTTAATTGTTTAGTCTTGTATGGGCTTATTTTTAAGCTTATAATAGCATAGCGAAAGGTGTCGCAGTTACTGAGATGGGCATCACAAGCTGTGATGCACGAGGGTCGAGATGAGACTCTGGAAAGTTTGATGTAGGAAACTGAGATTCTCTTACTGGAATTTTTAAGTTCTTAGGGTGGTTTCTCAGCACTCCAGCTCGAAGATTCTCACGCCAGCTGAATGAAGTCTTCAGGGGATAAGAATAAAATAGAATGGGCGTTATCCTCATTGCCCTGGGATATACATAAGCTTTTCTATTAGTTCCTTCATAACAAGGACGTCTTAAATTTTATTTCTGGGACCATCCAACAATATTAGGGAGTTTAGGAGACATTTTTCGAACACTAGGTTGTTAGAAACAGCCTTCATTACATCGGTCACTCTTAGAGGTCTGTCATATGTTGGAGGTGTCAAGAATAAGAGGAAATACCAGCATACAGTAGGGGCAAATATAAAGGCCTGTCACTAAATAATATCCATAATGTTTGTACGGTCTAAGGATTTGTCTCCCATACTCTCATCTCTGTCTGTCTGTCTGCCTGTCTCTCTCTCTCTCTCTCTCTCTATCTATCTATCTATCTCTCTCTCTCTCTCTCTCTCTCTAAGTCGCTTCCTTAGGGCCCAGAAAAATTCTTTATAGCCTGTTTGAGGAGCTTACATTTTAGGTAGAGGCAGTCCATATGAGAAAGAGAGAGAGAGGAGAGAGAGGGAGAGAGAGAGAGAGAGAGATTAGGGAGATAGTGACTGAAGTAGGAAATAAAGGAAGGAAGAGGTAAGAGTAAGAAAGTGAGAAAGAGAAGAGAATAAAGAATGGGAGAGAGAGAAAGACGAAAGTTAGAAGGGAAACATATAAAATTATGTGAGTGATAAGAGGGACGAGAGGGTGATGGAAGGAAAGAAGGAAGGGAGGGAATAATTAGTATAGAGAGTGGGCAGGAAGGAAAACAAGGAAGGGAAGAAAAGTACAAGGAAAGAGTGAAAGAGGGAAGAAAAAGAAAACTGCTGCAAACAGAGTGTGAGGGATGGAGAGAGGGATGAGAGGGAAGAATTATGAATTCGTGAGAAAAAGAAGAGGTCATGAGGGAGGGAAAAGAGAGAAGGTTAGGAGAGATAGATAGATAGATATATGGACAGGAACGGAGATAGATAGGTAGATAGAAAGAGAGAGAGAGAATTCCGAAATAATGTGATAGAAAGAGAAAGGAAAGGAAAGGAAGAAAGGAAGAGAACAGTTAAAGAGAAGACAGAGAATGAGAGAATGAAACATTGCAGCCAGTGGTTATAGAGACAAAGAAGGTGAGTGAGAGGAGAAAGCAGGGAATGAGAAGAGTGTGAGGAAAGAAGAGTGAAAGAGAATGAAGGAAGGGATTGATACGTAAGGTAAGAGAGGGAGAGAGAGAGAGAGAGAGAGAGAGAGAGAGAGAGAGAGAGAGAGAGAGAGAGAGAGAGAGAGAGAGAAGGGGAGGGAGGAAAGGATTAGGAGAGAGCTTGGGAGAAGGAAGAAGAGGAAGACAAAGGAGTGAAAGAGAGAAGTGTATATTAAAAAGGAGAATAAAAGATAAAAGAGAGAGGAAACTAGGGAAAGCATGTAAAACTTGGAGAAACATGAGAAAGGAAGAACTCGATAAAGTGCGAGAGAAAGAAGAGAGGAAGAAGACAATGAGTAAAGGAAGGGAGGCGAAAATTAAATCAGAATTTCAAAATAAACAAAGAGAGGACGAAGTAGAGAAGAAGAAAGCTTAAGGGAAGGAGGGAATTAATTAAGACTTAGGGAAGAAGGAAAGGAATGTAGCGACTGAGGGAGAGGCAAACGTTATGCAAATAAGAGAATGAAGAAAGAGAGGATAAGAATGGGGAGAAGGTGAGGCAAGAGAATGGAAAACAAGAGAAAGAAGAACTGAGAGAGAGAGAGAGAGAGAGAGAGAGAGAGAGAGAGAGAGAGAGGTAATAAGTAAGGGAAGAAAAAAATAGGAGACAGAAGAAAGATAGAGAGAGAGAGAGGGAGGGAGAGAGAGAGAGAGAGAGAGAGAGAGAGAGAGAGAGAGGAGAAATTATACAAATGAATAACAGGGATAATAGGTAAGAAAGAGAATTTGAAGGAGACATGGAGAGGTAAGCTAATGAATAATAAAAACAGAGTGAAAACAAGAGCAATATAAGAAGTGGTGCCAAGGAGCAGGAAACTCGTCGTCGGCAGTCATTTTAGTGGTGATGTATAAACATAACAGGATATCTAATCAAAGATGTCACATATCAAATTTGGAGTAAATCGGGCGAAAATTAACGATTTTATGCCCGTTCTAAAATTTTGGTCCGACCCACCTGGCAATGATCCCCCTACCTCAGACTGGGGGATCCCTCTGATGTAATGAGGCATGCTACTGTATAAGATGCAGATTTGAAAAAAAAAAAAAACACGTTTAGGTTTCGGTTTCATGTTGATATGACGATTTTGGAAGGAGTTATGGAAAAAAAAATCAAAATTTTCACCTTTTTTGGGCTTACAGCCTGGGCCCTGGCCTAATCAGGCCCAAAATTTTATCAGATCATCAGAATGTCATAGCTCATCCTCCCTGCAATTTTAGTTATAATCACACCAGTCGTCTTTGCATAAAGTTGTTAAGGAACAAACAGAAAGACAAACAAACAAATAGACAAACCGACCGAAAACAGTACCCGTCCCCGAGCCCCTCAGGCCCGCGACGGGTAATGAGGGAGAAAGTGAAAGATTGAACATACACGGTATCTGGAAAAAGAATGTGGGGAAAAGAATGGATGATGGATGTGGGAGGGGGAATTGAAAACAAAACATAATAGTAAGACAGTAAGGGAAAGAAGGAAGAAAAAATATGAATGACACAATGTGAACAAGTGAAAGAAAGTAAGAGAAAGGATAAATAGCAAGAGAGAGGAGAAGGCAGGAAAACAAATAGAAAATGAACAAAATGAGAAAGTGTGAAAGGGAAAAGTAAGAGACTGCGAGAGTATGGCGTAGGCAGGAGAAAGTGAGCGAGAGAGAGAGAGAGAGAGAGAGAGAGAGAGAGAGAGAGAGAGAGAGAGAGAGAGAGAGAGAGAGAGAGAGAGAAGGCAAAAGAAAATAATATGAATGACGAACTGTGAAAAAGTGAAAGGAGAGAATGGGTAAATAGGAAAAATAAGGAGAATGCAAGAAAATAAATACAAAATGAACAAACTGAAGAAAGAAAGGGAGGGAGAGAGAGAGAGAGAGAGAGAGAGAGAGAGAGAGAGAGATTAAAAGAAGAAGAAGATGGGAGAAATGGTGGGGACAAGAGAATGTTAAAATGAATGGAAAATAAATTCAGTTGAGAACGCATGATCGAATGAAGACATTAAAGTAAATGAAAGGAATAATACGAGAGAGAGAGAGAGAGAGAGAGAGAGAGAGAGAGAGAGAGAGAGAGAGAGAGAGAGAGAGAGAGAGAGAGAAGTACTGTGAGGGGTAAGACTAACAGTGTCTGATAGGAGAAGGGAAGGGAATGAAGGCCTAACGAGAAAGAGACAAAATGAAGAGAATTAAGGGAGGGTGAGAAAAGGAGGCAGAGACGATGAGAGCAAGAACGCGGAGGTGACGAAAAGAAGACCTGAAGGAAATGAGAGATGAGGAGGGGAAGGGAAAGAAGGAAGTTGGAGAAACGAATGTTAAAAAAGAATGAAAATGAAACAGAGAGAGAGAGAGAGAGAGAGAGAGAGAGAGAGAGAGAGAGATTAGGGAGAAAGTGACTGAAGGAGGATAAAAAGGGAAGCAAGAAGTAAGGGTATAGGAAAGGAAGCGAGGGAAGGGAACGAAGAAGGGGAGAGAGAGAAAGACGAAAGTTAGAAGGGAAACATGTTTAATCATTAATGAAAGAGAGAGAGAGAGAGAGAGAGAGAGAGAGAGAGAGAGAGAGAGAGAGAGAGAGAGAGAGAGAGAGAGAGAGAGAGAGAGAGAGAGTGATTAGGGAGAAAGTGACTGAAGGAGGATATAAAGGGAGGCAAGAAGTAAGGGTATAGGAAAGGGAGCGAGGGAAGGGAACGAGGAAGGGGAGAGAGAGAAAGACGAAAGTTAGAAGGGAAACATGTTAAATTATTCGAGCGATATGAGGGGAGAGAGGGTGTCGAAGGGAGAATAGGAAGAGAGGGAATATACAGTGTAGAGAGAGAAGGATTAGGAAGGTGAATATGGAAGGGAAGAAACGTAGAAGAAAAGAGAGACGAAGGAATAAAAAAAGAAAACTGCAGTAAACAGAGTATGAGGGATAACGGGAGGGATTGGAGGGAAGAATTGTGAACTCGTAAGAAAGAGAAGAGATGATGAGGGAGGGAAAAGAGGAGAAGGTTAGGATAGACAGACAAGTAAATAGACAGATAGTAAGGTAGATAGATATGTAGATAGAGAGGCAGATAGTCAGAGAAAGAGAAGAACGAAAGAATGTGCTAGAAAGAGAAAGGAAAGGGAATGAAGCAGAGGAGAGGGAAGTAAAAGCAAAAAAAGAGAAAGGAAAGGGAATGAAGCAGAGGAGAGGGAAGTAAAAGCAAAAAAAGAGAAAGGAAAAGGAATGAAGAAAGGAGGATAGAAGTAAATAGAAAGGAAAGGCAATGAAGATAGGTGGAGAGAAGTTAAAGCGAAAACAGAGAATCTGAGAATGAAATATTGCAGCCAGTGGTTATAGAGACAGAGACGGTGAGTGAGAGGAGAAATCAGGGAATGAGGAGAGTGAGGAAAGGAGAAAAGAGAAAGAGAAAGGAGGGGATTGATGCTTAAGTTGTGTGTGTGTGTGTGTGTGTGTGAGAGAGAGAGAGAGAGAGGGGGGGGGGAGGGAGGAGAAATTGTGTAAATGATTAACAGTGAAAAACGTAAGAAAGATAATTTGAAGGATGCATGGGGAAGTAACAGAGTGAAAACAAGAACAATAAAACAAGCCATGCCAAGGCACAGCAAACTCGTTCCCGGCAGTCATTTTAGTGTTGACGCAAAAACACAACTGGATATCTAGTCAAAGATGTCACAAATCAAAGTTGGAGTAAATCTGGCGAAAATTGACGATTATATGCCCATTTGATATTTTAGGCACGAACCACCTGACACTGACCCCCCTACAGCTAACTAGGGGGTGACCCCCCTGATGGGGTGAGGCATGTTATAGGATGCATATTTGAAAGTTGCAACTTTAGGTTTTGGTTTCATGTCGATATGACGAATATGAAAGAAGTTATGGAAAATATATATATATTTTTTATTATTTTTCATTTTTTGTACATTTTTCCCTTTTTTTGAGCCTGCAGCCTGGGCCTTGGCAGAATTTGGCCCAAAATTTAATAAGGTGATCAAAATGTCATAGCCCATCATCCCTGTAATTTTTGTCATTTTCTAGTAAAGTTGGTAACGGACAGGCAGACTGACAAACAAAGAAATAAACAAACATACAGGATGAAAGCAATACCTGTCCCCAAGCCCTTGTGGGCGGGAAACGGTAATCAGGGAGAAGAAAGTGAAATAATGAGTATATATCTGGAGAAAAAAAAAAGTGAGGAAAAAGAATGGATGATGGAAGCAGGAGGAATTAAAAACAAAGCATAAAAGTGAGACAGTAAGGGAGAGAAGGGAGAAGAAAATAATGTGAGTGACAAACTGTGAAAAAGTGAAAGAAAGTAAGGGAAAGGGCCCATATCAAGAGAGAGTGAGGAGAAGGCAGGAAAACAAATAGAGAATGAACACAATGCTGAAGAGTGAAAGGAAAAAGTAAAGGAACGCGAGAGTATGGTGTCGGCAGGAGAAAATGAGAGAGAGAGAGAGAGAGAGAGATAGTATGATGCAAGCAAGAGAGAGAGAGAGAGAGTACGGTGCATGCAGGAGAAAGTGAGACTGATTATATTGTATATATATATATATATATATATATATATATATATATATATATATATAGAGAGATAGATATATAGATAGATATAGATAGATAGATAGATAGATAGATATAGATAGATAGATAGATATAGATAGATAGAAAGATAGATAGATATAGATAGATAGATAGATAATATATATATATATACATATATATATACAGACAGACAGATAGAAAGAGAGAAAGTGTATGGTGCATACAGGAGAGAGAGAGAGAGAGAGAGAGAGAGAGAGAGAGAGAGAGAGTACGGTGCATGCAGGAGAGAGACTGAATATATATATGTAGAGACAGACAGACAGACAGACAGACAGACAGGGACAAAGATGATTTAGACCCCTTGTACTTCAGTGGCTCATCAACTAGTTCCTTATTCTTCCTCAGGCATCTCAGTGTCTTACTTATTTTATTGTATCAATGTCGGATAGATTTTTCTTAATAGGATGTTCTCATATATAGGAACAGGAATTTCTGAAACATTTTAGCCCCTCTATCACTGCAAATCAAAGTTCTTTAATGAATGACAAGAAAAATTTTCTTACCGGTAGATGAGGCTGCCGAGGCTGACCCAAACTCTTGACATTTAACCCTCCATGGTGTTGGGGGGCTTGTGGGGCGTAGTGTCACGAATCAAATTCGCGACATTTTCCTTTTGTGAGAAACCACTAACTTTGGTGGAAAATTCACTGTGTATCGTTCACTTAACCGTTTCTCTCTCCATTTCGATGGTATACTTTTTTCAAAACATTTGTCACTGTTTCAAAAGTGACCGTTCTAATGCACGTCATTAAGTGCTCTACTGAACGATATTATTGTTTCTATATTGTTCGCCCTGCTTGCCTCAACCGTTGGCCACGCCCTTCTTCCGGCTGGCCTGGGCATCCTACCCCACACGTCGAATTTGATCAGTCTTTTATATGTCGCAACGGAGTGTGGTTCTGTGTTCCAGTAGTGAGCGTGAGAGAGGTCTTCTAGCACCCAGACTCCACTAGATCTACAGTTCTCCAGGCTCCCACCCTTCGTTGGTGATACGCTACATTGACCAGTATTTCCTTTTCGTATTTTCCTCGGTTTAAGAGTTTAGCTTCTGAGTGTGCGAGTGAGTCCGATCTCTTTATTTGAATTCACTTTGAAATGTAACGTTAAATTTATTCCTTTGTAATCAATACATTTAACAGATCTTTTTCTTTGAGCTTAATATAACGTAAACTTGTGTTTCATTTCTCCATAATTAAGCATATTTCCCTTATAGCTCCTAGTTTGCATAAACGCTTTGCCATTCATAACTGGTACTTAGGCCAGTCTTGTTGTATTGCCTTCTAGGAGTTAACGCATCAGCAAGAACCTAATATCATTTATAGTATTAGTTATTTATTGTCAGGGGTGAAGTCACTTTCTCCAGAGGCTAACAGTACTAATACACAGCATCTGTGAGTAATTAATCTCCGCTGTGTACTGTAGAGAGAGACAGCGTTAATTCTCATCTTTTGAGAATCAGCAGTCAGCTGGAATAAAATGGCGATCTATTTGCCATAAACTTATTAATCGTTAAAACTTCCATTAAATTTTGGATTACACACATTCATAAATTACAAAACCCCGTTGACAACTGGCGACCTCATTTCAGGATTTAACTCCTAGTACTATTATTAACGAAATAAAACTCACTCACTCAGCTAGTTAGTTATTAGTTAATAACTAAAGGTTATAGGCACAAGCTTACTGGTGTTTACCGTTAGTTTAGCAAGTGAATTTCTGCTTTATTAATCCATAGAGTACTTAACTCTATTTAGTACTTTATTCTTGGTAACGCCAGACGATTTTATTCGCTCCTGGGAAGTCGCCGTACCCATTGCGTTAATTATTGAGTCTTCCTAGTCATTTGCATTTTTGCTTTATTCTTTGCCAGTTAACTAGAGAAGACTGGTCACCACTAGCTTGGGTCTGTATTGTTTACTTGTGTTTATTAGCATTCATTTGCGAAGCAGCAGTCAGTACTCAGTTTTGGCTTGCTTAGTAAATTAGCGTCATGGCTACCACCGTATTTTTACAGGAAGCCAAAGACATGGGGCTTACCGATCCCCAGGAAATTAAAGAGTACATACTCTCACGGCATAATCAGGAGCAGCAGCGCGAGAATGATGCCCGTGAAGAGCATAAGATTCAGCGCGAATACGAGCGAGAACAGCGCGAACAACGTGAAAGAGAGCGTGCATATGAGCAAGAGCAGCGTGAGAAAGAGCGCGAATACGAGCGCAAACAACATGAACGTGAGCATGAACAACGAGAATACGAGCACGAACAGCACGAACGCGAGCGCGAACAATGTGAAAGAGAGCGCGAACACGAGCGGGAACAACGTGAACATGAACGTGCCGAACGTGAAGCACGAGAAAAACATGAGCTTGAGGTTTTGAAGCTCAAGCGAGATTCCTTGGCTTCAGGCACATCTGCTGCAGCCAACCCAAGCTCCACTAGCGCTCTTCATACACATGTCCTGGCGACCCCACACATCAAGCTTCCTTCATACAAGGAAGGCGAGCGAATCGAGCCGTACATAGCTCGTTTTGAGGACATGGCAGACATGTATCAACTGGATGAGGCAGCTAAGCAGCTCCAATTTCTTAGTTTATTTGATGGCCCTGCCCTCGATATTCTCCACAGAATTCGTGGAGACAATCTTACGTATGAGATGATGAAGGCTGCTCTCATTAAGGCGTATGGTCTCACTGTAGACGACGCCAAAGTTCAGTTCATGCGAGCTTGTCTCCAAGACAAGGAGACAGCTGTTCAGTTCCTCGACCGGCTTACTTACTTAGATGAGTGGCTGGAGAAAGATGAAACTCCTTCTACGCGTGAGAGGATAATTGACCTCATGCTGCGTACACAGCTAGAGAGGTCGTGGCCTGCTGAGCTCATAGCACAGCTTAAGATCTGCCAGGGGAAAGATGCCAGCCAAATGGTGGAAAAGGCTGATGCATTCTTCACTGCTTACGGGTACCAAACTCGTAAGCAAAACACCTGGAACAGCAGAAAAGATACTGCCAAGTCTGGGAAGCCGTCTCAGACTGAATCCCAGCACCAAGGCCGTTCTCAGAGTAATGGCCAAGGTCCAAAACCGCAGTGGAAGGACCAGGGGCAAAACACTCAAAAGCCTGACTGGAAGCGGTACAACAGGTACCCTAACCAGCAGCAGTATCAGCCACACAACCGACCGTCGGGACTGTCCTTTTCACCACCAGCTCAAGTGAGGAGGGAGGAGGCGAATGCAGCCTTCATTCCTCAGCAGCAGCACGGTGGTTACATCCCTACCAGTACGGGTACTCCCCCACAGTTCACTAGTCCCACAGCAACAGTGAACACCCCACCACAGATGGCCAATGTTCCATCTCCACAGGCAGTGAGTACGACCCCTCAAGTATCTAATTCACAGGGCACAATGTTTGCCACATCATTTATTCAGCAGCCTCATGAGTGGCTAGCTGCTTCCTCCACAGGCCTTCCCACAGGTGACAGTGCCTTCCTTGTTCAGCCAGGGTTTGTGGGAGGCATTCCTGTGAAGGTCCTGAGAGGACAACGGGTCCTCAGGTTGCTCTGTCAAGCAGAGTTTAGTTCGGCCTGAGCAGTACACAGGTCGACAGATCCATGCAAACCTTATTGATGGATCAGTGAGATTGTTCCCTGAGGCATGTATCCAGGTGCCATCTCCTTTCTATTCTGGTATGACACTCGCAGTTGTCATGCCAGAACCTTTATTTGACCTGATCATAGGCAATATTCCCAGTGTCAAGGATAGTTGCACCGAAGATGACGCTATTCAGACTTCGGCTACAGTAACACGAGCCATTGCTGAGACTCCAGACTGTGTCACCTCTGTGACCATTGAATCGCCGCAAGATCTGATGTGTAGCCAAATTGTTGTTCAAGAACAACATTCTGACCCGACACTTGCTGCCGTGCGGAAGAAACAAAAGGGTAGAGTGATAAAGTATTCACGGGGAGGTCAAGCCAAGTTCCTTCGCAAACAAGGATGGCTCTACAGTGAGTCACTAACACCCGAGGGCGAGGTTCGACCACAGTTTGTTGTTCCCGCTAAGTACCGCCAAGCAGTGTTAGAATGGGGTCATTGTTCAGCCTCAGGAGGTCACATGGGCAAAAGGAAGACCCAGGGCCGTATCTGAGCTGACTTTTTCTGGCCAGGGATGGGATGAGACATAAATAGTTTTGTGCGTTCCTGCAATGTGTGTCCATGCACCACTAATCAGGGACATGTCCTTCCTGCGCCATTTGTAACTACACCCATAATCTCTAAGTCATTTGAGAGACAGGGTAGTGGTGAAGTGGGTGCAGACATGACGTCTCGCCCGTTGGTCCCACAGGACACATTATGTCCAAGACCTGTATACACGTGTTCCGTAGTTTAAGGGGGGAAAGTTCGAGAACCCGCAGAGGCGACCCGAGGCTGTGTCTGCGGACACACGAGCCCAAGTTTCCGTAAGGATTCTCAGCTGGCCCGATATTGTATATACATGTGTACTCTAGGCTAAAGGGGGGAAGTTTGAGGACCCGTGTGCAGTCCGAGGCTGTGTCTGCGGACACACGAGCCCAAGTTTGCACAAGGATTCTCAGCTCCCCAATATTAATATAAGTACTGTAGGTTAAGGGGGACGTTGAAGAGGAACCCAGCAGACGCGACCCGAGGCTGTGTCTGCGGACACACGAGCCCGAGTTTGCATAAGGATTCTCAACTTGCCGACACTAATTGTAAGTGTAGAGTTAAGTTTAACCAGTAAAGTACATGAGTCCTCGAGACCAACTGCTTCCAGGGACTACGTTTCCTGGTTAATAATGTACCTAATAAATTAATGGCGACCTCGAATGTAAGAAGCTTAGGCTGTCACTCGTATTTTTCAGCTAGAGCGTACCTTTCGTAGCATGTACTGATTGCTAGGCAGAGAGAGTAATTGTAATGTAATATGAATTTTTGTCTCATTGACACTTTTGATGCTCCACCTCAATTGATTTTGCAGGTACAGCGATGGGTGTAGCAGCTTTGCTGTGCGGGCCAGCTGATCGTCTGCCGCACGCTGACGCCTCTTCTCTGCCTTCGTCGTCGCCATATTATTAATATTTACTGTATCATTTTACACGTAGGTACAGTTACACTACAACTGTCACACCTACACAGTGTATCACGTACACCACGCTACACAACAATTAGTTGTCAGTGTAAATGTAGCAAACTTTCGCTCAGTTTGACCTGAGTACAGGATTTTCACCGTCATCACGGAGTTTTTTCCCTCAAGCTTGCCTCTATTAATGTAAAAACGAGGTTTTTACGCTCATTGGCGATAGTGATTTTCTCCCGTAGCAGGATAGCACACACACCAGTGTGAATCTTGCGTGACTGAGTTAGGATGTGTACATATATATATCCACAAATTTCTTCCCATTAGGAAAAAATTTCATTTTGAAGGGGCGTAATGTCATGAATCAAATTTGCGACATTTTCCTTTTGTGAGAAACCACGAACTTTAGTGGAAAACTCACTGTGTATCGTTGAGTTAACCGTTTCTCTCTCCATTTCGATGGTATACTTTTTTCAAAACATTCGTCACTGTTTCAGAAGTGACCGTTCTAATGCACGTCATTAAGTGCTCTACTGAGCGATATTATTGTTTCTATATTGTTCACCCTGCTTGCCTCAACCGTTGGCCACGACCTTCTTCCGGCTGGCCTGGCCATCCTACCCCACACGTCGAATTTGATCAGTCTTTTATATGTCGCGACGGAGTGTGGTTCTGTGTTCCAGTAGTGAGAGTGAGAGAGGTCTTCTAGCACCCAGACTCCACTAGATCTACAGTTCTCCAGGCTCCCACCCTTCCTTGGTGATACGCTACATTGACCAGTATTTCCTTTTCGTGTTTTCCTAGGTTTAAGAGTTTAGTTTCTGAGTGAGCGAGTGAGTGCGATCTCTTTATTTGAATTCACTTTGAAATGTAATGTTAAATTTATTCCTTTGTAATCAATACATTTAACAGTTCTTTTTCTTTGAGCTTAATGTAATGTAAACTCGTGTTTCATTTCTCCATAATTAAGCTTATTTCCCTTATAGTTCCTACCTTGCATAAACGCATTGCCATTCATAACTGGTACTTAGGCCAGTCTTGTTGTATTAAGCTTAAAATCCGTTGTGCCTTCTAGGAGTTAACGCATCAGCAAGAACCTGATATCATTTATAGTATTAGTTATTTATTGTCAGGGGTGAAGTCACTTTCTCCAGAGGCTAACAGTACTAATAAACAGCAATTGTGAGTAATTAGTCTCTGCTGTGTACTGTTGAGAAAGTTTATAAATTCTCGTTCTGAGAGAATCGGCGAAGTAAGCCGGCATAAAGTAATCATTGCTTGATTTAGCAAGACAATTCTTGTTCCTACTGTTCAGTATTATTGAGATTTATCCTTTAATATTGTATTTAAATTATAAAAACCCCGTTGACACGTAGCTATGGGGTGCATAGGATGGGGGAGGGGGAGGAGGTGTGGAGAGAGAGATAGGAAAAAAGGGGAAGAGGAAAGCAAAGATTAGGATAAGACAAAAGAAAAAAAGAGGAAGTTAGAGGCAGAGGCTGAGCATGGGAGAAAGGGTTGTATGGAAGGTGATAAAGAGAGGAATGACAGAGGAAAAGACAAGAAAAAAGTAAGAGATGTAGTCTGAATAAAGATTTTGAAAATGGTGGGGAAATAGTGGAAGGGGAAGATATATTAGACAATTCTAATTATACGTAGGGTGGTTTGAGAGGATTAAAAGAGAGAGAGAGAGAGAAATTCAGAAAAAGGAATGACGAATATGGTGTTAAGAAGTGAGATTTGCCAGCCAGGTGCTCGAGAAGTTTCTCGGCGTTTCGTGTACGGTAGTCCCGGTATTGGTACGGGTCAGAGTTGCCAGTTTGACTATTGTTTGGGAGCGTAGTTACTTCGTAAGTTATACATTAATTGTTCTGCTCTTTTTCTCTATAATGTTTTATATATGTAATTGCTTGTTAAAGTACGTAATTTAAGTTCGTATGGTAAATGACTTATGAGTGTTATGTATGTAAGAAGACTATGGCATGTTTTTATATCTCCGAGTTCCTCTAGAGTACACCAGAAATGTGGAAAAATGTAGAAGTTTCGAGAGTAATGTAAGCTTATATGAGATGGGGTAGAGATCTAATACAAGTTTAGTCGGGTTTCAGGTCAGTTTGAGAGAAGTGCAGTCGTTTTTGGTGTAGTGCTGTTAGTGATGTTTGTGAAGAGTTGCTGGCAGGCATTGAGTGTAATTTGTCAGTGAAGATTATTTTCGGTACTTGTGAAAACAGTGTAGTGTTTATTGAAGTTTGTATATCATCAGAACTTGTAATAACAGTGAAGTGTTGGCAAGCATTAAGTGTACTAACTCTGAAGTGTTGACAAGCATTCAGTGTAACAGCAGTTAGTAAAGTGTGTATAACTCCAGTGCTTGTGAGAACAGTGAAGTTGAAAAGCATTAAGTGGAATTATTTGGAAAATAAAGACAGTGAGCTTTAAGGAGCCAGTGATTATTTTCGCCTCCGCTGATCTTGTGTACTGTACACCTTAAGGCTAACCATGGGAAGAACAACTCACTGGGCAATGTCCTTCCTGTACTGAACTACCGTTGTTGGAGCCTGTAGCAGTGTTGGGTGAGAACGTAACAATAGTCAGAAAGGAAACTGAATAACTGAGGTAGAGAGACAGGGAGATAGAAGAGATATATGGACAGAAAACAGTGAGACTGATGTAATAAGAAAATGGGAAAGACAAACTATTATGATGGGGAGTACATACATTAAAGGAAATAGGTAAAAAGTAAGGGCAGGTAAAGAAAGTTTGTGAGATAGACAGGAATGACAAGAAAAAATTACGAAACGGGGAAAATGGAGGAGGCGGAAAATAAAGGGGAGATCAGCAGTAGGGGAAAGGAAGGACGGGTGGGGATCGAGGTGAAAGGGAAGAAGTTTACACTGAAGTACATGAATAGAATGAGAAGTGAAAGATGACGGGAAGAAGTGGAAGGGGAAGAGGAGGAGCGAAGAGACAGCCAAGAGGACAGGAAAAGGAAGGGAAGAGGAGGGGAGTAGAGGAGAATCTGAAGAGAGGAGTTAAGGGAAGGAAAGTAGGACAAACAAGGGAAATACAAATTGAGGAATAAAGGGAAAATTAAATGAGACAAGGGAGAGAGAAGAGGGGAGAAGAAAAGAAGGAGGGTGGAGAAGAAGAGAATGAACGGAGGGGGTGGGGGAGGGGATTACAGAGAGGTGATTATAGGGAAGAGATATATAGAAAGAGAGGGACGGTAATAACAAGGAGAGGAAGAGAAGAGAAAATTTGTGAAAATCAGGAGATGCAGGCTAGTGAATGATGCAAATGACATGGTAAAGGGAATACTGATAGGGAAGAAGAAGGGAAGGGAGGATGAAAGACAAAGGAAAGAGGGAAGAGGGAATACAGGAAAGAGGGAAACAAACATAGAGGAGAGGAGGGGATGAAGGAAAGAGAGAAGAAGGAAATTGGAAGGGGATACTCAATTGTCGCCAGAACACAAACACATCACCAACACGCTCTTCTTCGCTAAACTTCGTCCATCGTTGAATCTAGTTCCTAGTGGATCGTCGCAAAACACACAAGGTTTGACTTTCATATGTTTTTTTCCTAACACTTACTGATTCATTTATTTATTGGCCTTTTTCACCCGTCACCCGCTTGCCTCTTGATCTGTGCAGTTTTCATTTGCCTCAGAATTAGTTTTCATTCACACTTTCTCCGATGTGTGTGTGTGTATATATATATATATATATATATATATATATATATATATATATATATATATATAATCTTTTCCACACCAATATTCCATATTTACCTCTCTCGGGATGGAATCCGGCGAAGGTCGAGGTTGTTTGTTCCTTCTTTCTATGTTCCTTTGTTTGTTACCAATATTACGGAAAAACGGTCGAATGAAATTACATGGCAATCTAAAGGTATGTGGGCACTGGTTCCTAAAGGATGTGATTAAACTTGGGGGTTAATCGAGTGACCCTGAAATATCAAAATCAAGGTCACGAATTTTTAAAATGCTTAACTTGAAACCGTTTGAAGATAGAGAGATATTTACCATAATCAGTATACCGAAACTCCCATATTGACTTTCATTTGTCACCAAGATCTTTTACCTTGAACGGTCAAACTCTTAAGTCACGGATATTCAGGGGGTTATAACTCGAAACTGGTTAAAGATAGATATTTACTATTATCAACATATAGGAAGTCCCATTTGGGCTTTTAATTGGTACCATGACCTTTGACTTTAAATGATCTTGAAAGGTCAAACTCAATGTCACGGATAATCAGGGGGCTGTAACCCGAAACTCGTTGAAGATAGAGAGATAAACACTGTTTTTAATTGGTACCATGACCTTTGACCTGAAGTGACTTTGAAAGGTCAAGGTCACGGATGTTCAGGGGGCTATAACTCGAAACTGGTTGAGTCGGGTAAGATTTGTTGTGCCTGACACCGCTTATTTTTTTCCAAATGCAACTTTTTTTTTTTTTTCTTTTTTTTCAGTGCTCCAAAGCGAGTCCACCTGTTTTGTAGTTTTTCAATTAACGAACTCGTTTACTAGGTTCCATTTCTATATTGGTTATGTCCATGTGAGGAGATACAAATGAAAGGGACGCTATTACTGCTATGGGAAAATATTTTTTGGCATATGGTATATACTGTATTTCTGTCTGTGTGGGTATTGATGTATAGAATAGCTTGTGTGCTCTGTGTGTGGGTGTGGGAGATGGGAATGGGGGAGATGGAGGAGTAATTAAGGGATTTAAAGGGGAAATGTGGAAAGGGAGCTGTGAGGAGGTGGATTGGAGGAAAGGGTATTATTGAGGGAGGATGTGGGAAAATGTGAGGAAGAGGAAAAAATAAAGGGAGTGAGGGATGGAATATATAAAAACAGAAGGATATAACAGGAGGGGGGAGGATGGAGGGAGTTCATACAGTAGCAGAATTACATTCACACATAGTGTAACTGCCTGTAATGTAAAATTAGACTTGGATCCTTTCTAGGTCGAAAATCCTGTGTCTTCATAAACATCAACGTCGTTATCATTACCATCATCATCCCATTTTATTTTCCTACAAACACTCTGGAAAACAAAAGAAAAACAAGATAGGGGAGTGTCACTAGGTAGACAGGTAAGTGCCACCAGTGTTAATAAGTGGATATTGTAGAGTATCGCAGATTACTGCTGCTGCTAAACTTAGATAGTAGCTGTAGATAGGAGTTTGAGATTGTAGTAGATTGGCAAGGCACGTATGTGGGCTGTTACCAGTAAAAAAAAACTTGTGAGGCGTCTGATAGCTTGGAGATCGTCTATTTGTAGGTCTTCCTCTGTCTCCCTCCCTCCCCTGTCTCTTTTGTATCGTAAATGAAGACGAGGTAGAGAAACTCTGGAGTTAAGAGGTTTTATTGTGACAAAGTAATATTGTTCACGGACAGTGTGACGTGACCCACTAATTGCCACAGTGACAGCTAACCACTTACTAGCTCCTAGCTCCTACTCTGTTCTATCTCCCTCTCCTTCTCTTTCTCTACGCAGCCTCCTTCTGACACCATCCATCGCATTCTATCCCCATCTGCCTCCTTCTGACTCCTACACCTGATTTTCTCGGAATATATTACTGCCTGGTTTCCGGCTGGCTGACGTGTGTATGTGTGTGTACAGTGTCTAGCACACTTCAGTCACGTGAACTAATTGGCTTCCATGAGTTACACGAAGTGATTGATATACATCCTGAGATTCGTGATAGCCTGGCCCAGAGGATGTGTCATCTCTTCCTGATGCACTAAACATATATACCTGCCTATTACATATTGTGTTAGTGTTACATATTGTGCTATGACTATAATAACTATTACATACTAATGCCTTTATATTGCTCGGTCACGCCAAACCGACATACCTACAACTTATCTTTTTATTACAATCTACACAGTGTACAAGAATATGTTAACAAGGCAATTTATCTACTTGTTAAACAAGTACCGTAAGTTAAATATTAATGTAAATACATAGTATTCATCATAATACTGTAAAACTGAATGTAGTAATGAAATCATAAAATAAAATATAGATATATATCAATATACATTTATGCAATAGCAAAACACTATCAAGTCTACAGTAGTCAATCGTATCAAGAATCGGCCATCTTTGTTGTACTTGTTATCTTTTTATACGAGACATAGTAATATGGTTAGCCTACATATTAATAAATGAATACATGTATATTGGCTTCATCCAATTGCACAGTTTATTATCGGATTCACACTTTACTATACGTAACCCTACATTTTTGTTATTATTTATAAACTTTATAGATTTTCAATACTTATACAGTTGGCCCCATTTGTAACGCAGGGCTTTTAGATATTGTTTCCAAGTTGTCAATCTTACCTTGTACTCTGCACATAGCCAATTTTGATATATCAAGAATGGTGAAGAAAATTATAACTATAGCTGGAGCTGGGCTATAAACAAATATGGACTGAACATAATCCTACTACATTCCTCCCAAGGTTGCATTGTTTGATTGTTCAGTTAGATGGTTTCAAACTTAGGTGAAGTTTATGTCACTCAAGAACTTACAGTATGTGTGTGGTTTAAAATAGTATAGTGGTTTCTAGCAGGTGAGCTGGACAATGATGGGGGTTAGTACTGAACTGTAATCCAGTAATATTTATAAACCAGATGCTGATGTATGGGTTCGAGGCGTGTTTTGGCAAGATTAAATAACTGATGTATTTTGAATGAAATAGAAGAACTCTGAATGTCCAGTGAGTTGATGATGGAAGTTTATCTGGAGCAAATGTGAAGTTGCAATGATGGTGGACTTTGTGATTCTTTATGATAGCCATTTCATAAGAGCCTGTCTCATTTGGTTGAAACGTGAAGATATACACAAGGTAAAGGTGCAATGCATGCAGTGTTGTATGACATTAATTTTATGTTCAGTTTTTGTTTCACATGCGAAGGTGAGTGTCCTGTTTATTGTAGACCATGGTGACTTCAGTTTTGGTGTTGATAATGACTAATGATTAATCATTTTTAAAAGGAATAGGATATATTCGATAGACCGTGAAAAAATCATGTTCTGAATTGGATATGAACCACTATTGATGATGGTATGAGTGTTGCTTCTAAGTATGGATAACATAACATCAGATTCCTTTCCTCACACAAAGGCTTCATATCATGCTTATTTATGCCCAGACTGATTAATTATTTGACGTTGATTGTGAATGGGAAGTAAATTAATGGTGATCCTACTGTTACTAGTATTAGAATGTCTTTCATGAAAGCTTGATAGCGAGCTCTAGTATTGTCTAACTGAAGTTATTAATATGTCAGTATGTTTCTTGACCACTGAGAAGTGGTTGAAAAGTGTAGTATTTCCTTCTAGTGCATTTACCTTCTTCACAATATCTTGACTTGCTTTCTCTGTCTTTCGTAGGTTCTTTACAATCAAAATCATTACACTGTTCTGGGTATCAGCTAGCTTATGTTGAGATAAGAGACTCTGCAATCTTGTTAAATTTGTTATTTATGTCTTCAAGATCATTTTCTGTAGCCAGTCCAAAAATCTTACCAAGAATTGCTCCACCTAGATCGAACAAACCACATTTGTCACGTGTATTTGTGATGTTGTTTCCCTAATTGTGTTAGTCCAACGTGATAGGATGTCATGGATCATGGTGTTCATAATAGTCTTAACCTGTTCTAGCTGCTAGTCTGCTGACTTAATAATTTAAGCATCTTCTTGTGCTGGATGAACATATGAGGAAGAGCTTCTACATATTGCTTCTGGAGTTCTAAGTAGTCCTGCTATATTCTGCAACATGACTACCAGGTCGTACAGTATGTCCAAACTAATATCACTACCCACTCTGATTTGCACAACAGCTGTAGCGGCAGTTGATGCGAGAAGGCAACAGTGTCTTAGTACATGTTGAGGGTGTAAGTGAAGAGTTCCTCTTGCTATCAGCATAAACAGTAGAATCCATTGAATAATTCCCTTCATTTTTACCTTACTAGATAATATCTTTACTAGTTAGTTTGTCATGCTATGGATTATGATATTGATGATAAACCTTTTAGGTATCTTGACTCTAATCTGGCTCATGGAGGAAAATGACTTTGCTCATAATATTTCTACATATTACCTATAAAAGGACTCTAAATCGATTCCTAGGTCATGTAAATGCCTTGTTATGGTAATTGCTGTATTAGATGCACTTATTTATGTTTGATATTCAATCGTAATTTATTCCGGCATGTACTGATTTCTTCCGTTTTTTTTTTTTCCATCGTACTGACTAGGTTTTTCGGTTGTATCCAATGTTTCCTTTTCTCTTGTCCTCTCTTTTCCTCCTCCCCTTTCCCCTCCATTCCTCCCTTATCACTCCCCGGCTCATGTTCAGGTTATTATCCCTCCGTTTCTTCCCCTCTACTCTCCACGACAGTTTTTAAGTACTGCGTTTTGTTCTTTTTGCTTTTTCCAATCAAGCTTCACTGGAGGGACCGGTGAGTGGGGGAGAGCCTTCTTGCTTGGGTTTCCTTATCTTGGATTTATTGAAAAAAAAAAAAATGTAAGTTATAGGCATTTAATTGTCTGTTCTTTCAGTAGTTTTCCTAAAAGAAATTATACTCGTATGCTGAAACTGTTTTAATTGAGAAGATGCAACAGATTTAGTCCGACCTGGACCCTCTCCATCCCTGAATAAACAAAAAGTTAATATACGGTTCTGATAGATACAACCCTCAACTCGACTTGCATACCAAATGTGGGTCGAAGACGGCACTTCACTGTTGTATCTGCACAAGAATAATTTCAGTATGAAGGTATTATTACTTCGATGTCATAGTCTTCAAGGAGCTGACAAGGAACACCTTCACGTGGTGCACTGATATAACCTGGCGGCTTTGCCGCCTGGTTAAACAAACGTCCTTCAACTACCATTGCCACCTGACAGGAAAGTGATGGACTGCAGAAGAGCAGCTTTAGTCTTTATCATTATCACTATCCAACAACAACAACAACAACAGTCTTTCCTATGACAAATGGTCTGTAAAACAGCAAGAGGGTGGTCGGTTTGCTCACCTTTGTACTTTTTCGTACCATTTCCGCTCTTTCCAAGAACTCTTTCACTACGATGACGCCTTAGTTCAGTTTATTCCTGCTGCCTCCAGATGATCTAAATACGTTTGATTAGACTCGTCCGGTGCTAGAAAGGGATGCCTTACGTGGTTGCACCGATATAGCTGGGCAAACGTCCTTTAATTCATTTCTTATCCACAGTAGGGAGGATGATGGACTGCAGAAGGGCAACTCCAACTGGCAGTCCACCGGGTTCACGTTTCACCTGAACCAGGAACAGCAACAGCAACAAGACCTGGCTTGTTGTGGTGGTGGTGGTGGTGGTGGAAGTGATGGTGGTCCCAGGCTCATCTGGACATGAACCAGTGGACTGCAGGCTTAAGTTTCCCTTCTGCAGTGTACCATCCTCCTTTTGAGGTGATAGGGAAAGAGCTGGTGGGTGTCTGTATAACCGGCAGCCGAACCGCCTGGTTATATCGGTGCCACCAGGTGAAGGCGTCCACCTCCAGCATAAGGAGCTGACATACTGACGAAAATACGAGGCATATCCTACCCCTTCAGCTCAGAAAGTCTCCCATAAATTGAGTAAACCCGTATGGAAAAATGAAGACGATAGTACAAGGTGGTTCATAAATAGCATCCCACTAGAAACTCACTTGATAGTATATCATTTGTTGTGTGGACAGTTCAATCTGCTGGTGTGGGCGTGGGTATGGCACTTGGTCTGGGAAATAAATGATGCAAGATAGACGTCGATATCATTGGCTGAACTGTCCACGCAACACACGAGAAATCGCCCAGCGGCGTGAAAGAAGAGTGTTATATATGGAACGCCATTTATAAAAGACGTCCTAGTGCTAACGGTGTTAAACATTCTTCCCCTTTCTTTACATCGATCTTCCCTCCTTGCTCTCTTCATTCCTTCCTCCGTCCCTCTCTTTGTTCTCCCTTTCTTACCTTTCTTCCAGTTACTTCTCCCATGTCCCTTCCCTTTCCTCCACCCTTTTATAAGACAGCTTTTTATTATTCACTTGCTGTTCCCAGACAGGAATCGGTGCTGCGAAGCTTCCAGATCCACCTAGAATACGGCATGCTTTGTGTATCCGTATTTAACCCGTCACCGCCCGACCGATTTCGCACCTCCGATACCCCCCAATCCCTAGCTATTTTGGAATTTTTTTTTTTTGGCTAAAACCTCCGCTTGTGTTGAGAAACAAAGGAAAATCACCAAGAAAGGGCTTACCGGGGTCCATAAGTGGTCGGAACAGGTGAGGTACCCCGCGCCAGGTATCATATTCTGTCACTGACGTGTGAGGCTCTCAAGTTTTCTATGGTAGGTAATTTTGGGAGAAACAACAAAGAACACATCTACATTTATTGATTTTGAACTAATAAACAATCACAACAACAATAAAATGGTTTTCAATTATATATAAAGAAAAATAAGCATTGATCCATCGCGCAAGCATAGCAAGTTTGGTCATATTGGTCACACGCTACTTTGCTAAGTTTCTTGTTTCAGTAATCATTTTTTCTACTTGCATAATACTGTTTCAGTGACATTTTACCATTTCTTACTGTATGTAAATGTTTTCAGCTGTTTTCATTCATTACGATGACATTTAGCATATCTATCGCACACATCTGCTAACTCAGCGCACTCGCTATGACTCATCTCTCAACATACATTATTACTTTTTCACTTTCATAGTATTGTTTTTTTGACACTGAACCTTTTCTCAACCAATGTAAATGTTTTCACTTATTTACATTCCTTATGAGGGTATTTAGCGAAATGCTAGCGCATATTCACTAGCAAGCACATTCGCTACCACTCATGTTTCAGCTTCTACTTTATTTCTTCACTCCCAATATACTTCCCCACTTAAATTACACCCGTTTCCACCTTATACTACTGTTTACATATTTACGGGCCTTATTTATTCCACTGACCGTCAGAATATCACATCAAAATACCCTCGCTAGGAATGTCTCGACTTAGATAATATTTATACACTTACATAATAACTTTCCACTTACATTACACCTGTTTCCACTTTATACAACTATTTACCTATTTACGGGCCTTATTTATTCCACTGAGCGTCAGAATAACGCATCTATATACACTTGTTAGGAATGTTTTGACTTAGAATATATTATTTATGCACTTACATAACTTTCCACTTATATTACATCCGTTTCCACTTTTCATACTAATATTTACATATTTACGGGCTTTATTTATTCCACTGAGCGTCAGAATATCGCGTCTACATACACTTGCTAGGAATGTTTCAACTTAGAATATATTTATGCACTTACATATTTTTCCACTTACATTACACCCGTTTCCACTTTCATACTACTATTTACATATCTACGGGCCTTATAATTACACTGAGCGTCTGTTTGTTGTGTTTCTTCCTGAGTGTGAGCGTCATATCGCATTCACACCATACCAGAACTGCATCAAGGTGTGATACTAAAACAAGGGTGAATGCAGAGTCCCACATCACACTCAATGCACTCATAGCGGGTGTCTTTTCTCTGAGTGGTGGGTCTCACACGGGAATTACTACACACATGACACCTGCGTTGGGGCCTAGGTCTATTTGGCCGGGGAGGGATAGGAGTGGGGAAATGGCAGGCGGATATTCTCAGGGGAGTTTGGGCGGTAGGGGCAGTGTGTGTGTGCTGTTGGGGCCTCTCGACCGCATACCTTGCAAAAATCTCACATGTAAGCTCCCTCACAAACCCTTCAAAGGTTTCCTGCACTCCTGTTGTCATGGCGTGCAGGTGGTGGCAATTGAGGGCAGTTATATCTAGCAGGTGAAAGAAGAGCTTCTTGTACCACTTCATCGTGGTCCTGGCACACTTGACAGTGGATATCATGGAGTCTGACTGGTCCACCAGGCGCATGTTGATGTTATAATCAAGCACACACTCAGTTTTCCAGATGTGGCGCCTCCTCTTGCTGAGGTAATCCACGGACTCTGTATGGCGCATCAAGGGGCAGTGAACCGTGGACAATAGGCTGACTTCTCTGTTGTGGTTCCATGCTGTAGCTAGAATATTGTAACCCTGCAAGAAGACCACCTAATTTTTTTCCAGTTTCCGCCCCACCTTGACCATGTGACGATGGTTCACCTTGACAGTACCACAGATTCCCGTGTCATGCCGATGTAGATAACGAGTGAGAAGAGGGCTAGGGTACCAGTTATCCAGGTAAAGGACGTGACCACGATGAAGGTAGTCTTCAATCTTTGTCTTTACCACTGCTCCAGACAGTCCAATACTCCGATCTTCTATTATGTCTCTCTGTGCACTGGTGTACAAGACTATGTCTTGCACATAACCAGTCCTACAGTCACACATAACAAAGCTCTTTAACCCAAAACGGTGCCTTTTGCTGGGTATGTACTGCCAAAAGGAAATATTGCCTCTCCACAACACGAGACTCTTGTCTATGATAAGGTCTCTATAGGGATAAAATGAGGAACGGAATGTTTGCCATAGGTGATCAAAAACCAACCTAATTCGCCTCATTTTATCTGTGTCATTTGTATTGGCAGGATCATCAGCATCATAAAAGTGGAGGCGGCTTAGAATTTGATGAAACCAATTACGGCTCATGATTTTGCCAAATATTGGTGTCTGCATGATAGGGTCCCTTGTCCAGTATGCCAGAATTCTGTTTCTATGTACAATACCCATCAAAAGTACCAGGGCAAAAAATAAAAACATTTCTGCAAGGGAGGCAGGGTAATCATAAAAGATGGAAATCCTGCTCCTTGTGCCCACTCACTCTCACAGCACTGGCTGCTAGCAAAACGGTTGATTTGTTCTACTATTTGCTTCACAAAACCCTCACTGAAAAACAGGTGGAAAAAATCCAGCCTGGTGGAACTACGGTGAAATCCTGGAGCCGTGCAGCCAGTGCGCCCCTGCTCAGTGAAGGGGTGAATGATGGGAGAAAAATCACTCCCATCCTCCCAATTCCAATTCACACAACCCTCGCCCCCATCGTCGCCTTCGTCGGGATGGGGAGGAGATGCTGATGGGGGAGGTTGGGGAGGAGCAGTGTGGAGGGCTTCCTCACTCGCACTCCTCTTCCCTCGGCCTTTACCCTTCCCTTTTCCCTTACCCTTACGGCCTTGGGGAACACTAGGGGGCTGTGGGGAGGAAGTCTGGAAATATTGGGGAGCATAAGACGTGCTGGGGAGTGGCTCCTCCTCACCTCCCCGCTCCATCACCACACTACGTGATTCATCACGCACCCTCACTGCCTCACGTGATAAGCCCCGCCGCCTCACACCACCACGGGAGAGCGATGACTCACTCTCTCCACTCTCACTTTCAGTGGTTGCCCCAGAACTTTCAATTTCACTCCCCACTCCCTCCACGCCACTTCCGCCTTCCCCAAACAAAACACTAGGCCCATACCTGCTACTACGACGTGCCGTGTGCTCGGGGCCGCGATGAGTGATAATCTCGCGGCCGTACCACGTGGCAGCACGTCCCACGGCTCGGTCCTCCTCCTCTTCCTCGTCCTCGAATTCGGGCTTCACATCACGTAGGGGCTGCCGAGAGGTTGTTGCACTATGTTTTGGTGCAGGCTGGCCCTCTCTAGCAGCACGATAAGTCACGTAGCGCCGCTTCCTGGGGGACAGGACCTCCTCATCATTGCTGCTAGTTTCCTCCTCCTCTGGTTGGACATAATCTTTGTCCACCAACTCATCATCGACTGGTGAATCACTGTCGCCCCTGAAGGCGTCCAGGGCGGCATGGATTTCCTCCTCCGAGAGACCTCTGTGCGCCATATCTGACCTGGGTCACTGCTAATAGGTGAGTGACTGAGCCGAGGGTGAGCGCGGGTTGCGCGGGGTCGCCGAGTGTCACTGCCTGGTGGCAGGTAGGGGATGGTCGTGCGACCCTACTTACCCAAAATCAAGCGCGAGATTTAAATTTGTGCAAATTATGAACATTGCAACTGCGCAACATACCAGTACATCAACGGGACTAGCAGTTACATAATGTTGCAACGTAGTCATATGTCGATGGGACGCCTCAGGTTAATTTTATCGATTTTGTGTGTGTGTGTGTGTGTGTGTGTGTGTGTGTGTGTGTTCTTACCTAATTGTATCTTTACAGGAATGAGTCAAGCTCGTACTGTCCCGTGTCTTAAACCATATTTATCGTACATATCCTTAAATTTGTGAATTGTTTTGGCACACACTATTTCATTTGGTAGTGCATTCCATTGATCAATTGCTCTGTTTGGGAAACTGAATTTCCTTACATCTTTACCACCTCTCTTCTTGTGCAGTTTTTTGCAGTGTCCTCTTGCTGATGCTTCCCCATATGTTAAGTTTCATTTATGTCTATTTTCTCCTTCCCTGATATGCATTTATATAGCATTATCATGTCACCCCTTTTCCTTCTCTCCTGTAGTGTTGGTAGATTCAGTTTATTTAGTCTTTCTTCGTAGCTTAGATCCCTTAAGCTTGATATCCATCTTGTAGCGGCCCTTTGAACTTTTTCAATCTTGTCTATGTGTTTTTTGAAATGAGGACTCCATACTACTGATGCATACTCCAGGGTTGGTCTGATGAATGATGTTATTATCCTTCTTAGCATGGCTTCATTTATGTATGTGAATGTTACTTTCATATTTGCAAGCAGTGTATACATGTTCCGTACCTTCTCGCTGATGTGGTCAGCCGGAGATAGTCTGTTATTGATAATCACACCTAGGTCCTTCTCTCTTTCTGATGTGTGTAGGGTTTTATTTCCTAACGTATAATCCCAATCAGGTCTTTTTCCACTTTTACCAAACTTGATTACATGACACTTGTCCACATTGAATTCCATTTGCCATGTATTACTCCATTCATGAAGTTTATTTAATTCTTCTTGTAGCTCTTTACAAGAGTCTGTGTTAGTAATGCTCCTTTGTATTTTTGCATCATCTGCAAACATATTTAGATAGCTTTCATTTCCAGTGTTATTGTTTATATCATTTATATACACTAAAAACATGACTGGTGCAGCACTGAACCCTGTGGTACTCCACTAGTCACTTCTTTCCATGATGAGTAGTGTCCCCTTAGTACTGTTCTCATTTCTCTTTTTATGAGAAAATCTTGCATCCAACAAAACAGTTTGCCTAGAATTCCTCCTTGATGGTACAGTTTCCATAAAAGTCTTTGGTGTGGTACTGTGTCAAATGCTTTCTTGAAATCTAAATAGATACTGTCCACCCATCCTTCTCTTTCCTGTATTGTGTCTGTTACTCTGTCATAGTAGCTCAACAGATTAGTAACACATGATTTTCCTTTTCTTAAACCAAACTGTCTTTCTGTTATCATATTGTGTTCTTCTAGATGATTTACCCAAGCTTTTCTTATAGGCTTTTCTAATACCTTGCTTAAAACACTGGTCAGTGATACTGGTCGGTAGTTGAGTGGATTTTGTCTATTCCCTTTCTTGAATAAGGGGACAATATTTGCTTTCTTCCAAATATCAGGTAGTTTACCTTGACTCAAGGATTTCTTGAAAATTAAAAATAATGGTTTACTTAACTCCTTTGCACATTCTCGTAGTACCCAACATGAAATTTCATCAGGACCACTTGCTTTTCCTCTGTCTAATTTACTTAACTCCTCCTGGACATGCATGTTCCACATAGTCCCTCTCAAATTTTTGTTCTTCTGTAAAAACTAATTGGAAATTCTTATTTAGCGCTTCACAAATATCTTTCTCTTGTGTATAGGTGATTCCCTTGTCCGTAATGGATTGTATTATATCTTTTACTTTGGTTTTACTTCTGATGTAGCTGTAAAATAGCTTTGGTTGATCACTACTTTTATTTATTATATCCTTCTCAAACTGTTTTTGGGCTTCCCTCCTTATTCTTGTATAATCGTTTCTTGCCTGTTTGTAATTATTAGATGCCTTTTCACTATTGTGTCTTCTGTATCTATTCCACAACAAATCTCTTCTTTCTTTTGATTTTTTACATTCTGTATTGAACCATTTCTGTATTTTCTTATCTGCTTCTTTGTGCTGTGGGATGTACTTCTGGACTGCTATTTCATAAAATTCACAGAATTTTTTATATACAGCATTTAAATCTTGTCCTCTAAACTCATTTTCCCAATCAACTTCTAAGAAATACTTCTTTAGGTCTTGATAATTTCCCTTCTTATAGTTTAGGCTCTTTTTGTAACTTTCATTGCTGTTAACTATGTCATATGCTATCCTGAAGTTGTAATTTAGTACTGCATGATCGCTTTTGCTGAGTGGAGGATGTGTGTGTGTGTGTGTGTGTGTGTGTGTGTGTGTGTGTGTGAGAGAGAGAGAGAGAGAGAGAGAGAGAGAGAGAGAGAGAGAGTTTTACATCAATACATAATGGTAGACCACAGAGTATTACAGTCCGAACTATAGTCACATGACAGAACTGAGTCTCTCTCCAAACTTAAATACTAAGTTATGGTTGCTTAATTTGTTGAGCTTTTATCGTGGTGAAGAAATCTCTCTCATTAGTTCTAGTTAAATCCGCGCTCCAGTCTGACGACATTTTATCAACTGAGCTGAAAGGCAACTGAGGTATTTATCAGGTCAGAGTAAAGGCTGGATAGGAGATAAGCCTTAATAATAGTAAAAGCTCTCTGCTATTGTTGAGCACTTTAGCTAGTGGAGTTCATCTGACTTAACGCTTGAAAAATTAGTGCAAATGAAGTTGCCTTTACATACACTAGTTTTGTTACAATTCCACGTATTAATTTAGCGTGGTCTGATTATGAATATAAAAACGTGATTGAAAATATGTATTCATCAAGAGGTGCAGAAAAATAAACACACACACACACAGCGAGAAGGTACGGAACATGTATACGCTGCTTGCAAATAAGAGAATAGCATTCACATACATAAATGAAGACATGCTAAGAAGGATAATAACATCATTCATTAGACCAACCCTGGAATATGCATCAGTAGTCTGGAGTCCTCATCTCACAAAGCACATAGACAAGATTGAAAAAGTTCAAAGGGCCGCTACAAGATGGATACCAAGCTTAAGGGACCTAAGCTACGAAGAAAGACTAAATAAACTGAATCTACCAACACTACAGGAGAGAAGGAAAAGAGGTGACATGATAATGCTATATAAATGCATATCAGGAAAGGAGAAAATAGACATAAATGATTACTTAACATATGGAGAAGCATCAGCAAGAGGACACTGCAAAAAATTGCATAAGAAGAGAGGTGATAAAGACGTAAGGAAACTCAGTTTCCCAAACAGAGCAATTGATCAATGGAATACACTACCGAATGAAATAGTGTGTGTCAAAACAATTCACAAATTTAAAGATATGTACGATAAATATGGTTTAAGACACGGGACAGTACGAGCTTGACTCATTCCTGTAAAGATACAATTAGGTAAGAACAATTAGGTAAGAACACACACACACACACACACACACACACACACACACACACACACACACACACACACACACACACACACACACAAACATTAAAAAAAAAAAAACAGCAAACCCACCAAACACACCCACACACACTGATCAGCACAAGCCAACACATGGATACAAGTTCCTTCACAAACACACGAACACAAATACCAACGACCACCACATTTGAGCTCCGGTTTCCGCAGACGAAGTTCATGCCAAAATGAACGGCAATTGTCGCCTTATCTGAGGGGGCCGGCGACCCCTGTAAGTTAATGTCCAAATCCTGGGGGTTTACTGATGACAGACGGCTGGTGATATGACTGGGATTATTGCTATGTTTATCCGACTACCTCTTTCCTGCCTACGTTTGGCCCTCCACTCTGTCTTTTCCTCCTGCTTCGTTGTCCATGTCGTCGACTCATAGAATAGTCATGTTAGTCATAACCTTTACCATAACAAACAGCCTCGAAAAGGACTAATTGGCTTGTTGCTGTCTCCTTTCCTTTTATATTCATTTGTATTTTCTTCCTTTTTTTTTCTCCTCTCTCCTTTCAACCCTCCATTTTCCCTGTCTATTGAATCCCTTTTCTTCCCTTCAAGTGTTACCTTTACCATCCTATTGGTGTATAATCTTCTTCCTTCCTTTCTCTGCTACCATCCCTCTTTCCCCTGCTATTTTTCCCCTCCTCTCCTACCCCTCATTCTCAACCCCCACTCCCTTCTATCTGTTCTATTCCTCTCCCTCCCCACTCCTTGCTCTCTCCTACATCTCCCTCCACCGTCACTTCCCTCCTACAGCTTCCTCTCTCCCCTCCAGAATCTTTCTCTCTCCCCTCTTTCCCTTTCTACGCCCTTAGTCCCACACGGACGTCACCTCCTCTTTTTTTTATACCATCCTTTGACTTGTGTGTCAACAAGTGAGTTGGCGGAGGGTTAGTGCATCTCCCCGGAAAACAACTAACTCAAAGACAAACGGTCATCCCTTCCGTGATTATGACGTCTGGCTATAGACAGACAAATAGACAAACCTGTGTTCCCGCACCAACTATCTTCCCTTTTTAATTACTTATCTTATCGCTTCTTGACTTTTCCTCCTCTTCTACGCTTCATTTCTTCATTTTTGATCTTTTCTCCTCTGTTTCATTTTCACCCTTTCTTCCTCTTCATTCCTTCATTTACAATCCATTCTCCTCTTCTTTTTTTTTTTTTTCCTTCATCCTCTTTGTTTCTTCACTTCATTTTTTGCTTCCTCCCCTCTCCCCTCCCATCTTTTAACCTTGCCTCTTTCTATCTCCCCTCTTTCATTTTTCCTTCTCTCTTCTTTCCCTTCTTATTCAGCTCTCACACTTTTTCGTATCTCTTTCCCCTCATCTCCTTCACCAGCTTCTTCGGGTCTCCCTCTGTATCTCCTTGTCTTTCGTCCCCTTTTCCACTACCTTCTGTTTCTTTATTTCTTTCTCTCTTCTTTATTTTTCTTCCTTCTTTCTTGGCGTTCTGGCCTTCATCTTTCTTGCTTCTTTATTTCCGTTCCTTTCTATTCCCTTCTCTTTTTTAACCTACCCTTTCTCCCTTTCTCTCACCATTTATCTTTCCATCTTTCTTCACATACTCATTCCTTCCTTTTCCCCCCTCTTCTTTTTTAACTTGTCTTTTCTTTTCTCTCCCTTTATATTCTTAGAGTTCCTTGGCTCTCGTTCTCTCCTGTCTTATTTACCCTTAATAAATTTTCTTCTTTTGACAGTTCCATCAACCTAATTCTTCTCATTTCATTGTCTCTCCTCCTCTTTTATTTTATTTATTTTTTTATTTTTATTGTATTTATTTTGTGTGTGTGTGTGTGTGTGTGTGTGTGTGTGTGTGTGTGTTTGTGTGTGTGTGTGTGTTTTAGAGAGAGAGAGAGAGAGAGAGAACCTTATGTTACACTGTCCTATCCTCTCACAAAACTGATACCATAGTTATGTTCAAGATTGGAACAATATAGCTCTGTCCTCATCAGCTCGAGGACGTCACTTCTACGTAATTTTTGCTATCTCATGGCGATTTTATAAACTCGGGAGAGATTATTTTGATACGGGGGGCATCTCTCATGTTTGGAATAACTAGCATTTTGTTCCAGCTAACACGGAAAGATTTTACTCAGCTGAGAGTGTCACAGGAGTATAGGAGCGTTAACATTGTACCCATAAATCCTGTCAGGGTCAGGAAAGCTCTAGTATTTCATTAGATTCCAGACGATTTTATTAGTTCAAAAGTGGGTTATCGGAGCCTGAGTACTAGGAGTTATCTTAGTAGAATAGAATTTCCGGTGATAAAAGAATAAACTAGAATGGGAGAACACTGTATGGGAATGTGATAAAGATCAATGAATCCCCTGATGTTTGCTTCTTTTGAAGGTATTCCTTTGTACTTCTATGATGTCTTTAACTCCGACCATCCCACAACGCCTCCCATTCCGTCTCCACCTTCCATGCCCTCCTTTCCTTCTCTACCTCCTCTTCTCCCCCCTTCCCTCCTCACATTCTTCCCTTTCCCATCTTCATTCCATTCCCCACTGCTCTTCTTTATTCCTTCCCTTCCCCCCATCCTTCCCTCCCCTCCTCTAACCCCTTCTCGAATCTACAGCCATCTCTTTCCCTCCTTCTTTCCACCCCCTCTCATACTACCTTTTCCCTACACCTTCCCTCCCCACCCCCTCTCTCCTTCACCCCTTCCTTCCCCCCTCTCCCGCTCCCCCTCCTCATACCTCTGATTGCCCCTTCTCCCTGTATTCATGGTCTAGAACAAAAATTACAACGACTGCAAACATGAAACTTTCTTCTCTCCCTGATGGTCACACTCCGTTTTCCCGCCTTGATTTTTTATCAGCTCTTTTAGTTAATATTTCCTTTAGTAGCCTATTCAGTATGATAGCTACACCAGCTCATTCAGTAACCCGTTCGCTGCTTGGATGCTCTCTTAGGCCAAATGAATTTATCTGGAAGTAGCAAGAATAAACACAGACGAAGAGTTCAGAAATACTGAAGTACTTTCCCTATTTCAGAAATAAAATGTTATACTAGCTTTTGCTGTTCATTAGCTTTCAGGCTCCTACGACTGACTAAAAGCTGATTGAAATCATGTGTGGTTACCTGGAGTACAATACTAGTATTGTATAGGCCATGAGAGAATAGTAACAATATGAGGCCCCTCTCTTTAGTTGAACACTAATGTCTGCTGTTACCAAAGGTAGAGAAGAAAAACAGAGTTATCACGACAATGAGAGTTATTTTATCAGTTTTCATATTCTGTCTACATCATCATCATCATAATCATCATTATCATCATCATCAAAACTCCATTACCCACTACAGATGAGGTGAGCGCAATCCAAAATTTATAACATTGCCATCAGTCCTAAAGGAGAGCAGGAAGGTCTCGCCTACCCCCACCGAAAAAAAGTAATATATATATATATATATATATATATATATATATATATATATATATATATATATATATATATATATATATATATATATATATATATATATATATATATATATATATATATATATATATATATATATATATATATATATATATATATATATGGTTTCCGTTTGTACCTATGGTGGACAATGTATATGTCAGCACTGTGTGGAAATCTGTGTGTGGAAATCTTTGTCCTCAAGATTGTGTGAAAGAGGTAGTTCATTCTTACTAACTTCATTCGTGTTAGCCATTTTTTTTCTCTTCTGGATTTTCCTTGTAATTTAATTTGTCTGGTCCCAATAGATACTTTAATTAATAACTGCTTATTACAGTTCTTTTAATCGCTCACTGTGTTAATTTCATGGTATATCTTATTTATCCCTTTGCAGATGGAATGTTGCCTAGTTGTACTCATGAAACACGTTTTTTTATATATGTACCAAATGTGTAAATGGCAACAAACATTAGGAATAAATGGATAGTATAATAAATGAATGAATACTGTATATACGGTATATAATTGAAATTGTTGGTGGTAGTACTTAGTGACTGGCAATGTAGATAACTGAAGTAGGTATATGTACGTAATTTGTAATTATAAAGCACCTCTTATATGTTTGTCCAGAATGTTTGTCTATGACTTTGTATATACGTAAGGTTGTATAAAAATGAAGTAAATAATCAACTCACTGATTTTAACCATGGTGGGAATAGTGAATGTGGTAGTGATGGTGGTGTCAAGCACGGGTTGATTGGTGTATTACGGTGTTCTAAGTCGACACCTCACTCTGGTAGTTGTGGCTGGTTGGTTAGGAGTGGTTAAGGGTGGTTCAGGGCGATGGTAAGTTGTGATGTTACTTTGTCAGCTCTTGCTCTCTGTTTTGCTTGATTTTTTTTTCTCAGTTTATTCTCTGTCCTTACGTATTGTGATTTACTTGTTGATTGCTGAAGACTGCTGCTCCTTGTAGGTGCATGTTATAAGATTATATAGGTGTCCCGTAGACTTGTTACCTGTAGCTAATAGTAAAGCTTGTTTTTTCTCACTTGTAACTCGTTCCTTCTTACTATTTACTCGCTTGTGGTTACTTGATCTTAGATCTGTAGGCTTCTTGAAATGTTTGTGGTTTCTTGTACCACGTTTAATTGTAGTTTCTTGCAGTATGGTGAGAACTTGTTGCTGATCTTGGTTACCATCTCACCTGCTTGTAGTTTACTTTCAGAATCATAATATCTTGCTTTGATAATAGTGTTAATTCTCAGTTTGTTTGGTGATTGTTGATAGAGACATTAATCAGCTTTGTATACCGCTGTTGTATATCATTGTAGCGGTTTAGGAGAGTCTTCTGCTGCATAGGTGTAGTCTGATTGACGATTTTTACTTGTAGATGTGGCTTGTTTCATGACAGTCGTAGATACTTGTAATTTATTGCGAATGGTAGAACTGAAGCTCATAGCTGAATAAAACTGACATAGCTGAATGCTGATTGCTGATAAAATCGTGGGGCGTAAATAGATTGTACAGTACTGTGGTTCGTTGGTTCGCTGCTTGCCCCAGTATCGATTTACTTAGTCGTAGATAGAGAGATAGGGAGGTTGGTTGTAATTGTAGATCGTCGAACCACCGCCTGTATAAAGTTGTGAGGCACCGTATGGCTCGAAATTGTTGCTGTTCTTGATTTCTGTCTCGTTAATGTAGACTCAACTGTAGAACTGTAGTCATGGTTCATATGATTACTGCCACCAAATAATATTGTAGCTGTGATGGAGCATCTCCAGAAATGTGTTAGATTGTAGGGATTTCAAGAGGAGAGAATGTTCAAGTTGTTCCTGTAGTAGATGGCAGGAGAAAGATAAAAATGAGTCTCTGGTTTCATTGCAATTTTATTCTCCAGAGGAAGTATCTTTACAAAAGCAGTACTGAGACTAGAGTGGTGTATGCTTGCTAACTCCGTGCGTTTTCCTCCTGCCTTTCCCACCGTGCCTCTTCTCTCTCCCAACCGCTTCTGCCCTGTCTCTCCGATTTTCTCTGTACGTAATTGGTTGGCTCTGCGTGGGGGCATGTGTCGAGGAACTTTCCACGACTGTAGAAGTTTCCCATCCGATGTCACACTGTGTTGTGTGGGAAATTCCCTAGCTAGAATGTGCATTAATGTTTCCTCCCGATCTCTCGAGCTTAGGCATGACTGTAATACATATTAACCCTCTGAATGCCAGCAGACTTTGGACCTTCTTGGAGCAGTGGTGCCGGGCAATTTTCGACTTTTTTTTGCAAGATAGGTTACAAATGATAAGAAAACATGGAGAGCAACCATAGAAGTACTCACAGAAGCCATTCAGGTCAATTTTGAGGTCGATTCTCCTTGACCAGGTGGCTGAAAACTTCGGAGTAATGCCGATTGACTTTATCAGCTGCCTCCAACACGCACTGAGTTGAGGTAGGAGATCTTCGTTTTCTTCATCAGTAAATATGCTATCTGAGCCAAAAACACTCTTATTGGGTATACAGGTGATATAGGATGGCCTAGAGAGGCCTAGAGAGGTCCAGGAATATCCCAGCCGATTTTTTGGCGCCTAATATGAATTTTCGAATTTTGGCAAGTATGTCAAATTGCTGACGTACATATAAGTCAGTGACACTGTCTGCGCATATAGGGGCTGGTGTACATGTATGTCGTTGGCACGTGGCCAGTTAACAGTATACACATCACTAGCTATTATGTATTATGTTATGATAATGTCCTGACAACTGCACTATCTAACCTACTGTATCATTCCACACAATGTACCATCCCACCCACTGTACCAAACCACACACTGTACCATCTCACCCACTGGGCCATCCTACCCACTGTACCATCTAACCGACTGTACCATCACACCCACTGTACCATCCCACACTCTGTGCCATTCTACCCACTGTACCATCACATACTGTGCCATCCCACACACTGTACCATCCAACTCACTGTACCATACCACTAGCTAAATCATCCCATCCACTGTACCCTCCCACCCACTGTACCATCCCCCTCACTGTGCCTTCCAACTATGAAGTCATACCGCCCTCTGAGCCATCGCACCCAGTGTACCATCCCAATCACTGTACCATTCCACCACTATATCGTCCCACCCACTGTACCATCCCATACACTGTACCATCCTACTCACTGTACCATTCCATTCACTGTACCTCCCCTCCACTGTACCATCATACTTACTGAATCATCCTGCTCTGTGTACCATTCCACCCACATTACCATTTCATGCATTGTACCATCCCACCACTGTACCATCCCACCACTGAACCACCCCGCCCTCTGTACCATTCCACAACTATACCATTCCACTCATTGATGTATTCCACCTACTGTACCAACCCACCAGTATACCATTCCACCAACTATACCAGCTCACCAAGTGTACCATCCCACTCATTGTATCAGCCAACTCACTGAACCATCCCACCTACTGTATACTCTCATCCACTGTTTAATCCCACTCATTGAACCACCCGACTCACACTACCATCCCACCCACTGTACCACCCACCTACTGTACCATCCTACCACTATACAATTCCATCCATTGCACCATACAACCCTCAATACCATACCATCCATTGTACAATCTCTCACTGTACCATCCCACCATCTGTATCACCCCATCCACTGTACCCTCCCACCCACTGTACCACCCCACATCTATACCATTCCATTAACTGTACCATCCCAGCCACAGTACCATCAGACTACTGAACCATGTTGCCTTGAGTGCCATCCCACCCAGAGCACAATCCCACCTACTGTACCATCCCAACCACTGTACCATCCCACCCATTTTAGAAGTCCGTCACTATACCATTCAGCCAATTGTGCCATTCCACGTAGTGTACCATCCAATCCACTGTGCCATCCCACTCACTGTACCATCCCACCCAATGTACCATCCCACCCACTGTGCCATCCCAATCACTGTACCATTCCACCCACTTACCATCTCACCCACAGTACCATCCCACCCACTGTCCCATCCAACCCACTGTACCATCCCATCCACTGTACCCTCTCACCGACTGTACCATCCCATCTACTGTATCATTCCACCCACTGTACCTTACCCACCCCCTGTCGCATCTTACCCACTCTACCATTGCATTAAATGTACCATTCCACCCACTATACCACCCCAAGTAATGTATTATCAGACCCACTGTATCATTCCACCCACTGTACCATTCCACCCACTGTACCATCCCACCTACTGTCCCATCTCACTCACTACACCATCCCACCCCATTCTACCATCCCACTGACCCATATTGCTTTAGCATCCCACTTTGCCATCCCGATCAACCACGCCAAACCCTATACAGTCCCACTCCGTACCATCTCACGTTACCATTCCATTGTATCATCCCACTGTTCTTTCCCATTGTACCATCCCACCCATTTTAAACTCATTTTACCATCCCATCCACTGAACCATCCCACCCACTGTAGTCTACCATCCCACTGCAGCATCCCACTTTACCTTCCCACTGTTCCGTCCCAGACATTTTACAATCCCACCCACTGTATCATTTCACCAACTGTATAATCCCACTGTACCATACCACTCTACCATCCAATTGTACCATTCAACTTTGCCATCCCACTCGACTATCCTATCCACTCTATACCATCCCACCCACTCTACCACCCCACCCACTGTATCATCCCACCCACTGTTCCATCCCACCCAATGTACCATCCCACCCACTATACATCCCACTGTACCATTCCACTATGCCATCCCACCTACTGTACCATCTCAACCACTCTACCATCCCACCACGTGTACATCCCGCTCCCCCGTCCAACCCCTTGTACCAAGCCACCCACACTATACTCGATTTTTTTTTTTCCAGCTGATGATCCACTTTCTTGAATGTGGCACCTACGCACTCCTGCCGCGTGATTGGCTGGTTTCAATTCCATACCTGAAGTATCATATTTACTAAAAAACAATTATACCTTATATTCCAGCTCTCATAAATGCTGTTTTGCATTGTCATTGTACTATACAAACAGACATGAAACGAGTATGTATCTGTGCTTCACCCAAACGGACAATGAATTTGAGGAACTTGAATTTGAATTGAAATATTTATTGTTGTAAAAGGTACAGAGTTGTGGCATCTCCCTATGTTTTAAAAAAATAAACGCATTTGGTTGGGTAAGTGCAAATAAAAGATATCTTAATACTTGGGCATTTGTTACATTAGACCAGGGGTGGGGGACCTTTCTCCTATTAAGGGCCATCAGGGTATTTTTAACATCATTCGCGGACCATACAACATTTTCAACTTAAACTCTCTCTCTCTCTCTCTCTCTCTCTCTCTCTCTCTCTATACTATATATATATATATATATATATATATATATATATATATATATACAGTAACCCCTCCAATATCCGGATCAATAGAGCCATCGGTAGGTTCGGATATTGGTTTCGTCAGGATATTGGGCCCCAGCTTATGGACTTGTACTTATGGACCCTAACTCAGAGAAACACCTATACAACTCCCTCCGGACATGCATAGCACCTATTTAACACCCAAATCACACCAATAAGGCACATAAATGACTGAAATAAATGCAAAAGAAACATAAAATGTGGGTTTAGAAGTATGTTCATACATTAATAAACATTCTGGTACTTATGGACTCTAACCGAACCTAACTCTGAAAAACACATGCCTACTGCACATGCATGAGGTAAGTATAGTATGGAAAAAAGTACAGTATGACACATTCTGGTAAGTATAGTATGGAAAAAAGTACAATATGAAACATTCTGGTAAGTATCTATCTATCTATCTATCTATTGCCAGACGCCTCAATCCCGTTTGGGGTGGCCACAAACAAATCGCCTCCAAGTCGCCCTGTCCCCTGCCATTTCACTGCCCTGCTCCCAACTCACACACCCCTCTCTCATATACCTCTCCACCCCATCCCTCCATCTCATCCTTGGCCTCCCCCTCCCTCTTCCCCCTCCACCTCACTCATATACACTCTCTTCGTCAGTCTTTCACCCTCCATCCTCTCCACATGGCCAAACCACCTCAGTGTGTTGCTCATAACGCTTCCTATCACATCCACATCCACACCACAATGCTCCTTTATATCCTCATTCGTCAGCCTGTCTCTCCACGTGACTCCACAGGCTCCTCTCAAATAACTCATTTCCACTGCTCTCACTCTTGACTTGTGTCCTTCCAACAATGTCCAAGCTTCACTTCCGTACGTTAGAGTTGGTATCACAATACTGTCATGTAGTAACTTTTTCACTTCCATGCTCACTTCCCTGTTTCTTATCACTGCTTTCAAGGAACCAGCAACCTTTCTTCCCTGCTGTACCCTTTCAAGCACTTCACCCTCCAAACCTCCATCCTTACTCATCACACTACCCAAATACTTAAACGTACTCACATTTTCCAATTCCTCACCATCCAACCTCGCTGTACATTCACTAACTTCACCTCTCTCAAAGACCATCACTTTACTCTTCCCTACATTCACCTTTAGGTTCCGTTTCTTACACACTCTCCCAAACTCATCCACCAAGCCTTGCAGCTCCCCTTCGTCTTCACTCAACAACACAGTATCATCTGCAAACAACAGTACAGGGAGTTTCCAAACACTATCCTCTCTCACCAGGGCCACTCCAACATCAACTACCCTACCTTGCACCTCTTTTATTACCCCATCCATGTACAGATTGAAAAACCATGGAGACATGACACATCCCTGTTTCAAACCAACTTTCAAAGAGAAAAATTCACTTAGTTCACCATCCACACGCACTGCAGCCTTCGCACCATTGTACATACTCTTCACAGCATTCAACAACTTCCCATCTACTCCATATATTCTTAACACTTTCCACAATCCTTGTCTATCCACCCTGTCATATGCTTTCTCCAAATCCATGAAAGCCGCATACAACTTCTTTCCCTTCTCTAGAAACTTTTCCACTAAAGATCTAAGAATGAATATCTGATCTACACAACCTCTTCCCTTCCTAAAGCCTCCCTGTTCTTCTCCAACTAATTTCTCTGTTCTTTTTCTAACTCTGTCTATAAGTATCCTACCATACACTTTTCCTATTATACTAAGAAGACAAATGCCCCTATGATTACCACACACTTCTTTTTCCCCTTTTCCTTTGTACAAGGGAATAATTATACTTGACTTCCAATCCTCCGGGACTCTACCTTCCTCCCACGCCAATCTGCACATCTTCCACATCCATTTCACTACTATCTCTCCCCCATGCTTCAGCATTTCACCACACACTCCATCAATTCCTGGGGCTTTCCCCGATTTAACTTTCTTCATTGCTTCCACAACTTCTATCCTACTGATTTCTTCCTGTCTTCTCATCTCCCTCCTTCTCCCAGCCATTCCCCAGCCACTTATACTCGCATTACTTCCATCCTCTACGTTCAACAGTTCCTTAAAGTGTTCTCTCCATCTGCTCACTTTTTCTCCCTTCTCCACTAGTAATCTACCATTTTTATCTTTCACTCCCCTGCTAACTTCACTTCCACCCTGTCTTACTCTTTTCACTTCTCTCCAGAACATTTTCTTACAGTCTCTCCACTTTACACTCAAATTCCTTCCAAATTCCTCATCCACTCTCTTCTTACTCTCTCTTACTAATCTTTTCACCTCTCTCTTCCTTTCCACATATAACTCTCTCTTCCGCCTCTCAACTTCTTCCACGCCCCTATTTCTCATCCATTCATTGTATGCTTTCTTCTTTTGTGCCACAGCCTGGTAAGTATAGTATGGAAAATAGTACAATATGAAACATTCTGGCTACTTACAGCAAGTCCCTGGCCACCTCGATGAATAACCGCCTCCTCTCGGACTCTGACAGTAAGAACGATTTCCTGAAGCACTTGCACTACACTCTTCCTGAAGTCTTGCACTGAACTTAGTCAATAACACACAGAAGTCCGTTCTCTTCACAGTGTTCACTTTAGTCCAAAGAATGTTCCATTAAATATAAGTGTTGCACATTAACTTTTCCCAAGTTTTTTCCATTTTCCAAAGCCAAAACAAAGAAGGTTAGTTACGTTAAATTTCTTTTCTACTGAGTCTTTTCTCTCATTTCGAAAACCTTAACACAACACACCGTTTTTTTCACTGCACAACACTCAAAATTCCCGTGTGGTCTAGTGGAGAAGTTCTTGCTGTTTATTCGCTGTCAGAGTCCGAGAGTATCACTGGCAGGCGACCAAGGGGTGTATCGGTGGGTCGTGGTGATGGCGTACCGACTACAGAAGACTCTGAAGATTGCCGCAAACTCACATCGAGCAGTGACTCCACTGTAGCTGATGTGCTGGGCTGTGGCTCGGAGCATGAGGGCCTGTCTTGGGGAGGCAACAGAGTGGAATCAGGGCTTGGCACAGCGGGGGTCACGGGCCTGAATAAACTGTCAATCGTTGACTGACGCAAGGACCGACGATTCTGGCGATTGATGATGCGCTGCCGGAAAGCACGCACTTCCTCCACGAGTCCCAAGGGCCCCATCTCCCTGTCGCAGTCCGGGTGTTCCAGGTAGTCTAGGACGAACTCTAGATGTTCCCGGAGTGCGCTTAGCTTGGGGATGGCTGGAGTAGTGTCCTGCTGAGAGGAGTCCGCATCATCATCGCCTTCGTCGTCGGAATCTTCAAGTTCGGGACTGACACCAGCAACCGAAGACGCGATCTCGATATCAGACAATGTCTGATACCCAGGATCGCCCTCGTCGTCATCGAACCACTCACGAACATCGTCCACATCAACATCGTCACCGTGCGTACGTAGCCGTGAATGGAAGTCATCCACGTCAAACCCTAGGAAATCGTACTCCACATCTGTTCCGAGAATCAGACGAGACCAACCATTTTCAAGAGCTTTCACAGGGACTTCCTTCCATGCACTAGCCCAGTTGTACAGCGCAGACTTGATGTTGTAGCGGCGAAGGTTTTCCAAAGTCCTCTTGCCTCGCGTGTCACGTCCTTCCCTGCGCTCGTCCTCGTCCTCGAGAACAACCATCACCTCGTCCAGGAACTCCCGACGGTACAGGCGCTTTGTTGCCACGATCACTCCTTGGTCCATTGGTTGAATGAGAGCAGTCGTATTAGGTGGCAGAAACATGCACCTAATACGGCCATTCTTAGCAACCAAGTCCTTGTCGCACGGGTGGGCAGGTGCATTGTCGAGGAGGAGAGCCTTTACCTGGTCGCGAGGAATTCCCAGTGTCTTCGTCTGGTACTGGATGACCTGCTTGACAAAGTGACGGTGAAACCAGTCTTTGAAAATCACAGCTGTGAACCATGCTTTCAAAGAATGGTACTATACGACAGGAAGGAGATCCATCACCCCACGAAGGCACCGAGGCTGCTTTGCACGGCCAACAATAACGGGCTTAAGCCGGTGCATGCCGTTAGCATTGGCACAACACAAAGCAGATATCCGTTCCTTAGAAAGCTTGCGGCCAGGTACACGCTTCTCCGTCTCATCGGCTAGAGTGTTCGTTGGCACCGAGCGATAGAATAGGCCAGTTTCGTCAGTGTTATAGACTTGACCGAGAGTGAGGCCCTCCCTGTCGATCAAGCCTTTCACCTTGTGCCGAAACTCGTCCACTCCATCCTCGTTAGCGTCCAATGCTTCGCCATGTGCTTTACGGTTAGTAAAGCCATGTCGCAACTTGAACGCGAAGAGCCAACCCTCGGATGCCTTGAAGTCTAGGGCGTCGTGAAGCCTTGCAAACTTCTCAGCAGCAGCCTTCAGCTCCGTTCCACGTACCATCACACCAGCTGCACGTTGCTGTCGATACCAAATCAACGTGGAGCGGTTGATTTCTGCATACTTGGGGGTAAACATAACCTTCCTCTCCACGTTGCGTTTGCTTCTCGACGAGAAGTCAGCCGTGTACTGCATGAGCTTGTCTCGGGAACGCTTGATATCGAACAAAGTCGACCGGGCCAGGTTGAACTCACGGAGAATGCGTGAAGAAGACCAACCCGCATCAACTTTCTCCAATATCTCCCGTTTCTTCTCCAGAGTCAACACCACTCTCTTCCTTTTCTCAGGAGGCGGGGCCATCATCACACACACTAAGAGTAGGGCAGAGAGCAGCAGGAGGCCTTGCAGCAAGTACGGCACCACCACAAAAGCGAGCACGTGGGCAGCCATGGCGAACAGCGTAGGTCCAGTCGCGGTGAGAGACAGGCGGGAAGTGGGGAGGATGCAGCGGCGCTCTATCGGACGTTGGAGGAATGACGAACCAAAACAATGCTCTCACGCGGCGCGTGGCAAGTTCAAATTATGGACGGCAAAAAATCGATTTTTTAAAATTTTTTTTTGGATTTTCGGACCATTTTGGGAATGTTTGATATCAGGACGATAAGGTTCGGTTAGTGGGGATGTTCGGTTATTGGGCGTCCGGATATTAGAGTAATTACTGTATATATACATATATTTTTATATATATATATATATATATATATATATATATATATATATATATATATATACATACATACATATATATATACATACATATATATATATATATATATATATATATATATATATACATACATATATATATATATATATATATATATATATATAATATATATATATATACATATATCAGTAAATACATACATTTATTTATTTATTAGAGATGTATCAACTCTGACCTTTTACAACAATAAATATTTCAATTCAAATTCAACTTCCTCAAATTCATTGTCCGTTTGGGTGAAGCACAGATACATACTCGTTTCATGTCTGTTTGTATAGTACAGTGACAATGCAGAACAGCATTTATGAGAATTGGAATATAAGGTACAATTGTTTTTTGTAAATATGAGGCTTCAGGTATGAAACTGAAACCAACCAATCATGCGGCAGGAATGCGCAGGTGCCATATTCAAGAAAATGGATCATCAGCTGGAGAAAAACCGAGTATAGCATCCCACCGGCTGTACATCCCACTGTCCCATCCCAACCACTATACCATCCCACCTACTGTGGAATCCCACCCACTGTACTATCCTATTCACTGTACTATCTCAGCCACTGTACCATCCCACCCCCTGTACCAACTCACTTTATCATACCACTCATTGTACCATTCCACCCACTTTACCAACTCACCCATTCTACCATCCTACACACTTTACCATTCTACCTACTCTACGATCCCACCCCCTGTACATCCCACTGTCCACGTACTCTACAAACCCTCCCACTGTCCCATGCTACCCACTGTACCATCCCACCAACTGTTTCACCCCACCCACTGTATTATCCCACCCACTATACCATTTCACACACTGCACCATCTCATCAACTCTACCATCCTACCTACTGTATCATTCCACCAACTCTGCCATCCCACCTACTGTATCATCCCACCCACCGTACCATCCCACCCACTGTTGCGTCCCACCAACTGTAACGTCCCAACAACCTTACCATCCGACCTATTGTATCGTCCCACCCAAACAAACGTCGTCTGTGGCACTTTGGAGCTGCGGATTGGGAGGCCCTCTGGCAGTACTTCTTTGATTTTCCCTCCATCACTTCCCCCCTCTGACTTCCTCATGGCTGACAATAATATTTCTTCAGCTGATGTATTTTCTGCCATCACAGGCCTCACTACTAATAGGGCATATGGGCCTGATGGAGTCCCTCCTGTTGTTCTCAAGACCTGTGCTTCTGCGCTTACACCCTGCCTAGGCAAACTCTTTCGCCTTTGTCTGTCAACTTGTACCTTTCCTTCTTGCTGGAAGTTTGCTCTCATTCAGCCAGTCCCAAAGAAGGGTGATCATTCCCAATCCTTAACTATCGTCCAATTGCTTTAACATCCTGTATCTCAAAAGTTTTTGAATCAATTCTAAATAGAAAAATTTTAAAGCATCCATCCCATCACTACCTTCTTTCTGATCGTCAGTATGGGTTCCATCAGGGACGCTCCACTGGTGATCTCACCAACCTTTCAGACTCCTGGTCATCCTCCTTTCGGGACTTTGGCGAAAGCTTTGCCATTGCACTTGACATCTCAAAGGCTTTCGATCGAGTCTGGCATAAATCTATAATTTCCAAACAGCCCTCCAACGGTTTCTATCCTTCTATCTATGCCTTCATCTCTAGCGTCCTTTCTGGTCGTTCTATAGCTGCTGTTGTAGACGGCCATCGTTCTTCTCCTAGATCTATCGACAGTGGTGTTCCTCAGGGCTCTGTCCTATCACCAACTCTCTTCCTTTTATTCATCAATGACCTTCTAAGCTGTACATCTAACCCTATCCACTCATACGCTAATGACTCCACCCTTGATCTTTCCATTCGGTTCCCGCAACGTCCATCTCAGCAGTTACTTCAACAAACAAGGGATGAGGCTAAGGCACACGCTTGGCTCGTATCTCTGACTGGGGTAAAAATAATCTTGTTGTTTTTAATGCATCAAAGACTCAGTTTTTACACGTATCAACACGACAAAATCTTCCACAGGTATACCCACTAATGTTTAATTATATTCAGCTAATCCTGCATCATCCTTGAACATGCTTGGGGTTTCATTTACTCGGGACTTATCTTGGAAAGATCATATTACATCTCTTGTAAAATCTGCCTCCAAGACATTAGGTGTACTAAGCCGACTCCGTTCCTTCTTTACCCCTGCACAATTGTTGACTCTATACAGGGGTTTTATCCACCCCTGTGTAGAGTACAACTCTCATGTGTGAGAAGGCTCTCCACATACAGTTCTTCTCGATAGGGTGGAGTCAAAGGCTTATCGTCTCATTAACTCTCCTCTTCTTACTGACTCCCTTCAACCTCTGTCTCTTCGTCGCACTGTTGCATCTTTATCTCTTTTCTATCACTACTTCAATGGTCACTGCACCACTGAACTGTCTGCATGCATTCCTCCACCTCTACGACGGGCGTGTAGCACCCGTCTAGCAGCAACCTCTCATCCCTTTTCTGTCCAACTCTCTAATGCAAGAGTTAACCGTTACTCCCAGTCCTTCATTTATGCAACAGGTCAACTCTGGAACTGTCTCCCTCTGTCTGTGTTTCCTACTTCTTATGATCTCCAGTCTTTTAAACGCAGTGTGTCAAGGCATCTGGAAATGATCGGATCTTGAATTTGGCTCTTTCTTGTATTTTGTTTTTCTCTTGGAAGGAACAATAATTGCGGGCTTGTGGCCTTTGGTTCCTTCTTCTTCGCATAAAAAAAATCTGCATCATCCTTTCTCTCTCTCTCTCTCTCTCTCTCTCTCTCTCTCATCGCCAAACGTTCCTGTTGATGGATGAATCATTTTTGTATTGGGTATCACGCCCATTTCAGAAATGGTGTCATGTGATTTCAGTTCCCAGTTCGGTCAGAGTGGTGGTTTCAGTTTATTTCACCCAAATCCCTGTTCACCTGGCAGCACCAGTTTTAGTCAATTACTTGAATGTAAACGATCTACTGGGGGGGGACTTCGTATTTTAGGGAAGATTATTGTCTAGTCAATAAGCATTGCACCTAGGCCTTCTTTGTTTACCTGTACAGTTAGGGACAGAAGCTCCCCTAGTTTTACACTGCGTGTACCTCACGCTTAGGCTATGTCCGTCACCGTCCTTGCTAACTGATCCTGTCAAAGAGAACCTTCTATTTACAAGAAACATACCAAGACTCTCTCAGCTTAGGGATATTAGCCAACTGAGGGAAAAGAGAAACACAGTTGAAAGGATTTTTTTTTCTTTTTTTGTCCCAGAATGCACCACTCTTGCTATACCATCCCACCTACATGTACCGTCGCACCTCATTACAGGGTAAAGTTTATCTGCTGCATACCACAACACAATCATCAGAGCTTTGTGCTTTGGCAGTGAATATCAGAGTGTTCCATGATCTTTTTTAGCAGCCCGTCCAAAAATGAAATCAGTGTTCACGTCAACTTTTTGTCGTTTTATGCCATTTTAATTTATATACTTACTATTATTTTTCTGTGATTTCGCGATTTAGTTGCTTTTCTTGTCTCTTGTAATTTATTTCTTTTCATTTACTTTTGTTAATTTTCTCTTTTTTCAACTCATTCATAAAGGGAGTTTGTTATTTCTTCCTCGTTTTTTTTTCTTCTTAATTATTATTATTATTATTTTTTTGGACTTCCTTTTTTAATAGAAGAATGTGTGTTAGAGAAAGGACAACCTGAAGGCGGAAGACAGGGTGACATGGAGGCGATTAGTCTATGGCCATTCCTTTCGAGGTGAAAGCATCTGGCTATTGATAACCATGTATGTAGATAGATGGATAGGTAGAGATAGACAGAGAGACAGATATAGAGAATTTGAGTCTTTATGTTCTTTTTCTCACTCTAGCTCACTTTTTTTTTTTTTTTCCTTTTATGGTTGTTACTTCGGGATTTGACTTTATTGGCTTTTTTTCTATGTTGCTCTGACAGCTAAGCCAGGAACTGAAATTTAGTGAGTACTCTTTGAAAGACGTCATCTCTACCATGTTTCTTGTTCATTTTCCGGTATTTTATGGATTTTTTAAATATATTTGACATTTTTGTCTGTATTTCATTACCTTTTTTTTTTTTTCATTTTTCTTCTTTCGTGTGATTTTTATCATATCTTCAATTACTCGTTTTGGGGGGTGTCATAATTTACATTTTGTTTGCTGCATTTTGTTTTTTTCACTTTGTTCAACTTTCTTGATTTTTGGTTCGTTTATGCTTTCCAGTTTAGGCTGTCCTTTTATGCCATGATTTTTCTGTCCACATTTCGTATTTTAACTAATTTGCGAGATACTGGAACTCGTGTTTTAATATTTAACATTTTTCTTCCTTTTGTTTTATATGCTTGCTTTTTACTGGTGGTAAGGGGCATCTGCCATCCGCTTATGGAACTTGATGTAGTGCTGCCTTCAGGTGACTCCACACTGAGTGACAAGCCAAATAATGGTTTTCAATAAACCAGTAAGCTCATTAATACGCTGGGTAAAAACTATATAAGCAGATGAAGCCAGATGGTCTAGTCGGTTATGGGCCTCCAGCCAAATGGTTGGGATTTGCATCCAAGGAGTGGCTGGGATATATTCATAATATTATGTCGCTCACGGGAGAGCGAGGTTGGTGACCACTGCCTTAAAAACCGGGACTGAATAGCCTATCCCCGGTTCCCTACACTCCTAGTTGGACAAAAAAGGATGAGATGATAGGTAGTCACTACTTCTGTTATATTTCCGTTTTTCTTTTCTTTTATCTTCATTTGTTCACCGCTTTTATGGGGCGAATTGTTTTATACCTAACTTTTCATTTTCCACTGCTCCAACCTTGATACAGACGCCAAAGACAAGGGAATGGAAAATTTAATATACGAGTGACACCAAGGCTTGGAGAGAGGGTCATGTATAATGGATCACACACACACACACACACACACACACGTTAGGAGAGAGAGAGAGAGAGAGAGAGAGAGAGAGAAAGAGAGGCTGAAACTGAGCTGCGTCATATTGTCAAAACAAAGTGGGCGCGCGCGCGCGTGCGTGTGTGTGTGTTCTTACCTACGTAATTGTTCTTACCTACTATCCATTTCAGAGGCGGAGTTGCGCTGTTTATCGCAAATATCTCCTAAACGAATCGTTGGATTAGTATGGTATTTCAACACACTACTTTTGACATCCGGGCCTAATTTATGACCCTTAAACCATATTGCTATTTATGTTATGTGAGGAGTTTACTCGTGAAAAATAACAGAAAGTCGAGTAGTCATGTTGACGCATTCGAAGGAAAGTGTTGCCCCCCCAACACCCTCCCAAACTATTCCTTAACTACCCCTACTTCTCCCCCTTCTCGTCCTCGTTATCCCTCCTATTCTCCCCGAGCTCCTCGCCTCCTTCATCACTCTTGTGTCCCTCCCTCATTATCCCAGCACTGTATTATAATGTAAGAATGTTATGTAGTTGTAGACGTATTGATATGATTATTTGCAATGGATGCAAGTCGTATTTCGCGTAGAAAGTACTGTACATCAGGATGATTACGTACATGTAATAGAAGCTATGCCTATATGTTTGCAGTGTTTATGGTCAACCATTGAAAATCACGAATTACAAATTGTATCACTTGTTGCCTGAACCTTCTCGGAGAAGTTATTACTATTATTACAATACTGTGTATTCATCCTAAAATGTGAACATGGTCCAGTTGATATATATATTGTTAAATAATATTACTAATGTATGATAAGTATATACATACTGTCATATTCAAATATTATGTATGCAATTAGAATGAAAAAAGAAAACGGAAGTGCAAAGATGTGAGAGGGATGGTGTGACTGGGAGTGAAGAGGGAAACGGGGAGGGGGTGAACGCGATATTGGGGGGTAGGGAAGGAATGGTCAGAGGGTTGTTCAGGGTGTTAGTGGAGGAGCTACCCCACACAGTCGCACTCGTCCGATTTTGTATAACACCTTAGATTTGATGACTGGATTAGGCTTAATATCTTTCAGTAAACTCCTAATGTAACGTATGTAGCAGTATGGTTTAAGGGTCATAAATTAGGCCCGGATGTCAAAAGTACTGTGTTGAAATATCATACTGATCCAACGATTCGCTTAGGAGATATTTGCGAAAAACAGCGCAACTCCGCCTCTGAAATGGATAGTAATTGTATCTTTACAGGAATGAGTCAAGCTCGTACTGTCCCGTGTCTTAAACCATATTTATCGTACATATCCTTAAATTTGTGAATTGTTTTGGCACACACTATTTCATTCGGTAGTGCATTCCATTGATCAATTGCTCTGTTTGGGAAACTGAATTTCCTTACGTCTTTATCACCTCTCTTCTTATGCAGTTTTTTGCAGTGTCCTCTTGCTGATGCTTCTCCATATGTTAAGTAATCATTTACGTATATTTTCTCCTTCCCTGATATGCACTTATATAGCATTATTATGTCATCTCTTTTCCTTCTCTCCTGTAGTGTTGGTAGATTCAGTTTATTTAGTCTTTCTTCGTAGCTTAGGTCCCTTAAGCTTGGTATCCATCTTGTAGCGGCCCTTTGAACTTTTTCAATCTTGTCTATGTGTTTTTTGAGATGAGGACTCCAGACTACTGATGCATATTCCAGGGTTGGTCTAATGAATGATGTTATTATCCTTCTTAGCATGTCTTCATTTATGTATGTGAATGCTACTCTCATATTTGCAAGCAGTGTATACATGTTCCGTACCTTCTCGCTGATGTGGTCAGAAGGAGATAGTCTGATATTGATAATCACACCTAGGTCTTTCTCTCTTTCTGATGTGTGTAGGGTTTTATTTCCTAACTTATAATCCCAATCAGGTCTTTTTCCACTTTTACCAAACTTGATTACATGACACTTGTCCACACTGAATTCCATTTGCCATGTACTACTCCATTCATGAAGTTTATTTAATTCTTCTTGTAGCTCTTTACAAGAGTCTGTGTTAGTAATTCTCCTTTGTATATTTGCATCATCTGCAAACATATTCAGATAGCTCTTATTTCTAGTGTTACTGTTTATATCATTTATATACACTAAAAACATGATTGGTACCAGCACTGAACCCTGTGGTACTCCACTAGTCACTTCTTTCCATGATGAGTAGTTTCCTCTTAGTACTGTTCTCATTTCTCTTTTTATGAGAAAGTATTGCATCCAACAAAACAGTTTGCCTCGAATTCCTCCTTGATGGTAGAGTTTCCATAAAAGTCTTTGGTGTGGTACTGTGTCAAAAGCTTTCTTGAAATCTAAATAGATACTGTCCACCCATCCTTCCCTTTCCTGTATTGTGTTTGTTACTCTGTCATAGTAGCTCAACAGATTAGACACATGATTTTCCTTTTCTGAAACCAAACTGTCTTTCTGTTATCATACTGTGTTCTTCTAGATGATTTACCCAAGCTTTTCTTATGGATGAGGAATTTGGAAGGAATTTGAGTGTAAAGTGAAGGGACTAAGAAAATGTTCTGGAAAGAGGTGAAAAGAGTAAGACAGGGTGGAAGTGAAGTTAGGAGGGGAATGAAAGATAAAAATGGTAGATTACTAGTGGAGAAGGGAGAAAAAGTGAGCAGATGGAGAGAACACTTCAAGGAATTGTTGAACATACAGGATGGAAGTAATGCGAGTATAAGTGGCTGGGGAATGGCTGGGAGAAGGAGGGAGGTGAGAAGACAGGAAGAAATCAGTAGGATAGAAGTTGTGGAAGCAATGAAGAAAGTTAAATCAGGGAAAGCCCCAGGAATTGATGGAGTGTGTGGTGAAATGCTGAAGCATGGGGGAGAGATACTAGTAGAATGGATGTGGAAGATGTGCAGATTGGCCTGGGAGGAAGGTAGAGTCCCGGAGGATTGGAAGTCAGGTATAATTATTCCCTTGTACAAAGGAAAAGGGGAAAAAGGAGTGTGTGGTAATCATAGGGGCATTTGTCTTCTTAGTATAATAGGAAAAGTGTATGGTAGGATACTTATTGACAGAGTTAGAGAAAGAACAGAGAAATTAGTTGGAGAAGAACAGGGAGGCTTTAGGAAGGGAAGAGGTTGTGTAGATCAGATATTCATTCTTAGATCTTTAGTGGAAAAGTTTCTAGAGAAGGGAAAGAAGTTGTATGCGGCTTTCATGAATTTGGAGAAAGCATATGACAGGGTGGATAGACAAGGATTGTGGAAAGTGTTAAGAATATATGGAGTAGATGGGAAGTTGTTGAATGCTGTGAAGAGTATGTACGATGGTGCGAAGGCTGCAGTGCGTGTGGATGGTGAACTAAGTGAATTTTTCTCTTTGAAAGTTGGGTTGAAGCAGGGATGTGTCATGTCTCCATGGTTGTTCAATCTGTACATGGATGGGGTAATAAAAGAGGTACAAGGTAGGGTAGTGGATGTAGGAGTGGCCCTGGTGAGAGAGGATAGTGTTTGGAAACTCCCTGTACTGTTGTTTGCAGATGATACTGTGTTGTTGAGTGAAGACGAAGGGGAGCTGCAAGGCTTGTTGGATGAGTTTGGGAGAGTGTGTAAGAAACGGAATCTAAAGGTGAATGTAGGGAAGAGTAAAGTGATGGTCTTTGAGAGAGGTGAAGTCAGTGAATGTACAGCTAGGTTGGATGGTGAGGAATTGGAAAATGTGAGTACGTTTAAGTAGTGTGATGCGTAAGGATGGAGGTTTGGAGGCTGAAGTGCTTGAAAGGGTACAGCAGGGAAGAAAGGTTGCTGGTCTTTGAAAGCAGTGATAAGAAACAGGGAAGTGAGCATGGAAGTGAAAAAGTTACTACATGACAGTATTGTGATACCAACTCTAACGTACGGAAGTGAAGCTTGGACGTTGTTGGAAGGACACAAGTCAGGAGTGAGAGCAGTGGAAATGAGTTATTTAAGAGGAGCCTGTGGAGTCACATGGAGAGACAGGATGACGAATGAGGATATAAAGGAGCGTCGTGGTGTGGATGTGGATGTGATAGGAAGCGTTATGAGGAACACACTGAGGTGGTTTGGCCATGTGGAGAGGATGGAGGGTGAAAGACTGACAAAGAGAGTGTATGTGAGTGAGGTGGAGGGGGGAAGAGGGAGGGGGAGGCCGAGGATGAGATGGAGGGATGGGGTGGAGAGGTATATGAGAGAGGGCGGTGTGAGTTGGGAGCAGGGCAGTGAGATGGCGGGAGACAGGGCGACTTGGAGGCGATTTGTTTGTGGCCACCCCAAACGGGATTGAGGCGTCTGGCAATAGATAGATAGATTTTCTTTTAAACTTTTCTAGTACCTTGCTTACAACACTGGTCAGTGATACTGGTCGGTAGTTGAGTGGATTTTGTCTATTCCCTTTCTTGAGTAAGGGGACAATATTTGCTTTCTTCCAAATATCAGGTAGTTTACCTTGACTCAAGGATTTCTTGAAAATTAAAAATAATGGTTAACTTAGCTCCTTTGCACATTCTCGTAGTACCCAACATGAAATTTCATCAGGACCACTTGCTTTTCCTCTGTCTAATCTACTTAACACCTCCTGTATTACTTTTTCTGCTATTTGTATATCTGGTAGTATATTTGGACATGCATGTTCCACATAGTCCCTCTCAAATATTTTTTCTTATGTAAAAACTGATTGGAAATTCTTATTTAGTGCTTCACAAATATCTTTTTCTTGTGTATAAGTGATTCTCTCGTCCGTAATGGATTGTATTATATCTTTTACTTTGGTTTTGCTTCTGATGTAGCTGTAAAACAGCTTTGGTTGATCACTACTTTTATTTATTATATCCTCCTCAAACTGTTTTTGGGCTTCCCTCCTTATTCTTGTATAATCGTTTCTTGCCTGTTTGTAATTATTATATGCCCTTTCACTATTGTGTCTTCTGTATCTATTCCACAACAAATCTCTTCTTTCTTTTGATTTTTTACATTCTGTACTGAACCATTTCTGTATTTTCTTATCTGCTTCTTTGTGCTGTGGGATGTACTTCTGGACTCCTATTTCATAAAATTCACAGAATTTTTTTATATACAGCATTTAAATCTTGTCCTCTAAGCTCATTTTCCCAATCAACTTCTAAGAAATACTTCTTTAGGTCTTGATAATTTCCCTTTTTATAGTTTAGGCTCTTTTTGTAATTGTCATTGCTGTTAACTGTCATATGCTATCCTGAAGTTATAATTTAGTACTGCATGATCGCTTTTGCCGAGTGGAGGGTGATATATTAAACTGTCAATATCATTTTCTTGCCTAGTAAATATTAGATCTAGCACTGAAGGTACATCAAGTCCTCTTTTTCTGGTGGTTTCCCTCACATGTTGCGTTAGGAAAAACTCTTGCACGAGATCCAGGAGCTTTTGGTTCCAACAGCTTTCTTGGCTAATTATATCTAGAGTATTCCAATTTATATTTGTATTAAAATCCCCAGTTAGTATAATTCTTTCCGATTTCTCTTCCATTGTATGTAGTAATGATCTTAAACTCTGAATTGTACTCTCTGCCAGGTCCTCATATTCATCTCTTTCCCATGTGTTTGATCTGGGTGGCATGTACAAATTGGCTACAATTACTTTCCCTTCAGATGTGTTGATCTCTACTGCAATCAGTTCTACTTGTGATGGTATATCTAGTTTTATTTCATTGACTTTTAGATTTTTCTTAGTTAATATTATAATTCCTCCTCCTTTTTTTTACATTTCTGTCTCTTCTCCATATATTGTATTCCTCTAAGTTTAGTATGTCATTGGATATCCTTGGTGTTAATTTTGTTTCAGTTAGGCATATTATTTGTGGTTCATTTTCTCTGACATAATCATTCATCTCTAGTAATTTAGATACCATTCCATCCACATTTAAGTACATCAACTTTATCATCTTGTTTATATACTTGTCATGACATGGTTTTACTACCTTCCTCCTTTTTATTCCATCCTGTTTGTGTACCACTTTCCTACCTGCAATCCTATTACTTTGTAAAAAGATTTCTTCTTCTCCTCTTCTGATCTTCCCTCATTTTTTGTTTTTACTTCCTCTCTTTTCTCTTTCAGTAATTCCAGTTCCTCTTGTGTTAGGCATCTTTTTATCCATACATTTTTGAACTCCTCTTTTTCCATAAGATTCTTTGCATTTTTTGGTATCTCTTCCACAGTGTTTACATTCTGGAAAGTCACCTTTAGAGGTCTTGTCTTGCTTTTCTCGTATTTCCCTAACCTTTTGTGTTCCTCTATGTCTTTACCACAGATTTCCTCTGAAACTTCTTTCAGTAAGCTCATTACATTTGCCATCTCCTTTTTGTCTCTTGTGATCTTGTTTTTACTTCTTCCTCTTTTATACCAGTGATTACTATAGATTTGTTTATATCTACTGAATCTCTGACTAACTTTGGATTGATTTGGATTATTCTTTTCACTTCCTTTTTAATGCTTTTTTCCTCCACCCTTGTTTCTAAGTCTTTCTTTACTTTCACCATTTCAGCATATGTGGTTTCCACATCATTTTTGTAGCTTTGCACAGCTTCATTCACCTGTGTTATCTTCTCCTCAATATCACTGCTTTGGTCTATAAGACTGCTTACTTGCCTAATTGTCTCTGTGTCATTTTTTAACTCTTCCATAACACTCTCGTGATTGACTACTGTACTTGCCATTTCACTCATTTTCTTCCTAAGTGTACTCAATTCCACTGTTAGTTCACTGATGGTTGTGTCTTTCTTGTTGGCCTCCCTTCCTAGTTTTTCTATTTCTTCCGTTTGCAAATGCATCTGCTTCTTTATTTCATCAATTTCATTTTTGAAAGCCATTTCTAGTTTGTGTACACGTTCAACCAGTCTATTGTGAGTCTCCACTTCAACCAGTTCTTGGTAGAAATCATCATTTTGCTTTCTACCTTTATCCCTTTTCTTTTCCAAATTTGCTTTACTAAAGTATGTATCCATTTTGCAATACTAAAAGTACAGAGTATGTACTTACATTCCCCGTGCTGCTGTAATCTAAACAAACCTCAGCTGACTGAGTGCAGTCTTTTGTCTTGGTTCTCTTTTCTGTTTGAACAAGTCTTGTTTAAACTTTTTTTTTTTTCTTTTAATAATGAAAAATCATTTAGTCTAACCTGGTACAGAGCTTGACTCATACAAAGATACTAATTTAGGTAATGCCACTGGCCGTGTCGGTCCGGTACGGAGCGCCGATTTTGCACGTCTGCCTCGATTGACTCCCTCTGTGTGTGTGTGTGTGTGTGTGTGTGTGCGCGCGCGCGTTCATCTTGTTTTGTGTGTGAATATCCTGTAGCATACATTGTGTTCTACGAGGTTCTGTCATTCTTTGTTCATACCTGGTATAAAAAATAACTACCGGTATTGTATTGTATCGTTACGTCCTCATCCCACACTGCCACAGGCTCCAGCAGCAGTAGTCCAGTATAGGAAGGACGTTGCCCAGTGAGTTGTTCTTCCTATGGTCAGCCTTTCGGTGTACAGTACACAAGATCAGCTGAGGTGAAAATAAACACGGGCTTCTTAACATTCACTGTCTGTTTTCCAGATAATTACACTTAATGCTTGCCAACTTCTCTTCACTATTCTTACAAGCACTGGAGCTATACAAGCTTTACTAGCTGCTATTACACTTAATGCTTGACAACACTTCACTGTTATTACACTTAGTGCCTGCCAACACTTCACTGTTATCACAGAAATACCGAAAATATACAAACTTCACTGCACTGACACTGCACTACACTCAAACTGAACTGAAAACCGACTGTCCCTTATCCATCGTTTTATAAGCTTGCATTGTTCGAGAAACTTCTACATTCTAAGAGAACAACAGTTGCCAACTGGGAGATATCAAAACATGCCAGAGTTTTCTTACATCACATAACACTCTAAATCATTTACCATACGAACTTAAATTTCATAATATAACAAACAATCACTTAAATAAAACATTATAATGAAAAAGAGCACAAAGATTAATGTACAGCATACGATATAACTGCGCTCACGAACAGCAGGCAAACTGGCAACTGACTCGTACCGGAACTAGGTACCGTAAACATCAGGAAACGTCGAGAAAAATCTCGGTTACCTAACTGGCAAATCTCACTTCTTAACAGTACAGCCGTCAGTCTTGTTCGTGAATTGTGTAGACAGGGATAAGGTATGCCTGAATGTTCGTATATAGCAGAGTTGTGGCAGTAGTTATCTACAGGTTATTTCCACAGAGCAAATATTTTTGCATTATGTACGAAAGGCACCTCAAACATTGCAAGTTCAATTGGAAGCTTTTACTGCTTCTAAGGATTTCATAAAAACCGTTATAACAATGCTGTTATTTATGGGTTCGTGTGCTTGGCAACTGGGAATTTCAATGGGGAGGAATAAAAGTAAACAAAAATTCATGTAATTAGTCTGAGAGTGCTCATGTTTTTATTCGAGTTCTCATTAGTATCACTAATAACTGAAACTGTGACCGTGGAAGTTAAGGAGTGAAAGTTTCCTTGGTTCGTATCTTAATTAAAAAAAAAAAAATTCTGAGACTGGAAATGCCTCCAAGTGTGTCTGCTATTATTCGTGCATAGCATGATATTATGAGGGAAAGGTTCAAGTACAGCAGTACTAATCTAATTCTATCCGTCTACGTTCGATCACGGTACTATTGTAATGCCAAAAGGTATTTCTTCCATCATACGTTCGTGTATGGCACACCTCAAGGCGTAGGGATATAGCTCTGTCAGCCTACATAATGATCAAATGCAGTACGTATAATAACTCAGACAATACGAAACGTGATACCGTTTGCACATATCCCCCCCCCCTTCCCGACCTACACGTTCTCCCTCACTGTCCTCACCGATTTGTCCCTGTTTTACCTCCATTATAATTCCTCCAGCCCGTGTATCGTTCCTCCCTTTCCTTTCATTTTCTCCTTCCATGTTTTCTCTTTCTTTATTCATACTCGTTTTCTTTGTCTCTTCGTGTTTAGTCATTACACTGTAGCACCTTTCTTTAGTACATTCCCTGACTCCTCCTCTCCTCTTCTGACCGTCCTTGTTCAGTCTCCCCCTCTCATTACCCTCGACTCTTTCCCTTTCTCTCTTTGTATGCGCTCCTCTCTTCTGTTCTTCGCTCTTTTCACTTTCTCCCTCTCTCATTACAACTACGCTTGCTACTCCTCACCCCGCCACTCACTTTCTCTTTCTCTTTCTTACACATAAACTGTCATTCACATTCCTCTTCTTCCTTTGTAGTACTGTTCTCTGTCTGTCTGTCTGTCTATCTGTCTCTGTTTGTCTGTCTGTCTCTGTCTGTCTGTCTCTCTCTCTCTCTCTCTCTCTCTCTCTCTCTCTCTCTCTCTCTCTCTCTCTCTCTCTCTCTCTCTCTCTCTCTCTCTCTCTCCAATCTCCCTTCCTTCCTTCACATCCTCTTCCCCACCATCTCCTTCATGCAACCATATCCTGTCTTTCTTCATTCTCTTACCTCTTTCCCCTCTCATACTTTCTCACCCATACCTTGTTATATCCTTTCTTCCCCCATCACCTCTTTTATCACTTCTCCCTATTGCTTTCATTCACCCCAATTCTACTTCCCTCCTCCCCTCCCTCTTCTCCCATCACCTTTCCCTCTCCCTCGTTCAGCTATATATTCTCTCTTCCTTCCTCTTCCTCACCCTCGGTCTCTCCCTCACCCTTTCTTTCATTCATAGGCTTCCTCGTTCAGCCATATTCTGACACCCTTAACCTTGTGGGTCATCTCCTCCTTTTCTTCATCATTATTTTAATGCTGTGTCGTACTGTTAACACTCAGCTTCCTTTGACTCACTCTTAGCTAAATTAATCATCTGCCGTTACCTAGAATTTATAACACGAAAATCTCCGATCATGAGGGGGATAAAAACGAACTAAGCAGGATCCAGAAACACGAACAGACATGCAAAGAAACAAGACGGCTGTCATGAGTACTTAGTGAAACGAACCATCTATCCATTTACTGATCATTGTGTCACCAGTCACCTTCCTCCTATCCAATATCACACGACATTGAACGGATGGGGTTCAGAAACAAGACGAAAAAGACTGTAGTAGCTTAAAATAGTCTTTTTAATCTTCGTATATCCTGACGATTTTATTTTGCTTTAGTTCTTTCGCAATGCTCAGGTTAATGAAGTGTAATCCCATCAGGTCGAAAAGCCTAATCTGAAGAAATCTGCTGAATGCAGGAAGAAAATAATTAATCATGCCATTAGTATTCATATTCCAACTATTAACACTTTCTGCCCCAACAACTTACTTTCAACTAAATAAAGTCGTCTGGTAGTTGCTGGAGTTGAATACTTGATTTGTTCCAACCATGAGGGCATTGATGGTGATAGTATTAACACACTCAGCCTCTTTTGACTAACCTTCAAGAGAGTAGAGTCGTCTGGGTATAGAAAAAATATAATAGTGAAGTTGGCGAAACCACTTGAGGGCAACTTTTCGAGATTCTCGGTTCGGAAATAACAGACACCGTGTCGCTTTGCAAACACCCGTTCGTTAGGGCCAGTCTTTCTAAATATCAGATTATAATCAAGGGATGGCACCCTCATGTACATTTCCTGAGTGTTAAGTTTAGCAATACCAGTAAGACCTTCATACTGAAAGATGATCTTCTTCAAAAGCAGTACTATGGAAAGGATGTAAATCCATATTATGGTCTTTTTCAGCAAGTGAAGTACGTGAAATAAATTGTGAAAGGCTCAAAGTCTATGCCAGCTTAACGCGGAAGTATATTCCCTTAACACTCCCAGCTTTCTCTGACTCACACTCAGCTGAATAAATTCACTAGATGTTAGCTGAAATTAATTACAAGAACGGCCTTAAACATTAAAGAAGTAACACTTCCAGTCTGATGACATTTTCTTTTCTTCTTTCGCACAGACAATTTTATTCGGCTTATGGGAATCCATTTCTAATGATGAGGTTACCGAAAGCTGTATCTAACCCTTCCACTTCGAAAAGTCTCCTGAAGTGAAAGAAGGTAACGTGAAAGTACTGTAACAGAAAATTATTTAAATAAACGCCACCTAATGGAAGAAGTAAAACTACTTGCAGAACTGACATGGAAATCACCCAGCAAACATACCCCCAGGCTACAACCATCGCTTTGCAAACAGGTCCCTTTGGCAGTTTCAGGTGCGAGGAGATAATTAAAAAAAAAAAAATGAATAATGCTTTAAGGTCTCATGGTCGTTTGTATTTCATTCTTGCTACTTCCATGCGAATTTATTAAGCTTAGTTGAGACTTTTTGAACTGTAGGCTGTTATACAGGATTGCCCGTAGACAGCACTACTCTAAAAACACAAATAATGCTATCCTGTGTGCTGCAGGGAAGGTGCATTCTGTTGGTGTGGACGAGTAGGTCGCAGAACGAATAAGAAATGAATAAATGATGCTGGATAGACATTGGTAGCACTAAATGAACACTCCCTGTAACACACGAGAAATCTCCCGGCGAAGATTGGAAGGCGCAATATTTGAACGACCCCGTATATATCCTTCAAAAATGCCGTCACTATAGCAACGGCTGCTTGGTCGGTAGTGCACTTGTTTGGCGATGAGTGTGTCCCGAGGCATGGCGGACATTTCCAGTGGGTACTTGTATTGTGTCCTTGCACTATGTTTGTATACGTTACCACTCTGTTGATTCTGCTGATGGCATATGCAGTCGCTGATATAAACAGACAGCCATTGCAGCACCTTAGCGTTCACATACATATTCACTCACCGATTTCATTTACATACATTACTCTCTCTCTCTTTCTCTCTCTTACACACACACACACACACACACACACACACACACACACACACACACACACACACACACACACATTCACCCTAACCCTCCCTCCCCACAAACACACAGGGTCGAAAACAATACACACTTTGGTTTGCCGCGCGAGGGTGTAAAGAATACGAACGTACACTGGCTGAAAGAATTAACCCATTCAATGTCATGGAGTCTTTTCCATCAAATTCTTATTACCATCAGAATGACTTTTTCAGCTCTATCAATCAATCAGTCTATCTACATATTATCTATCCAGTTATCTATCTATCTGTCTGTTTATCTATAGCCAGACGCATTATTCCCGAAAGAGGTGGCGAAAGCGGTGGCCTCTATAATACGCAGTCCTCCGCCAATAAGCTGTTCTCTTTCCAGCTTACACCTCCCTCATTCAGATACCTCTGCATCTCATCCCTCCATCTCATTCTCGATCTCCCCCTCCTCCTACTCCTTCCATCTAAGTTACATACGCACTCCAAATTAGTCTCTTATTCTTCAACTCAGGGGCAGGATTTATCGAAGTAGGAAGCGGAAGGGGTGGGACTGGAACAAATAAGAGAGGAAGAGGTAGAAGAAGAGAGAAAGACGAGTAGAATAAGTAGGGAAGAAGAGTGAAAGGGGAAAGAAGAGAGGAAGCGATAGAGAAGAAGCGTGAGAGAGACTGGGAAGAAGTAGGGAATCGATAGGGAGGAAGAGGTAGAGAAAAAGAGGGGAGAGGTAGAAAAAAGAGTGGACGTGGTATGGAAGAAGAGAGGGAGAGGTAGGGATGAAGAGAGTAAAGAGGTAGGGAAGAGGAGTGGAAGAGGATTGAAAGAACTGAAGAGGTAAGAAAGAAGAGTGGAAGAGATGGGGAAGAAGAATGGGAAAGGTACTGGAGAAGAAGGTAAGAGGTAGGAAAGAAGCAATGAGGAGGTGGGGAGCAAGATTGGAAGAGGTAGGGAAGAAGAGTGAAATAGAAGAGTGAAAGAGGTAGGGAAGAATGGAAGAAGTAGGGAAGAAGAGTGGAAGAGACAGGGAAGAGTGGAAAGGACAGGGAGGAGTAAAAGAGATAGGGAAGAAAAGTGCTGAAAGTAGGGACGAAGAGCGGAGTAGGTGGGGAAGAAGAGTAGAGTATGTTAGGAAAAAGAGTGGAGGAGGTAAGGAAGAAGAGGGGAAACGACAGGGAAGAGGACGGGAAGGGGCAGGTTGAGAAGTATCAGGTGTGCAAAAGGTAAGGAAGGAAGGAAGAAAAAAAGGGAGGAAGGAAGGAAGAATACAAAAGAACACAATGGAAAGCATATAGGAACAGACCTAATTGTCCTTTCGAGACTTTATTACAGAGAAGACCACGATTCTGATATCTGATTTTATGAACTAAACAATAGGATGAGGAAAGAAAGGAAACAGAGCATAACAGGTAGGATATGAAGGAAGGAGAGTGGAAACTGTTGGGATGGTAGGAAGGAGGAGGAACGGAGGAAAGAAAGACAGTGAAAGAGGTTGAAACTGAAATAAGAAAAGTGGGAGAGGTAGGAACTGAGTAAAGAGAAGAAGAGGTAGAATGAGAAGGAAGGAGAGTGGAAAAGGCAGGGAAGGAGAGTGGAAAAGGCAGGGAAGAAGAGTGGAAGAGGTAGACAGAACGAGCAGAGGAGGTAGACCAAAAAAAAAAAAAAAAAAAGTGGATGAGGTACGAATCAAGACAAGGATGGAAAAGTTTGAGAATCAAGGGAAGAAAAGCGGCAGTTGAATAAGACAGTGGTTTGACACCTGGGGTACATGTACCCTCGGGAGATTATGTTTTATATATATATATTTTTTTCTTCTTCTAGTTGGGTACACGTACCCCTTTGAAGGAATGAAACGTCAATGCTGGGAAAAAGGCACATGACCGGTTTCTTTACTCGTTACAAGAGAATTCTATTTACTGTTTCTAAATAAGTTTGGTTATTCTTTATTGCAAACGTACTGTATTTGGGTAATTGCAATATGTGCAATTTTCTTTCATCCATACTCGCTCTTAGTCGTCATACTATCATCATCTCGTCAGGAGACTGACTTTACTGATCAGCTATTTATTTGGATAAAATTTACCGGCAATGGATTTGTAGTGTTCATTGATTTGATGTTAATGTTGGTGTGGAAGGAATAGTAATGGCCATTGTGTTTGCTTTGAAGGAGCACCTCCAGGGATGCTTCTTCCAAAAGAGATGTTGCTGTGATACAGAAACAGTCTGCATTCCATGGACAACAGTAAAGGTGGGGACATACGCCATGAGGCGCTTAGCTGTGGTACTCAGCTTCGTAATTTTGGCGTTTGAGCCTATGACGAGTTATTCTTCCAGTATTCAGGGATACTAAGTCACTGCAGCATCCAGGTTACCACAATTATCTCCTAGAGGTATTACCCTACATGTTCTTTAAACCCACCAACCCACAAAGGGTGGATGGGCACCTGAATCGAGAAACGTCAGTTGCATTCACCAGGATTCGAATCCTGGCGCTATCAGCCCTACCACTTCATAGCGTGTAATGCTATTCACTCGGCCACTGCTGCCGAATAAACAACAGTGCTATGATATAAATTATCTGGTAATGCTGAAGCATGAGCACTCTTTGTGTATTCAGCTCAAAACATTTCTATATTTGACAACAGAGCTTGAGAGATTCTTGTAGGCTACAGTATGTAACCATATTATTATCATCTTCCTGAAAATCGAATGAAAGACTGTAACTATTTCGATAAAAGTGATGGTTTGTGTGTGATCAGTTCAAAGAAGTACCTCGTTTTGTTAAAAACACTGAATTAAAACAAAAACCAGTCACTGGAAGACTTAGACAAATATCCCTCCATGACTGGCCGTTTATTGATATAGCAATTCAAGAAAGTACTAGATGTCTCACTTAACCATTTTATCTTAATTTGTTCATTTGCTTTTAAATAATGATGTTATACGAATCTAAGAATACTAGAAACCAAGGAAATGTGGAAGATGGCAGGTGAAAAAGTTTACATCGTAGGAACTGGAGGAAATAAAGAAAAAGTTGCAGATTTCGACGGAAAAGCTACGGGAGTGGTAAGGACAGGAAATAGGTGAAGGTAATAGGAATTAACCACTCGAACGAAGCGAGATGGTGAAGGAGAGCTGCGGTGTTGGTGTGGATATACTAAGCTTTAGAAGAAATACTCAGAGATGGTTGGGGCATGTGGAGAGAGACTGACAAGGAGTCTGCATGTGAATGAGGTGGAGGTGAAGAGGGTACAGAGAGACAGAGAATGAGAGGAAAAAGTGGTGAGGAATATAAGGGATGGAATTTGGGGAGAGGGCAGCCAGATGGAAGGACAGAATGGCATAGGGACGCACCGTTTGTGGCGACTCCTTGCGGGATTCAGGCGTCTAATGATTGATATACAGAATCAGAGAACCTCATGAACATTTAATTACAGGTAAATAACAAAACTACTTTGATATTATTAGGAAAGTCTTCTATTATTTAAATACTACTAATCATTGCACTATTAAAGGTCTCCCAAGAGCTGTGTGTACTCGTCTATCAATAGCAAATGTAAACAAACATGTATGTCGTTGGAGTGATGTGACCGGGGCAAAGAGGTAAAAGTAGTAGAGAAGGAAGTACGTAAGTGGTGGTAAAGGTGGTCGGGAGGTAAGGAAGACGGGTGTACGAGGTAAAATATACGAGAAATGAAAGAAAAGCATTCGGGAGCCGAATGCTAATCGCCCACCAGAATATGCTGTTGGCCAAGACCAAGATTTAAGCCATATCTTGATACCCTGAATGTTTCATGTTGATAGTTCAAACCATTAATGAGATATAATGGTGCTAAAGGGGGGCGATAAAAACTAGTTGACATTTGGCAGTCATTTTATTGACGTTAACCTTGACCCCGAGTGCCCATTATCGAATTCGTCCAAGATTTTGGCCACATTTTGATACCCTGAAGGTTTCATGTTCATAGCTCAAACCGTTCATGAGATATAATGGTGCTAAAGGCGGGCGATAAAATCTAGTTTTTTTTTTTTTTTTTTTTGTCCGACTCTGGGCATAGGCTTCACAGCCTGCTCTCAAGGCCCAGTAGTCCGCCTGCACACCATACACCTCTACATGTCACCACCTCGGCGCTAACACCCACCGTCCATATTGAATACATGCTAGGGCTGTCTCATACAGGACTGGTGTATTAGTATTAGCGGGGGTGCTTTTACGACATGTCGGCGGGTCTTCTGGTAGATCAGTAAAGTCTGATTTTAAGACATTCCAATCCTTAAACTGTTCCCTGCCCCAGCCGGGATTTGAACTGGGGTCCGGTAGGACTGCAAGCCACCTCCCTACCGACTGAGCCACCGCCTCCCCCTTGGAAGCCATTTTGGTGACCTTGACCTTGACCCCGAGTGCCCATTTTCGAACTCGACCAAGATTTTGGCCATATCTTGATATCCTAAAGGTTTCATGTTGACAGCTCAAGCCGTTCATGAGATATAATGGAAACACACACACACACACACACACACACACACACACACACACACACACACACACACACCGCCTTCTAATGGCGGGCGATAACAACAATGGAGGGTCAGTATTCTCGTCAGCTTAGGAAGTTCTGTACCTTCTCTTTCCTTATTTATTTATTTTTTTTATGTATATGATACGTTATCCCCTCTAAGCGATGTCGTATGGTATTCTTTCATTCTTCCTATTTTCGGACGTTTACATTTAGCTACGGAGAGACCTATCGAGCACAAGACATTAAATATGGTCTTAATTAGACTCTTTAATCCTGCATCATCCTTGAATATGCTTGGGGTTTCACTCACACGGGACTTATCTTGGAAAAATCATAATTTATTGCCTCTCTTGTAAATTCTGCTTCCAAGAGATTAGGTGTGCTAAGCCGACTCCTTGCCTTCTTTACCCTGCAGAGTTGTTGACTTTATACACGGGTTTTATTCGCCCCTGTTTAGACTACAACTCTCATGTGTGGGGAGGCTCCCCACATACAGCTCTTCTCAATGCGGTGGAGTCAAAGGCTATTCGTCTCATCAACTCTCCTCTTACTGGCTCCCTCCAACCTCTGTCTCTTTGTTGCATTATTGCATCTTTATCTCTTTTCTATCGCTACTTCAATGGTCCCTTCTCCTCTGAACTGTCTGCTTGCAAACCTCCAACTCTACGTCGGGTGCGTAGCACCCGTCCAGCAACAAACTCTCATACCTTTTCTGTTCATCTCTCTAATGCAAGAGTTAACTGTTACTCTCAGTCCTTCAATTATGCAACAGGTCAACTCTGGAACTGTCAACTTCTGTCTGTATTTCCTACTTCCTATGATCTCCAGTTTTTCAACGCAGTGTGTCCAGGCATCGCGAAATGAAAGGATCTTGAATTTAGCTTTCTTTTGTTTGTTTTTTTCTTGGAAGGAACGTTTTGCGGCCTCAGCCTTTGGTTCCTTCTTCCTCTCTTAAAATAAAAGTATTAAAGGAAGAATCAAACGGGTCTGGATCCTTGAGCCACCTGATGTCTCGTCTCTCTGGTGTTGACGGCTCAGAATTTTATGTGAACGGCATGGTAACTCTTCATACAGCTCGATAAATTAATAAAACTCAACACAGGTGACTTTTATGTCACACAGAAACTCTGGTATGCTGCAGATGTTTATAATGGTATAGAAACCATGGTTCAGCATTATATTGAACTAGTCTATTGACACCTGCTTGTGATAGTATTAAAGTACAGGGTGTTCATGTATCAGGAATGAATTGCCCACATCCTGTCCTTTCAGGAATGAATTGCCCACATCCTGTCCTTTCAGGAATGAATTGCCCACGTCCTGTCCTTTCACAGGTGAATTCGATCACACAGTCTACTGTAACTCAGCCACAACCAGTAGAGAGCAAATGGTACCATTTACTAGCATCTAATGACACTTCATCGAACAGTGATGCAATGGTTGACTCATCTACGTCTCATTTAACTATCTCAGATAATCTGAATGACATTTTGCAACACGCAGAAATCAAAGCTGGGAATAGCGCCGCTATCAGTAGAGATGGTGGTAACGCCATTACTTTTTTTAGCCAGTAGCGGAACTGAGAGCGCCGCTACTTTTTGGCCGTACTCACGCGTTACCGCCCTCCTTGCTACTCACGCGACGAATACAGGTCCGGAGTCGGTGAGTATATACAGATATGCCGACTGTTTGGTTGTATTTATTAATGACGAAAAATAATACTTTCGTCAATTCTGTCAATTCATGATGTTTATTCTACATTACATCAGTAATTTATTGATTATTATTTATTAGTAATAACACGGATGTCAGCTAGATGTAGGAATGCTAACACACACACACACACACACACACACAGACACACCTCTAACTAGGCTATCCCCGTCTCTAACTCCCGCTTTCTCCCTCACTCTTTCAGACTAATTCTTACTATGTTATTATTTCGTAACAGTATGCTACTTTCAGTTTAAAGTAATGGAAAAAAAAAAAAAAACATTGCTATTGTATAAGTAGCCTTTAAAAGAAAGCCCCAGTTCTTTTTTACTTTCGTTTTCGTACATATCTTAAACAGGTATCATTGACATTAAACCTAGATAATAAGTATCAATGGTAAGCCACATTTTTTTTGCCTTTTATTTACGCATGTTACTTTCAGTAGGTATACTATATAACAATGTAAAAGAACATTTGTTACATTATACAGTAAATAGCTTTTTCCTGTACCTTCGGCTCTAAGCTTTATTAAAATGACACCGACATGTATATGATTTTTTTTTTTTCAATATATGTACTGACATTACTGGTACACAACATAACCACTCAGACTAATATTATCAAAACAGTATATAGTGTATTGCTATATCACAGATTTTTGTTAATCTTTCCTTCGTCTACTATTTTCTTATCCAAAGTAGCGGGAGCGGGAGCGCCGCTACATTTCGTTTCAAGTAGCGAAACCAGTAAAGCCACTATTTTTTTTTATAGTAACGGAAATGGGAGCGCCGCTACTTTTTATTAGTAGCTTTCCCAGCATTGGCAGAAATGAAACGAGCAGTGATAAAATGGTGCACTATTTCGTTTCCACACGATTTCACGAAAATCTCTGTCTGTGTTGAAGGTGTGAAAGGAGAGAATAATCAACACTACCTAAGACGTGTTGTTTGAATGATTTAACATACAAGTCAGCATTGTGTACCTTGTTGGAGGATACTTTGTATTATCTTTACTGACTGAATATAACAAATGCTCCACTAAAACTTTAAAGAGGTGCAAAGACTGGCGATTTCCTGGTGTAACCATCGGCCGTAAATGTGTGCCAGGATATACCATTTTCTGTAACTACTAAGAATGATGATGATGATAATTTACCTGGTGTATATACCATTGGAAACGACGGAATCTGCTACAGCAGCTGACCTTACCTCGCACGTAGTTCCGGTAGATTTCCCTCAGTATAAAGAACAATGAATATATCTTGTGGACTTATAGAGGTGTTGTGGCCTTACCTGGTGAACCTATGGGGAAAACAGGCATGATCATGCATTATCAAGGGAGTAGACTATAGCACCATTAAAGCAGGGCGGTACTCCGAAGGTGGATGGAAAGCTTATGACAGGGAGAGCTGGATCTGTTTCATCAGCCCTCGTGACTATAACCATCCCCCTTTGCTGAACTTTTTCGGTGTTACAGTAACATAGAGAGTAGGCAAGTATCCTCACCAATACAAGTTCGTCTAACTGTCAGCACCAAACTACATGCATAGTACACATTTCCTATAAAATATATATTATATAAACAGTAGAGAGAGAGAGAGAGAGAGAGAGAGAGAGAAAGAGAGAAAGCACCTTCTAACCAAGCCTCGGAGTCCCCAGGGGAGGGAGGGGGGCATTAAGGCCCCCACCATTAGCCTCTTTCCCGGGGACGACCCAGTGATATGCCTGGAACCAATGTCTGACTTACTTCCTCATTTCTGCAATATTTGCGGCTTTCCCTCTAAATTTCTGTCTGTTGAGCACCACCTCTCATCTAGACCGCACCCTCTCCTCTTAACTGAGACAGCTGTTTCAGGTGACTGATAGCAAACCTTTCTCGTATCCTTCTACTTTCTCTATACTCATTTCAAAGCCAAAGGTGACTTGTGTATATCTTATTCTTGTGTTCCTGAACTTGAATTTTCTTAATTCTCTACTCTCTGGCTTCGGTTTTCCTGTCATTCTCTTACTAAATATATCTGTGCTGTTTACTTATCCCCTATTTCTACTGACTGAAAAATTCTTCGACTACCTTACCTCTAAGATCTAACAAATCCTATCTGTTTCTCCTTTCTCTGAAACCTCCACTCTATTAGATCTCAATGTTCACCACCACCTTTGTCTCTCCTCTCCTTTCACTGATCCACCTGGTAAGCAAGCCTACATCTTTCCTATCCTTAATGACCTAGAGCAGCTTGTACAGCATCCTTGACCGCCTTGGAGAGAGTACGAACATGTTTGACCTCTTCCTTACAACTAATCCTTCTGTTTTTACTGTTAATCATTCCTCTAGATTGGGCTCGTCCGACCACAACCATATCACCTTAACCTGCCCTATTACTCCAGTAAGGCCTGTGGACCCTCCAAAGAAGCGTCGGTTGTGGCACTTTGGAGCTGTTCATTGGAAGGCACTCAGGCAGTACTTCTTTAATTTTACCTGGAATGATTATTGCTTCCATGGTCAAGAGCTAAGTGAGTGTGCTTTGCTTATTACGGAAGTTCTTCTATAGGGCATAAAAACATACATTCATTTCTCATATCCTCTGACTAATGCAACAAAACCTTGTTCAGTCATGCGTGTTCTGATGCTGTCCACAACAAGGATAATGCCCTACAAATGGTACCGGGGCCTATCCACTCCTGAATCTCATCTCTTTTGTGCTTATGCTTGGAATTGTGCTAAATCAGTTTTTTGCTCTGCTAACGATAATGCCATTCGTACTAAATGCTCTGAACTATCCAACTAAAATTCTTCACGCTGCTTCTGGCACCTTGCCAAAAACCTTCCTAACAACGTTACCTCATCATCCTTCCCTCCTGTTTTCCACTTTGATGGCTCTGTATTTATTTCTTCTACTGTTAAAGCAGAACTCTTCACTCAGACTTTCTCCTGCAATTTCACTTTAGATGATTCCAGTTCTGCTCCTCCATAACTTCCCCGCTCTGATTTCTTCATGGCTGACATTAAACTTATCATGTAGTTTCTGCCATAACTGGCCTTATGACTAATAAAGCATATGGGACTGATGCGGTCCCACCTGTTGTCCCCAAGAACTGTGCTTATGTGCAACGCTGTTTAGGTAAACTCTTTCTCCATTGTCTATAAACTTGCACCATTCCTTCTTGCTGTAAGTGTGCTATCATTCAGCCTGTCCCAAAAAAGGGTAACCATTCCCAGCCTTCTAACCATAGCCCAGTTGTTTTAACATCCCGTGTTTCAAAAGTTATAAAGTTTATTCTTAACAGAAATATTCTAAAGCATCTTTCCTATGACAACCCTCTTTCTGATCGTCAGTATGGGTTCCACCAGGGACGCTCGACTGGCGATCTTCTCTCCCACCGTTCAGACTTTTGGTCATCCTCCATTTGGGACTTTGGCGAAAGCTTTGCCATTGCACTTGACATCTCAAAGGCTTTCGATCGAGTTTGGCATAAATCTGTTATTTCCAAATTGCTCTCCGGTTTCTGTTCTTCTGTCTGTGACTTCACATCTAGTTTCTATTCTGGTCGTTCTATAACTGCTGTTGTATACGGCCATCGTTCTTCTCTTAGAGCTATCAACAGTGATGTACTTCAGGGCTCTATCCTATCACTGACTCTTTCCTTTTATTCATCAATGACCTTCTGAGCTGTACATCTAACCCTATCCACTCATACACTGATGATTCCAACCTTCGCCTTTCCATTCGCTTCCCACAGTGTCCATCTTAACAGTTACTTCAAGAAAGGGATGAGGCTATGGCACACCTAATGTTTGACCTGGCTCGTATCTCCGACTGGGGTAAAAATAATCTTGTTTTTAATGCACAAAAAAAAAAAAAAAAAAAAAAACAGCTCTTACATCTATTAACCCGACGAAATCTTCCTCAGAAGTTCCCATTAATTTGTAACAATATCCAATTCAATCTTGCATTATATTTAAACATACTTGGGATTTCATTCTTTCGTGATTTATCTTGGAATGAACATATCATCTCTCTTGGAAAATCTGCTTCCAAGAGATTGGGTGTGCTAAGCCGACTCCCTGTATTCTTTACCCCCGCACAGTTGTTGACTTTATACATGGGTGTCATTCACCCCTATGTAGAGTACAGCTCTGATGTGTGGGGTGCATCCCCACAAACAGCTCTTCTCAACAAGGTGAAATCAAAGTCCTTTAGTCTTATTAGCTTTGCTCCTGTTACTGCCTCTCTTGAACCTCTGTCTCTTCGCAGCACTGATGCATCTTTAACTCTTTTCTCTTGCTACTGCAATGGTCAATGCTCCTCTGAACTGTCTGCATGAATTCCTCCACCATTACGGTGCGCACGTTGCAACCACCTAGCAACATTCTCTCATCCCTTTTTTGTCTAAATCTCTAATGGAGGAGTTAACCACTACTCCCAGTCCTTCATGTATGCAGCAGGTCATCTCTGGAACTATCTCCCTCTGTCTGTATTTCCAACTGCCTATGATGTCCAGTCTTTCAAATTCAGTGTGTCCAGGCATCTGAAAATGAACGGATTTTGAATTTGTCTCTCTGTTATCTTGTTTTTGTTTTTTTCTTGGAAGGAAAAATTTGCAGACTCCTAGGCTTTGGTTCCTTCTTCCTTGCTTAAAAAAAAATAATAATAATAATAATATTGAATTGATCCCCGGTTCTCAACCAATTATGTCCCGGCATATAGATTACCCCATGGCTTACGAAAAGTAACAGACGAGATAGTATAGGCTATGTTAAATCACGTCATCATTGAACACTCTGTCAGTCCGTGGAATAGCTCGCTTTTCCTAGTACCCAATAATGGAGAAGAATTTCACCCGTAGTTGACGATCATAAAAGAAACTCTGTCACAGTTCACGATTGATTATCCTTACCAGTGTTAAGAGATTTACTGGAATCTTTTTTTATGGAAGGAAGAAGGAACCAAAGGCCAGGAGCCCACTAACCGTTCCTTCCAATTAAAAAAAACAAAATCAATACAAAAAAAGAGCCAAATTCAAGATCCGTTCATTTCAAGATGTCTGGATACACTATGTCCAAAAGACTGGAGGTCATAGGAAGTAGGAAATACAGACAAAGGGTGACAGCTCCAGAGTTGACCTGTTGCATAAATGAAGGACTGAGAGTGATGGTTAACTCTTGCATTAGAGTTGGACAGAAAAGTGACGAGGGTTTGTTGCTAGACGGGTGCTATGCACCCGTCGTAGGGGTGGAGGGATGCAAGCAGACAGTTCAAAGGAGCAGTAACTATTGAAGTGGCGATAGAAGAGAGATGAAGATGCAACAGTGGGGCGAAGATACAGAGGATGAAGGGAGCCAGCAAGAGGAGGAGAGTTAATGAGAAGAAACGCCTTTGACTCCACCCTATTGAGAAGAGCTGCATGTGGGGAGCCTCAACAAACATTTGAGTTCTACTCTATACAGGGGTGAATAAAACCCGTGTATAAAGTCAACAACTGTGCAGGGGTAAAGAAGGTACGGTGTTGGCTTAGCACACCTAATCTCTTGGAAGCAGATTTTATACGAGATGTATTATGATCTTCCCAAGATAACTCACGAGAGAATTTAGCCCCAAGTTTGTTCATAATGATGCAGGATTGAGCTGGATATTATTAAACATTAGTGGGTACTCCTGTGGAAGATTTTGTCGGGTTGATAGGTGAAAGAACTGAGTCTTTGATGCATTAAAAACAAGATTATTTTTACCCCTGTCAGGGATACTAGCCAAGTCAGACATTAGGTGTGCCATAGCCTCATTACTTGTTTTTTGAAGTAACTGCTGAGATGGACGTTGCGGGAACCAAATGAAAATGAGAAGGGGTGAATCATCAGCATATGAGTGGATGGGGTTACATGCATGCACAACTCAAAAAGTCACTAATGAATAAAAGTGAAGTGAGTTGGTGAGAGGACGGAGCCCTGAGGAACACCACTGTTGACAGATCTAGAAGAACGGCAGTCGTCTACAACAGCAGCTATAGAAGGACCAGAAAGGAAGCTTGACGAGAATGACGTTGTTTTCACTTCGTTTGACTTACTCAGTAGCTACTGGTAGCCAAATGGAAGAGTTGTCTGGCTTCATAACTATATTCAGTGTCCCTTCTGGACATTATCATTTTTAAAGGCTTCCCTTTGGTCTTAGAAATGCTTCACCAGTATTCATGAGGCTTATCCATTCTGTATTCAGCGGTATGTTCAGTCATGCCCTTATTGCTTATCTAGATGGTATCATTGTAGTAAGTCAATCCCTGAACATTTTGCCGAATTACAGCAAGTTCTTAATCGCTTGCAAATGGCAGGTCTAAAAGTAAAGCCCAGTAAATGCAATTGTCTACATAAAAAAATTAAATTTCTTGGACATGTGGTTGACGCTGAAGGAATTCATACCACAGGTGAGAAAGTTAAGACAGTTTCTAACATCGTAGAACCTACCAGTACTACTGTAATAATGTAAGGAGTTTCCTTGGACTGAGTGGCTACTATCGGCGATTTATTCAAGGTTATGCACAAATCGCCGTTCCTCTGACTATATTGCTAAAGAAAAATGAGCCCTTTGTTTAGACTAATGATCAGTTTCGTGCTTTTGAAACAGCGAAGACAGCACTTATTAATGCCCCAGTCCTGGCATTCCCTGATTATAAGTAACATTTTCTTCTTTGTGCAGATGCACCTGGAGTGGGAATTGGTGCAGTGTTGATGAAAATTAATAAAACAAAGCGGAAACGTGCAATAGCGTATGCTAGTTGTGCCCCAAATGCAGTTGTTTGGCCACCCAAACATTTCAAAGACATTATAACCACGGATATCCAGAGCACACGGAAACATATGATCTCCCACTTTGTGATGTATTCAAAAGAATAAATCTTACAGGACGTCTAGCACGATGGTCAGTCATTATGCAAGACTTCAACCGAACCTCTGAGTACGTGCCTGGTAAATCAAATGTAGTTGCAGGTGCCCTTTCATTTCACGTAGCCACGGCAGTTTCACCACGTCAACCAAATGAAGCTCCTTACACCACTCTAATCTACGATGTTGTTAATAATTGTGAGCACACAGACCCTCTGGGGTCTAAGGTTATTAATTTTCCAGAATCGGGAGAAGCTTCAACTTTATCTACTCTGCCAGAGCCAGTAGATGATCTCATATTAGAAAATTATATTTTGTAAAGGAAGACATCCCTTACTGAGAGGGACACACCTAACAGAGAGGTACATGAGCTTCCTGTTCCCACTGATATAATACCTGAAGTACTCTTCACTATCCACATCATACCTCATGCATCCCAACCATGAATGGACCGGAGTCTGAGACAAACATGTCTTTCATTTTATTGGCCAACTATGCGCAAGGACATCAATGTCCACTGTGATTCCTGTGTTCCCTAATCGTCATAAAGGGACAACCGGATTACCTGCCCCACTTTTGCAGCATCCAGTTCCATCACGTCCATAGGAAACGGTTTCTACTGGTCTTCTTAAATTACCTCTTATGGAATTCGGTGCAGAATATCTGTTCGTGGCAGATGATCATTTCTCACCTTACTGTGTTCTCGTAGCTCTCCAAGACAAGACTGCTAAGAGTATTGCATGTTCCCTCATTGATCACATCATGTGTCCATTCACTACACCGTCTACTCTTATTACCGATAATGGCTCTGATTTTAACAATGGTCTTCTTGTTCAAATTTGTAAGCAGTTATAACATCAATATTTCATATGATGCTAGGGTGCTTGAGGTACTTAGGTTCTCAATGCACCTGTTGGAAAGAGTGGATACAAGTTGCGGACTCAGAGTTCAATAAATCCATTGGTGAAGCTCCATTCTTTGTCGTAAGTGGATTTGATTAAAAAAAAAAAAAATCCCTGTTCATTGTTATTAACTAAAACTAGTCCACTCTGTCATTTAGATGATTATGTGAAACTAAAATTGACAGATTTCCAGAAAATACATAAGTATTTAAAGGCTAATCTGGCCTTATCTGAAGAGGCTATGATACAACTCCAGCATCATAAGTCTGCATGACATATCAGCATTAACGTAGGGGACAGTAATCGCTCGCTCATACACATGTAGTTCTAAATAAGATGATAAGTTTGCAGGCATACACCACGTGATATCTCGTAACGGTAACAAATTTGAGATTAAGGACTTGTCATCTGAGATTATGTGGGTTCAAACAGACGATTTATTGGGAACTCTCAGGTACTTCGAGCAGGAGGAAAACAAGGAAAATGATGCATCTTCTACTCCCTCTTTTTCATCTTCTTCCTCCTCCTCCTCCTCCTTCTGCCCTTGCTACCCCTTCATCACCACCTACTCAGCATGTTAATGAGTACAGACAAAAGCTTCGCACAGTAACTCGCCCCACTGTTACTTGTGACTCCGCCTGTCAGTGTCTCTTAGCTGATTGCATATTTATCCGGATTCCATTTTGTAAGTAAGATGTGGAGACAGTGGACAACCTTGATTAACACTAGCTTTCCATCATTCACCTCTGGATGGTTGTATTATTCCATATATTATTACATTCCTGTTACTAGTAGTATTATTCCTTTTATTTTTGCAACTTTGTTACTAGTTGGTGTTATTTTATATACTGTACTATTCCATCTCTCTTGCTAAGTAGTATTACCACATGTAATATAACATCTCTGTTACTAGTAAGTATTATTACATATAGTATTACGTATTAGTTACTACGTAGTATTGTTACATATATATATATATATATATATATATATATATATATATATGTACTTTTAATAATAGTGTGTTGTGTTACCATATACTTTTCATATCATTTCACTTACGAAATCATTGTTGTTTCTATGTATGTGCCTTAAAAATCAGTAGATACTTTTTCCTATTAACCAGTATACTCCTACAATTAACACAATGTATTATCATACATTTTTATTATTATTCATTTACATCAGTGTTAATGTACCATTTAAACTGTTTTGTATGTATCTCTATATCAGTAAAAAGAAAATCGAGAGATATTTGCTTCGTTAGTAAGGGGGAAAGAAAATATAGCAATAAGCAACTTACCAACCCTCCTGCCTACTTACGTACCTACTTACCTACTTACCCACCTACTTACCTACCCACCTACCTACTCCCGTACCTACCTACCTAGGTGGGAGTGAACAACCGGATGTTTCGCGCTGACCCATCTGTGATTCAGGACTGATAACAGCAGATCCTTTCTGTAAACAGGTTGGAAGTGGTACTGAACACCATCCTTCTCTTTAGCTCTAGTTTATAAGTCTGTATGAGAAGTCAGAGAATAGCTACACTCTGTAGGGGTAACATCCACAGCTGGCTCCTTCAGTAAACCATCCAGTGGGAAGACGTTTTTTTATTTTATTTTTAATTTATAGATCACTTGAAACCCTGACAGTAAGTCTGCGGGCCCAAATCTCAGAGTTATGCATAGGCCCACCATACATAATTATTATGCACATTATTTTATGCACAGAGCTTAATGAAATATGTATATGTGAAATAAAAGTATGGACGTGCAAGAGCGCGCGTGCGTGCGTGGGTGCGTGTGCGTGTGTGTGTGTGTGTGTGTGTGTGTGTGTGTGTGTGTGTGTGTGTGTGTGTGTGTGTGTTAAAAAAATCCACATATAGTGTGTCAAATGCATATTGTTATCTTAAACACAGAGGAGGGACAGGGAACAGTTCGATGACTGAATATCATTAAAACAGACTTTGCTGATCTTTCACAACACACACACACACACACACACACACACACACACACACACACACACACACACACACACACACACACACACACACACACACACACATGGTAATACCAATATACTATTCATGAACGAGACAGTTTTACCGTTGGCTCAATATACTGTAGATGGTGGGTAAAGCCACAAAAATAGAAAAAATGAGTACGACTGGGCAGGGAAGAGAGTGTCAAATGTATACTCCGTGATGGACACATAATTATTCATATATATATAAAGATAGGTAGGTAGTTAGATATAATTTATACCGTAAATGTACTATACAGAGGTATCTGTGTGTGTGTGTGTGTGTGTATGTGTGTGTGTGTGTGTGTGTGTGTGTGTGTGTGTGTGTGTGTGTGTGTGTGTGTTTGTGCATGAGATTGAGATGTATAAAAGGGGTGAAATTTGGGGCGAACACCTATCCCTGATTGTTACAGTATAGGAGGAAGGGAAGCTAGTATTGGCATAAGGGAGTGGAAATAAATGGTGATAGACGAACGTGAAGGTAATTTTGATGTTACTATGGATGAGCACTGAAATAAAAATTAGGAAATGATACATGTATAAATAGAAAACAGACAGGCAGAAAGATAAATAAATAGACAGATAGACAGATAGAAGGATGGACAGGATGATATGAAGCTGAATGGCTGGGTGGACAGAAAGAGTTGGACATACAGATACACAGATCCTAATCCTAGACAGATTGATGGACAAAATGGCAACCACTATACTTTGATAGGTGGGAAAAAATGTTATAGGAATGTTAGCTAACCAAATCTAGATACACTCTGTTACACATGCGACAGTCGATGGATGCCAGGCTGATTCAGCATTTGATATAGGGGGATTCCAAAACTTTTTTCCATTTTTTATCCATGGATGACAATGGTGCAGTTGAATTTACAGCAAGAGTTAAAAAACTGATTATGGCTTATGACACTACAGTATATTTTACAGCCATAAACTAAAAAAGCTTCATGAACAGAGTTAAAATTCATACAGTCATATTTTTCAAACACAAATTTCAGGTCTCCATGTAATAATTGTCTATTTTTGTTGCAGGGAAGACATTCCCATACATCAGAAGGGACAGGGGATTCCAAACCCCGCCCTTCGTGGATCCTCCACAGGGATGGATTCTTACAAGCTTGCCTTATATCCTCCTGTACTTTTGAAAATAAAGATGAGACACAAGGCCATGCTGGGTGTGTTACGTCATACGTTATGACTGAAAAGGTTACTGGGCCTCAAGGAACACACTACTGAATATAGACAATAATAGTAATAATGATGATGATGATGATAATAATAATAATAATAATAATAATAATAATAATAATAATCCACCCATCCATCCACCATCCAATCCTACGTTGCCCCATGAGGAGCGGAGAAGCCCTGGGCTAGGCAAGTTGGTCTTGACATTTAAGATGAAAGTGACCAGCCTCATTCATCCCAGAGTGGCATTACGTGAGCAATAACCCCAACCACTCCTTGGATGTAAAACTTCACTGGCTCAGTCCGATTGGAGCGCCGTAACTACCCACTAAACCACCAGGCGCCATAATTTGATTATATGGTTACCATCCAGCGCTGTAAACGGTTTCCTAGTGTACAGGAAACCATTCGGCTTGTCACTCAGTGTAGAGTCACCCATTCCTAGTGTACAGGAAACCATTCGGCTTGTCACTCAGTGTAGAGTCACCCATAGGCAGAAGGAACAAGAAAGAATGAAGGATAGAAACACAGAAGAGGGAGTGTTAAGTCACCCGTAGACAGAAGGACAAGGAAGGAATGAAGTAAAGATAGACAGAAGAGGAAGGAAGGAATGGAAGGAGGAGAAGAAAAGGCAGACACCCGAGAGCAGCACTACATCGAGTGAGTGGATGATGGGGGCCCCACCTAAATAATAACAATAATAATAATAATAATAATAATAATAATAATAATAATTATTATTATTATTATTATTATTATTAAAAATAACGAATTCTGAAATTGCAGATGCAACAATCAAAGAACTCCACATTCAAGATGAAAGTATTTGTGTTATCATGGTAGACCTAATGTTAAAAGACTTTTGGCATAGCTTAAAAATGTATAAGGATTTTGGCCTGTGACCCTGAGATCAAGGTCCAGGTCATTCATACTATAAGAATCATATCCACTCGTGGCCCACTACATTTCCACTGAGTTTGGTCAAAATCGGCCGAACTCTTTCCGATGTAGCACATTCAGGCATGAGGCGGCAACTCTCATTTTCCTCAGTATCTAAAAAGGTATTTGTTAGACATCACTGAAGATACCCAGGTGCACTAATATATGTTGACGACTACATAATGGAACATTTGCAAAGCAATCGATTCTGTAGTTTTTGCTGCGCAAGAGAGCAAAAAAAAAATGAACAAATACATTACTGTAGAGGGTACTAGTGCGGTGCTAGAGCTACTGTAGAGGGAAAAAAAAAAAAGTGCCAAATGAAGCCTGCAACTAATATATATCACTCCTGAAAATTTCAAGCTTCAATTTCGAACGGTCTTGGAATGCCAGCCTTCTAGAATTCCCCCCCCCCCACCCAATACAAATATATATATATATATATATATATATATATATATATATATATATATATATATATATATATATATATATATATTAGGTGGGGGAGCTCATCATCCACTCACTCCATGTAGCGTTGCTGTCGGGTGTCTGCCTTTTCCACTCCTCCATCCTTCTTTCCTTCCATCCTCTTCTGTCTTCCTTTCCTTCATTCTTTCCTCGTCCTTCTGCAAACGGGTGACTTTACACTCCCTCTTCTGTCTTTCTTTCCTTCATTCTTTCCTCTTCCTTCTGCCTGTGGGTGACTCTACACTGAGTGACAAGCCAAATGGTTTCCTGTACACCAGGAAACCATTTACTACGCTGGGTGGTAACTATATAATCAAATTTTGGCACCTGGTGGTTTAGTGGGTAATTATTGTGCTCCAATCGGATTGAGCCAGTGAAGGTTTGTGTCCAAGGGGTGGTTGGGGTTTATTGCTCACTTAATGCCACTCAGGGATGAGTGAGGTTGGTCACTCTCGTCTTAAATGTCAGGACCAACTGCCTAGCCCCGGGCTCCTACGCTCCTCATGGGGCAACGTAGGATTGGATGATGGATGGATATATATATATATATATATATATATATATATATACACACACACACACACACACACACACACACACACACACGCACACACACATACTACTTAAGGTGCCCGGCATTGCCCAGGCCAATAAAGGCGAACACTAATCATATTAGTTCTAGTTCAGTCTTTGTTTTACTCCAGAAAGACCATGTACACTACACCCACGAGCAAAAGTTCGCTGACAATCCCCGCCATGAATATGTTTCCAAACATAACTCATAGACGGCGCAGAACTCGTCCACCAGAGTAAGGGAGAAGGGGGCTGACGGACAGGGGAAGATGGGGGGGGGGGGGAGGCAACGAGACAGGGGAGGAAGAGTGCCTGTGTCGATGGTAGATGACACATATCGGCTGTTTTATTATTACTATACTGTAATTATTATTATTGTTGTTACGTTTATTATTATTATTATGCATAAGTATAAGAAAGAATGACGTCATCCAGCGTTAGTCTTAAAAAAAAAACGGCTGACATCTTTTATATATTTTTTGACTAGTTCTAGAGGATTTTTCTTGTGTGACGGAAGCACAAGTGATGTCCAATGGCTAAAGGTTTGATAAAGTCTAGCAACCCATAAACAACGGTTTGAATCTGATCCAGACGATCAAAGACACCACAGGAAAATCCCCATCGTCTAAGGGTTAACGAAAGTAAAATATTAATCGTGTCAGGTAATGTGAAAGTAGACTGCAAGGAAGAAGAACTTAAACCAAGAGGCAAGGAGGGGAAGAGAGAGAGAGAGAGAGAGGGGGGGGGGGGAAGAAGTTAGCAAGTGAAACTCGTAAAGGGCAATGCCTAGTTTGGTGGTATGTAGGCTATTTGGGAATCATATGATTACATACATCGGACGCTGATAAATACACTGTTATGATAAATTTATAAGATATTAAACATTATAACCCTAATTGTTTTGATAATTAAATGGCAGGGTCAGTGCTGCAACTCTTTTTGACCAGTCGCGTTGCTATGCTGCGAAGTGATCAACCAATCCCCTTCAGTCGGACCCGCAATCATACATATCAGCAATTTAATTATTCTACCATCTTTCACCCTCCCATTTCTGAAATATGTAATTATATGATTCCCAATTACTTGCCACCAAACTAGGCATTGCCCTTTACGTGTTGCACTTGCTAACTCCTTGTCCCTCCCCCCCCCTTCTCTCTCTCTCTCTCTCTCTCTCTCTCTCTCTCTCTCTCTCTCTTCCCCTCCTTGCCTCTTAGTTTACGTTCTTCTACCTCGCAGTCTACCTTCACATTACCTGACACGATTAATATTTTACTTCCTTAGCTCTTAGACGATGGGGATTTTCTTGTGGTGTCTTTGATCGTCTGGATCAGATTCCAACCGTTGTTTAAGGGTTGCTAGACTTTATCAAACCTTTAGCCACTAGAAATCAATAGTGCTTCCGTCACACACGAAAAATCCTCTGGAACTTGTCATTAAAAAAATACAAAAAATGTCAGCCGTTTTTTAAGGACTAACGCTGGATTACATCCTTCTTTCTCATACTTTAATAATAATAATAATAATAATAATAATAATAATAATAAAACATCCGATATGTGTCATCTACCTTCGCCACAGGTTCTCTTCCTCCCCTGTCTTGTTGCTTCCTTCTCCCTCCAGTCTCGTTGCCTTCCCCCCATCTCCCCCTCTCCCTCTGCTCCCTTCTCCCTTACTCTGGTGGACGAGCGCTGTGCCCTCTACGGTCTATATTTGGAAACATTTGTCTGGCAGGGACTGTCGGCGAACTTTTGCTCGTGGGTGTACCTCTTATGCTTTTGAAGAGGGCTTATAAGAGGTCCATGAACTTTCTATTTCAGCTTTCGCAGACTACCGCACAGTATTTGTGCGCACTTGTTTACTATTGCCGGTGGCCTCAAATGACCTTCGACTGGTGACCTCAAATGTCCTCGGAGGTCAACCTCACATAGGCTATGTGCGAACAGGTCATGTGAGTCTCCATGCAAAAAAATTGGCTCTTGGGTCCAGTCGTTCGAGCATGCATTACCTGTGACCTCAAATGATCTCCAGCCGGTGGCCTCAAATGACCTCGGAGGTCAACGTTACATAGCCTATGTCTGAACTGGAGGTCATGTGAGTCTCCATGCCGAAAACTTGGCTGCAGGGGTTCCCGGTGTTGCCCGGGACAAAAAGATGAACACAACTGGAGACATCATATGAACCACATCCGAATTTTCACCCCCCTAAAACCATCCTTGGGTCACCCTGATTCAGAATATACATGGGTCTGGGTCTCTGGCCCTTGGTTTGGGCGTAATTGAAGGACAAACAAACAAGCATTGCGGCTCTTTTACACACACGCACACACACACACACACACACACACACACACACACACACACACACATAATATTATATATATATATATATATATATATATATATATATATATATATATATATCTTCAGTATCAATATGACCTCCACAGAATGTGGATTTTTTTCAAAATTTCAGTTTGGAAGAATAAAGTGGATTAAATGGAAATCGAAGTCGAGAGAGAGAGAGAGAGAGAGAGAGAGAGAGAGAGAGAGAGAGAGAGAGAGAGAGACAGACAGACAGACAGACAGACAGACAGACAGAATCTCTTGTTTCCTTGGATTTGCACATCATTTTCACCACTGCACGTCGTCCTTCCGCACAAATACTTTCATTTCATCCTCCCACCTTATCTGTACCACTGCAGGACCACCAGCTTCATGCATTATTTCATTTTACTTTACCATATCATCCCCTTCTGCCTTCTTTTACTTTCACACCTTTCTGTACCTCTTGCACCATTCCACGTCGCTCTCCCTCACGCCCTAATGTAGTGAGTGTATAGTTAGGTGATGGTGGGTGAATGCGAAAATGGACTTAGAAATAGGTGTTACTCTGTTGCCCAGTTAGATGATAATGAGTGCATAGTTATGTGATAGTGACTTACATAGTTAGGTGCTAGCGAGGAGCATAGTTAGGTGACTGAGTTGCATTGTTATGTGATAGTGAGTTTTATAGTTATGTGATAATGAACTGCATGGTCATGTGATTACGAGTTTTATAGTCATCTGATAGTAATATAGTTATGTGATAGTGAGTTGCATTGTTATGTGATAGTTGATTGCTTAGTTGGGTGAAAGTTGCATAATTAAGTGATAGTGAGTTGCATAGTTATGTGATAGATAGTGAATCGCTTAATTACGTGCTAGTGAGTGAAGTACTACGTGAAACTGAATTGCACAGTTATGTGATAGTGAGACACATACAAGAAGTCATGTGATAGTGATTTGCATGGTTAGGCGATAGTGAATTGCAGAGTTAGGTGATTGTGAATTGCAGAGTTAGGTAACTGTAAACTGCGTAGATAAGTGACAGTGAACTGCAGAGTTAGGTAATTGTGAATTGCAGAGTTAGGTGAGAGTGAATGTCACAGTTAGGTAACTGAAGCTAACAGTGAATTGCAGAGTTAGGTAAATGTGAATTGCAGAGTTAGGTGATAGTGAATTGCATAGTTCAATGAAAGTGAGTTGCATAGTAAGCTGATAGTGAGCTGAATATTTATACGAAAATGAATTGCATAATTAGGTGACAGTAAGTTGCACAACAGTGATCATTACATGGATGAGGGGGTAGTTATGTGACAGCGAATAGCTAGATGACAGTGAGGCTCATATTTAGGTGACTGGGTTTAAAAGTTATGTGATAATGAGTTGCATAAGTAGGTGATCGTGAGTGTATAGTCAGGCGATAGTGAGTTGTGTAATAGGTGAAAGTGAGATGAATAGTAAGGAAATACTGGTGATATTAGGTGATACTGGGACAAGGGTTCTGTTGCAGTTAACTACATAGTTAGGGGCAAGTGGGGTGCATAGGTATGTACGTGATACTTCTTTGCATAGTTTGGTGACAGTGTTGCTTGGTGCACCTATGAGCTGGCCCGGTGCTCAAACAACAAGAATGACACTCACCTGGGGACACTGCATGGAGTGGATGGGGAGAATGGAGTGGCAGGTTGGGAAGGAAGAGAGGGAACAAGGTAAAACGGGAGAAAGGCTGTAAGGAAAGATGAAAGTGAGGAGGATAGGTGGTATGTAGGAGAAAGGGACGAGGGAGGAAGAAAGCAATTAATGGACAGAGGGACCAGAGTGAGAAAAGAGACAAAGATTGAAGACAGTGCGGTGGACTGCAAGAAAGGGAGGGAAGGGCGAGAGAGAGGACGAGAGGGAGAGAAGGGAGGAAGAGACAAATACAGATTGAGTAGGAGAGGAAGGAAGGAAAGGTTACATAGTAGGACGCGAAGTAAAGGAAGGAAAGGAGGAAGATTGGGAGAGGAAGGTAGAGAAGGTAGGAGAAGGAGAGAGGAAGAACGTGAAGAAGATTAATGGTAGGTAAGGAAGGGAGAGAGAGGAAGGAAGGGAGGCGGCAAAGGGGAGAGTAAATGAGAGATAGAGGAGGGAAGAGAGGAACCACAAAGGTGGGAAGGAGGTACTGAGAGAAGGAAAAAGAACAGGGAAATAATAGCAGAGAGAGAGAGAGAGAGAGAGTGTATATTTATATCTATAATTATCTATATCTGTATCTGTCTATCTCTATTTCTCTGTCCATCTATCTACCTACTGTTATGCCTTCATGACAAATTAATAGTGAGATACGGTATACAAAAGGACCCAGGCACACAGAAAAACATTTTTCCCTGGTGAAACACCTCCCGTTTTCATTAAGTAATCAGCAGTAGTTAATTCTTTAACCTCTAGGCTACACTGAGGATTATGAACAAAAAATAGTTAAGTAAGAGACTGTATAAACAGAATAATACTCAAGTAAATCTCAACTATATAAAAGGTTTGAGCAAAACTGAGGAAGTTGATCAGGACAGTTACAGTATATGGTTATTTTCTCTTTACCAGTGTAAACACCACCACCAATACAATTAGAAAATATACACAAATTCTAATACTCCCAAAAGCAGCTATGGTTAATAACAAATGACAAAGCCAGGCATTGGGGCTACTATAACTAAAGTAAATAATACATGGGTATATATATATATATATATATATATATATATATATATATATATATATATATATATATATAATCAGAGGTGGGCACCGCAAATGAAAATTCACTTCCGCAAAGCAAACCCGCAAACTCAAAAAATTGCCTTCCACAACCGCAAATCAGTAAAATTCTTGAAATTAATAATTCCACAAATGCAAAATCATAAACACAAACCATTTTTATCCCTTTCATTACCCCGGCATCAGCTTCATTTTATTCTGTATTCCATTGTAGTATTATTACCCGCCCCCGCCCCAGAGGGGCTCGGGGGCGGATATTGTTTTCACTCAGTTTTTCTGTCTGTCTGTCTGTCTGTCTGTTAACAACTTTACACAAAAACTACTCGTGCAATTTTGACTATAATTACAGGGAGAGGGGGTATGACCTGATCACAATAGAATTTTGGGCCAAATTGGGCCAAGGCCCAGGCTGTAGACCCAAAAAATGATTTTTTTTTTTTTTCCGTAACTCCTTTCAAATTTGTCATATCAACATTAAACCAGTACCTAAAGGTGCATCTTTCAAATCTGCATTCTGTCTAATATCTAAAAGATATGAATCTGATCTTCAGCCGCTCTCTCTCTCTCTCTCTCTCTCTCTCTCTCTCTTTGAAGGAATCGCAAAATTATCGTATAAAATGTACGGTAATGAAAAATGCTTTTGTACATTGTACTGAAGGTGAATTTATCGTATATATTACAATATTTTACGTACATATGGCAACAGTGTGGGAGTGGCAGCTGGCGCCGGTGAGCCGGCAAATCAGCCAGGCACCGCCTACCGGTCTAGGTCACGTAGATGTTTACAGGCTGATTTGCGTTTGTGGAAGGGTTTCCGCAAGTGCAAAACCACAAATTTCTGTAGACTGTCGCAGACGCAAATCCGCAAATGAAATCACTCTTCCGCAATTGCAGAATTTGCGGTTTGTGGAAGTGATTGCAGAAGTGCCCAGCAATATATATATATATATATATATATATATATATATATATATAAGATACAGTAGATAGATAAACAGATAGACATACAGACAGATATATATATATATATATATATATATATATATATATATATATATATATATATATATTTAAATAGATGTTCCTATTCATTTATACATTGCTGTGCTGTAGGATCAGGTTAGTGGTTTTTATCTGGAGGTGTGAGGAACGGTCTAGAAATTTTGACGTATGATTTTTCTCTTTCTTGCCTTAGGAATTGGTTCTTGTCATTATTGTTCCTGTGTCTTGTTTATTTAAGTGCTTTATTGAACGAGAAAATATAAGTTCCCTCTAGGCTCTAGAACAGTGTTTCTGAAACTTATTCACTTCATTTCCCGTTTGTGGGGATCTTAACATCCTCATGGCCCCACCTCAGTTTTCTCTCAAGACCCTCACAATGATGAAAAAAAAAAAAAAATGTTGTACTCTCTATTTAATTTCATGCTTACAATAATAAATCAGAATCCATACTATGCTACATATCAATGGGATGGATGACACAGTTTGCTTTCAGTCAGTCGTCTGATTCAGGGTTGAGTCGCTGATAATGCACTTCTTACATTTGGGTTTACATCCAACCAGTTTCGACTTTTAATTTTTTTGTGCAGAAAGGTGGAGAAACCAAATTCACATTAATATATTGTGGAAAACGGCAGGATATGACTGATAAATGGTGCACCAGAAAAACACTCACAGATTTTTCTTTATAAAGGTCTCTGGCAGCAGAATCATTCATGAGATCAAGGAATTCGTCCTGAACATCATCGGGAATGGCAGCAATATCATGAATATCTAAGAAAAAGGATTCCTCACCATTTTCCCTTCTTCCTCCTTGAATTCCGGGAAGTGTCTATTGAGCTCACTTTTCAAGGGTTGCAAACGCTTAATTACTTCACTTTGAGTGATGAGTCTAGTAGGTGATCCTCTTCAATCTCGTCAAGAACAGTTGAAAGATTCTCAAACATGGCAACTTATTCTGCACTCACTTTATTTTGCCGTTGTTGAGTTTAACAAGAAATGTACGCATACGGTCCGTGAGGTGAAATACATTTTTTTCCTTGTCTTCTAGCTTGAAATTCAGCCTGTTTAGCTGCTCAAAGATGTCAGCCAGGTGTGCAGGATTTGACTCCCACAATGCCTGGTTGAAATTATTTAATAGATCATCCTTCCCTTTCATTTCCAGAAGTTAAAGTTCTCTCTGAAGCTCAAGTACTCTGTTCACAACATTACCCTTAGACAGCCATCACACTTTGGAGTAAGAGAGGAGGGATTCATGCTCTGAATCCATGTCTTCACAGAGTTTCTGGAAAAAGGGAGAGTTCAAATCTTGTGTTTTCACAAAGCTGATACATTTTACCATTGCCTCCAGATCTTGCAAAGGGCATCTGGGAGGGTTTTTGACACCAGTGCAAAACAATGGATGATACAGTGGACCACTTTTGTATCGGAGCTACTTCCTTGTCATTCTTCTGTAACCCTTATTTTGATCCCAGCATTGCCAGAGCCTCATCAGTACAGACACCACAATAATTTTCCCAGACTATTCCGTTAGCTGTGAAGAAAGATCTCAACTTTTTCATCATATGTAAAGCTTTTGTGATAGTTTCACTCTGTGTAAAGAACAGATGTGTAATTTTGATGTCATGAATGAACACATACCAAACAAACACCAGTAGCTGTGCACAAGAACTCACATCCGTTGATGCATCCAACTGTACTGCGATCATACAGGTTGGAGACCATTTAATCTCCTGTACCACTTGTTCCATGCTATAAGATGACATTTCACTAATTCTCCGTTCCACTGTGTCGTTTGACAAGGAAATCCGCTGAATATCATGTGCACTTGACTTTCCAGGAACATGCTTGTCCATCTTTACAGTACAAGGCTTAAGTAAAATTTACCCAATCATGTGGGCATTTTTCTTCCTTGCTATTTCAGGGAAAACCTCATATGATTTCTTACTACACTTAACTCCTTCATACATGATGATGCGTTAGGCATCATTAGGGTGTGGTTTGTAAATACGTGTTGACGCATTGGGCATCACAAAAAAAAAAAAAAAACCTTTTCCAGGAAATAAGTTTTTGGCTGATCGGCGTCAATTTTGGAGGCATCATAACTTCCCTGCCGCTCGTCAAAAGTAATGACTTGGTAACCGTGGGTCCCAAGATGCACGGGAGCACAAACAGGTTCATTAGTACCACACTGGCTGTCGAGAGAGAAGGTAACACGCGGCGGTCCCTTTAAATCCTCCTCTATTTACCCCTTCTCGGCCTCGCGTCATATTTCACTATACCAGTAGTGCTTGTGACTACTTTTTGGGCACTGTTATGATTAGACTTGGTGTTTGCAATAGGAAATTAGGTTTTTCTTAATCATTCCTGGCCGTTATCAGCAGCTGGCCCAACGAAGATTGCGCTAACTGTTTTTCGTCATGGCCCAACAACTACACTGCCTCTACCCTGCACCAAATGTGAGTATTCAGCAATTGAACAATAGTGACAGTGAATTAGGTGAATATAGTGTGCAATAGCTAGTGAGCAAGGACATGGTGAAATGTGCAGCAGTTTAAGGGGAGGCGGGAAACCACCTTACGACACGGCATTGTCATGAACGGAATAATTGGCAAGGTGTTGCTGAAATCATTGTTTTATGCTGATATATGGTGGATAGTGTTATTGTGCAATAACAGGAGTACAGTGCAATGACTGTACGTGATAAAATATTGTCTAGAGCATGAGTCATGTACGACTTACAGCCACAGCACACCGTTGTCATGAGAGGATTCAATTTGAGGTTTATAGGGATATTTCATTTTATTTTCATATAGTGCAATAAAATAGGAGTACAGTGCAATGAGTGTACGTGATAAAATATTGGCCAGAGCATGAGTCACGTACGCCTTACAGCCACGGCACAAAGTTGTCATGAGGGGATAAAATAGAGGAGGGTTATAGGGATATTTTATTATATTCTTATATTTTTTCCATATGCTTCTTGTGTGAAATAAAGCATGAGTGTTATAGTGATATGTTTATCATATGCTTGTGTGGGAGAATGTAAACACTGCATCATGTGCTCATCAGAAAATATCGTCTGCGATACCTTAGGTATTCCAAAAGTGACCTACAGAGCACATTCATGTACTGTTGTGGTGAAGTATACTGTGTTTCTCATAAGGTGATAAATTTGGTTACGTCTCACGTGAAATAAAAGCGTAAGCAGTGCAGCGTGTTCTCATAAGGAAACATCGTCTGCTACACCTTAGCGCACAGGTAAGGGCCACCTATGTGACTTACAGATGCTATGCATGTACTTGTTCTGGTGAAATGTACTGTGTTTCTTATAAATTGATAGATTTGGTTATATGTAGTGTGAAAAGGAAATGAGAGTGAACCACGTGCTCGTAAGAAAGTCATTATCTCGTGCACTTGAGGTAGCACAAAGATTGCGAAATCCAGCATGATATAAGGAACTTGTTTTGAATTTAGGTGCTTGGATGTAGCAAAAATTTCCTTATAAAGTGGACAACACAATGAAAAGTTCAAGTCTGAACCATATAGTTTTGAGTCACTGATGTCCGAGGATCATGGACTTTGGCTGAAACCTGCCAGCTTGAGGATTTTTTTTTTCTACTACTTAATGATTTTTAGTTCATGAGAGACTTGTCACATGGACAAGTTAAATATTTACGCCATTTGAACCATTCACTGCTACTGAGATCCTCTTACCAGAAAAATAACCAATGGTAACTGCATGAAAGACTACATGAACAAATTATCATGTTACAAAGCTAACCCATAAACCCCTATCTGCTAAGTAACGTTTATACATGTCACAATTGGGATGCTACATGGCCGCTGAGTAGCGGCTATACACGCAAGTGTCTTCCCACCACCATTTTAACCGGCTGCCATGTCATCTCACCACCAAACGGTAGGAGGGAGTCCTTCCATAGCACACAGATGAGAGCCAGTCTGTCCTGTACTCTTGCCAGGTGTACAGTAAAATGATGTCTTCAGATTCCTATTTGTCTTATTCTTTCTGTGCCACCTGTCACCAATTGCATCATCCACCCCTGCCAAACCTCTTTTCAAGGATACTAGAAAAATTCTCAATGATTTTGCCATAAGGCATATCTTGGATGCAACAGCGTCTAGTTTAACTAACAGTGGTGAAGTAATCATGCTGAAAGCAAAGCCATAGTTGACACATGAACACGTCCTGCTGTCGTGTCAAAAATTAGTTCTCTTCCTCACATCATTACTCATCAACCAATGACCTACAGACCTGGAGATAATATATTTGCAACAGGAATAGTTCGTGCGTAATATGGTTTATAATTTGTTTTCCTAAGTGTTATACTTTCCAAGATATTAAGGTCTGAAAACAAGTAATTTCCATGAAATTGCCCACAGAGAGATGACGACTGCATTTACCCTTATCCGCCGGATGATGTGTTTGCACGACAGGATTCAGGGCGCGCAGGGCCGCTGGTTGACTTTGCTATACCGCACTCACCTTCCCGCCACTGTTTGAGTGTGGGACCATTTTCTGTGATACCTACGGGGTAGGTAGGACCCACAGGTACCCCGCAGTTGTGCAGTTCAGTCTGTACTCAGCAGTGGTAGCGAGAGGAGCCATGTCATCTTCCTCGACGTCGTCCGATTCCATTCCACTGCATGAAGGGCCGATCGCCTCATCGACTCCCGCTAAAGTCATGCCCTTTGGGCCAGGGAAAGGACTTAGTGACAGTGCCATAGGACGTGCCCTAGATGAAACTGTGTCATCTAGGACATTTAGTGAAACTACGTTGTCTGAGGGTAAAGAGAGCTACCATGTGGAGAGCGAGTTCTCTCACCCTCCATCCCCTACTCGCTCTCTGACGCCAGAGAGGGCTCTCCAACTTCTACAGGAGGAAGGGTCAACCTACGAGAGCAATGATTTTGGTGATGAGGCAGTAGATGACCCAGGAGATCGGGAAAGTGGCTGTGGACCTGGCGGACATCTGCGGAAAAAATGCCGCAGAGCCATTTCCCGCACACTCTCCCCACTTGCTCGCCGACGTATCTTCCTCCACCACTCCCCCACACCTCAGCCTACCACTTCAAGGGCAGAATCACCTCAACCAGGCCCTTCAGGAGTAGCACTGCCTAGATGGGAACCATGTGGTGATACGCAGCGCCAAGCATCTTCTAAGGAAAGTTCCGCGTCAGGTAAGTCATCACCCGCTTACTCCCCCACCTCTCCCTCTCCCTCTCCTCCCCTCCCCCCTGCCCCTGGCCGTGCACGTGGTCGTGCATGAATGATTGGAAAATGGAGTGCAACTGCCAGGTGGCCTGCTCTACCACATGTGGGTAGAGTAGATACATTTGTGTGGGAGGATGGTGCCGTCTATGCCAGCATTTGATGAGGAGGGTGCAGGTGTGCAGGAGGATACACTTTCCCCCAGGCCTTGGACTATTAGTAGTCTATTCAAGGCAATTTTCATGACTGCAATTATGCAGTACCTGGTCGATGAAATTAATTTCCACCAGGCCATGTGCGTGCGTTGGCTGGACGTACCTGCTAGCGAGAGCACGCACATGCGTGAATGGATACCTGTTGAGGTGGGGCAGATGTTTGTGTGGCTAGCCCTGACCATGCTGATGGCGCACGTAAAAAAACATGTGCTCCACGACTATTGGTCGGTGGATGAACTCATTGGCACACCTGTCTTCGGGAAGTACATGGCCCATAATAGGCACCTGGCAATCCTGAGGTTCCTACATTTCAATCGAAATTACGGGCCTGCACTGAACGACAGGTTATGGAAAATAAGACCAATCCTGACAATGCTGAATGAGTCATTCTCCAGGGTTTTCCGTCCATTCCAGAAAGTGGTTATTGACGAGTTGTTGGTGTTATTCAAGGGCAGGCTTGCATTTATTCAGTATGTGCCATCAAAGCGTCACAGATTTGGCCTCAAATTCTTTGTGCTTTGTAACTGTAAAACTGGATATGTGCTCGATGTAATAGTTTACTCGGTGACAGATGTTGATATACCTAGCGATGATCCTCATGGATTCTCTGCATCAGTAGTGAAAGTGCTGATGGAAAGGTAATTCAACAGGCACCACATTCTGTATACCGATAAAAATTACACAGCCCTCGTGTTGACAAAGTATTTGCTTGACCATGGTACTGGGTCTTGTGGAACTGTTGGGACCAACAGAAAGAATTTCCAAGTATTTCCAACAAATACTGAGAAAGGAGCCATTCTGACAAAGAAATGTGGGAACATGTTAGCCCTTCTCTGGCATGACAAGAGACGGGTTAACATGTTGTCTACAGTTCATAAGGGTGTCCTGGAGGAAACTGGTAAAACAGACTACAGGACCAGGGAACCCGTGGTAAAGCCAGATGCAGTCAGCGATTACAATATCAACATGCAGCTGGTTGATAAATCGGACATGCAAATTGGTGAGGTCGATTGCCTATGTAAGTACTGCAGGTGGTACAAGAAGGCATTCTTACAACTTCTTGATATTGCCTTCCTGAACAGTTTCATACTGTTCAAGGAGCTTGTCAGGAAACCTCTCTCTTTACGAGAGTTTGAGAGAGAGCTTGCACGCGAACTCCTTGAACAACATTCAACTGCTCAGGTGACAGGTGCTAGGCGGGGAACAGCGGCTCCAGTGGACAGGCTCAGGTGTGCTGAGTGTTTCAGTTGGCACAAGATTGTGGAGACCGAGAGAACAGTAGCAGGTCGTCTGGCATACAGGCGGTGCCACGTCTGCTGCACAACCAAACGCCGTCCCCCAGCACGGAAAGAGACCTCGTACCAATGTGCAGAATGCAAGGTCCCCCTATGCCTCAAATGCTTCTCAGAGTATCACTCCGAGCATGAGTACTGAGCAGGTGTGTGGGGAAGTGTAAATAATGTACAGCAATGCACAAACTTCTGTATTTTCATAAATGAGTGAAAAGTGTGATAGTATGAATGAAGTATAGTAAGTGCTAAGATGTAAGTCATTTATAATTAGTTTAACAAGTGGAAATAAGTGATTTATAGTAAGTGCAATACAGAAATTGATACTGTGTATCGGATATTGGTTAGAAAATTATTGGAAATACTTTGCGTTTGCCTACGTGTTACCTGAAAGAAAACCACTTGTGAGCGGGCCACAAAGAACAATACCTGCTTGGCTATACCTAAATTATTTCACTCAATACTCAGGGAGATTGTGCCAAAAATGAGCATCAGTGTATCTGTGATGTGAAGTACGATTAATGTTAGTTTTGTGAAACATTTATATGATTTTCACTATAACCCTGATAAGTACAAAGCAGTCTGATTTACAGTACAAATAATTACCTCATACACTACGATAATGCGTGAAAGAGCAACAACATTTACTTGTCAAAGTGTAATTACGCATAATGGTGATGTACAGTGCTGTTCTAAGTGTCATAGTAAAGGAGAAATATGATTATTTACGAAAGAGGTGAGAACAGAAAAACGAAGTAAAGGAGAAATATTTATTACGGAAGAAGTGAGTATGGAAAAACGACGAGATATTTCCTTTCCCATACACCCGCGGGGCATAGAGGCATTATGGAGCGGGCGGTACATCCTTGGGTGAGCCACATGAACCGGGTGATGACTCATTTTCACGGCGGTGAGTAAGGAGAAGTGGAAAAAACATGTGGAATCTTCTGCATTCCTTCAAAGGACGCATGGGCAGTGTTACAATCACCACTCCAGGCAGTGCTGCCAACGCTAGCCGGCTGGGCCAAGGCCGCAGCCAGTGGCTTGTGCTCAGAGCAGCGCACCAAAACATGAAAAACCACTCGTCTTCAACTCATCCTTACTCATCGGCGGGACCACCTAGAGACCTCGGGATCCCTTCATTGGAAAGAGGAAGAGTTGGTGAGTCTTATGAACTTTTATTTAAATCTCTAGCTATTATAGTTTGTCAGGTATAAGGGTTTGAAGTAAGAGTATTTCTCCCAAAATCTCAGAAATCGCCCGTAGGGAGGCGTGTGCCACGGCCGGGAACCCCCCGGAGGCTAAGGGTTAAAAATAGCAAAGCATTTGGGGGTTAAGGCCCAAAATGATTTTTTTACTTAATTTTTGCCACTTCCTGATTTTTTTTTTTTAGGTTAGGATGGCCTTCTGCTAGAGAAGGGGTTAATAGAGGGTTATATACATCCCAATTTGTACGAAAAGGTCTCTCCTAATTCGCTTGAAGTCGTCTTGAGGAAGCTAGAATAAAATGAGTGATATGTCAGTGTTCTAATGAGGTTAAGCATAAAGACATGTGTTGGAGAATGGGGTGGTCGGAACTAAGTGTATGGCCACACTAGACGAGAAGAGCATAGAGACTCGGGCGGGAAGGGATGAGAGCAACACGATAAATCTCACTAAATCCTGTCTGGGTGGTCACACCGAATGAGCAGGGAGGTTTGTCACTCTGCTCACCCTCCACACTCATCACATCACCATGCAGCATGTTTCAAAATGTCACGCACTGCCTAGCGACCTGCCCTGGCATGTATGCACCGACGAACAGCTTCTGACTATCTGTCGTACAGAAGGTTGCCGCCTCCTATTTGGACAGGCATCATGTTGACGCTCACCTCACCACTCATCACTTGATGCTACCTCCCCGCTTGTTGCGTCAGGTGGGGCCATACCTTAAGAGGTAAGGGAGACCAAGAATAAAGTGTAGAGATGAAGAACAGTTGTGAACAAAAGTTCATTTACACATCTCTATCGGCTGTTACAGTGTATGGTGTTACATGAACAATATGAAAGGTACAAGAAATGAATATGTGAAAAAAATATATATATTATATGACATTTTGGGACGAATGAGAAATGTAAAAGGCAGGATACTATTCTGGCTGAGGGTTATTGATGAACATTTGCTCATGGGTATATATGAATATAAGCAGGAGGGTGATATGACGTGGGAGGTGAGAGTTGTTAATGAGCAGGGATAGAAATGTATGGATGCGCTTTTGTCGAAGTCACGTCTCACAAGATGCAGCATTGGACAATAGGTGAATGACTGGACAAGAACATAAATAAGGAAGGAATGTAGCAAGGATGATCAAGCCGTTACCGAGTAGGGATAAAAATGCTTGGATATTCTTTTTTTCGAATCCAACTCTAACATAAAGCAACAGGCGTCAGATAATGGATGGGATACTGGACAACAGGAATATTTTAAAGGGGTGTCTCGGTGTGCCACTTAACAGTGTCATCAGCTGGACCTCTCATGTCAGATTACTTGCTAAAACCGCCTCAAAGAAACTTGGATTATTGTACAGAGTCTGTAACTTCTTCACTGATGGGCAGTTAGCTGTAATTTATAAGAGTGATGTGCACTCACAGCTTGAATATTGCTCACCCTTGTGGAATGGATGTGGAGAGGTTGCACTAAAACAACTAGACAAAATTCAGAACAATGCTATTGGAATAATTAATAACCCTGCTATTATAAACAAACCATCTCTTCTACAAGTAAGAAGGAATGTTGCCTCCTTTTTATTATGTTACAGATATTTTCATGGTTAATGCTCAAAGTTGCTTCCATTGTGTCACCTCTCCATGCCTTCCCTCGTGCTACATGGGCATCTGGTAGCGCTCATGACTGGAATGCCACACAGCCATATTGCAGGACTTCTGCCTATCAGAATTCTTTTATTCCCCGAACTGCATCTCTCTGGAACTTGCTTCCCTGGAGTTGTTTCCCCCCAAACTTCAACCCGCAGCTGTTCAAGTCCAACTGTTACAGATAATTCATAAATGGAGGACACCAGCAATCTGGTGTATGGATTATTTTTCTTATTCATTTGTTTCTCCTTCCTCTGTTCTGTTGTTTAAAAAAAAAAAAAAAAATAGAATAATAAATGGGTAATGATGTGTTATGGAAGGAGGGTCGTTACTGCATAGGGACAAAAATGCAGAGAGATCACTTTTCGAAGCCGTCTTTCACTGGATGCAGCGTCCAGTATGGTTGGATGGATGGACAACAGGAAAAATAGATAGCACAAGAAAGTATATGAGAAAGGGGTGAGGTGCCGTGGAAGTAGGGATTCTTTCCTGAAGAGATACGGAAATGTTTGAGTGTCTTTCTGTCACAACCACCTCTCACTTGTAATGGCGTCAGATAATGGAGAGGTGATTAGACAACAAGAATGTATTAAAGAGAATGGAGGTGAATATACCGTATAAGGGGGGATAGCATGTTGTGGAATGAGATGGAGTTGTTACTGAGTAGGGACAGATGAATCTGGATGCCCTTTTGTCGAAGTCACTTCTCACAATACGTCTCATCGAACAATGGAGGGATGATTGAACAGCAATCAAGAGAGATGAATTATTACAGTATCTGAGGGAATTTTGTATGCTGTGGGAGGAGCGGAGGGACATTATTGAGTACGGCATAAATACTTTCATTTCCTTTGATCAAAATCACCTTTGGCAGGACGATATGTTGGACAATGGATGGATAATTAGACAACAGGTATATATAAAAGTGATATAATGCAGGAAAGTATATAAATGAAGGTGGTGTATTTAGGGTGGAGGGGATCGTTAATGAAGAGGGAGAGAAATGCATGGAGATCACATTATCGAAGCCAAAATATGACGTCAGACAATAAATAGTTAGACATCAGGAAAGAAATATAATAACAGTATATGAGGTAGGGCTGTGTTGTGGGACGAAGAGAGATGGGTGAACGGTCAACAGGAATATATGATGAAGCCAACAAATATTCACTGATTTACGCGGCATTATTCAGAGAACGAGGGCCAATCAGTATTTAGATGACGGCCATACATCAAACCGTTACAGATATACCACCGGTTGCCTCATATTTCAGTCAATTAGGATAATGTATAGACAGGCACCGTAAATATGTAGAACGCAGGCACACAGGGGTAAATAGGCTAGATAGAGGGGGGGGTACGGAAGCGAAATTAGTGAGAGCGTTAGCACTTATGCGCTTGTACGAGCTGTAGTACTCGACTCCAGATATTTACTAAAGGCTTGAGAATATTAATATTGCCATCACTGGTCTTCTCATGGCAGCGACATCTCTAGTATTCTATTCACGCTAGTGCAAGACTATACTGTTCTGCTGATATTAAGTACAGGATCCTGCGAGTGCTGATAATGTCATGATCGTAACAGCTCTCGTCGTCTGTTCCAGCTAATACTGGATGCTTACATTCAGCTGAGTAGTCAAAAGTGACATATTTTCACCGTTAACCTTTCTACGGCTAGAATAACTGTAGTATTCTATTCCAGCTAATGCCCAACTATTTTATCTAGCAGAGAATCAGGCACAGTGGTCTGCATGTTAAAATATAAGCCCAGGAAAAACCTGCAAAGATCAAAGGATGTATTCCCAGCAGTTTTGTAAGCTCTCTAGCATTTCTTTCCTGCCTTTATGTTTGTGCATGGGCACATCAATATTTTTACTGATATTTATGCAATTCATAGCGCCATCACTGAATTTCAGTCAATTATGAACAGCTGGTAATGTATATGGGCACCCTGGATGTGTGGAACACAGGCAGCTGTGGAAAACACACACAAAAAAGATCTAGAGCGAGTTAGAAAGAGTAGGATGATCTTGCTGTTAACGAAAGAGTTATAATAGTACTTTTTTCTTACCACTATGCTTAGGTACTGGTGAGGGACGCCGTCACGCGGTGGCACCGCCATATCTGAGCGGCTACACTGCCCGGTTTTACAAGGTCGCTTAGCTCCTTACCTATCCTCAGAAAAGGGGAAGTGGTCTGCAGGAAAAGGGTAACACGACTTTAGCCTGCAGCCCACTGGGTTCACATCTAGGTGATTCTAGGATAACAGCAATAACAACAACAACAACAACTGTACAGACAGATGTTGCGGACACCATGTAAGTGAGTGAATAAGTGGATGACGGCTAAGAGTGGCGGCAGGGTATGGCAAGAATTTGTTACAAAGAGACGTTGACACTTTTTGCAATGTCTGATAGGTGGTAATAGTAAGGATACATAAAAGAGTATCTTGAGGATATAATCACCATGGATACTGTAAGCAAACTCCAGGATTACACGTCCAGCATTAGATAGATGGAACAAAACTCTTTTTTGCTTTAGTTTGGCCTACGATTTGCCATCTCTATCCTTGAATGCTGAGCTGTAACACTATATTAACAGCGGAATATGAAGGTAGTCATAAAAAGTTTAATGGCGAGGACATTCTAAACAAATGTTTTTTTTTTTTTTCCCACTTAGCGCGAGATATACCGTAAGTGGCAAAAAGACCAATATCTGAGCCAAGTCAAAGTGAATGACGTATAATTAAATGGATCTATAACTATAAGGTATGGAAGAATTTCTTTTGTGCCTTCGTGACTGAACTCACGAATTATGCATCTAATGAGCGGGAGTGAGAAAAATTTGTAAAAGAAGTGCTTGGAAACATTTCTGTCTCGAAAACCCTAGATGAAGCCTTGCATTAAACTCTGACAACAGATAGAGGGAAAACAGTGGAAAGTATTAATGCCAGAAGGGCTCGGAGGTAACTCCTGTGACCATGCAGGGTGAAATGTTGGGGCGTTACACGTCTGGTAGGATGGAAAAACTAGCAACAATGGGTACTACACGAGCTTAGAGGCTTTTCTGTTGTGGCTTCCGAAGATGAACTCTAGAGTTTGACATCTGAGAAGATCAAGATAAGTGAAACTGGTGAAAGGGACTCATGTTAGAATGACTTCGAGCCCATGTAGTGGCATTACCCATAGAGAAAGAACTAGTGATGATCGTAACAGAGGGCCACAGAGGCATTTCTGTTGCGGCCAGCGTGGAGGAACTGCAGAATTAGGCACCAAACAATGGATATAGAGAGGTCGGGAGACCTGGAAGGGCTGGCGCACCTTCCCGACAGATTCCATTAGTATTCTGACTTACAAGGGCGTCTGCGGCAAGATGAAGGGCCGGGTAAGAGTGGCTGGGAATACCGACTTTTCTCGTTTTTTCCCTTCATTACGACTCAGTGATGGGGGTCATGCTGTGGCAGACTGGTGGTGGAAGAGGGGTGGGGGGTCATTCGGATAATCGGGAATAAAAGTTCGGCGAAAGTTTCCTACCTGCATTGTGTCCTGCTTTCCATATTTCTCGTTTCTCACCGAAAATCAGAAAGTATCTTTCCCTCCCGTACTCTGTCGTTGTGTACTACATGTTGTTCACCCATAGTATATATTTTATATAATACTACATATAGCTGCAGAAGCCAGGAAAATGTTGATGAACGAGCTTATGACGTGATAATATAGTAAGGAGAAAAGTTCACCTCCCATTCCGCTGCATCTACTTCACACTTGGGGCGTATCCGTCATTTTCCCCGTATCATACTGAATCAAAGAGAATCACGTACGAGCGGAATATAATTCCAGCGCTCTCTTTACATGGGAATATTTGCCAGCAGGGGTAAGTGAAAAGTGAAAGTGGTGAAGTGTAAGGTGATCTTTTGTCTCTGACTGTGCCAGACTTTCTTAAAACATCGATCTCGACAACTTTTTTTTTTTTTTTTTCTGTGTAATATTTGGCCGCGGAAGTTAACCTTTTCACCACTGTAGACACGTTAGAGAATTTTACTGGTCGATTTTAACCAGCTGAGAAGGTTCATTGCAACCTGAGACTTGAAAGAGATCTTGCTTTATCCTTTCATTATCAGCATACATCTCATTCACTTGATTGTGTCTGTGTGTGTGTGTGTATATATATATATATATATATATATATATATATATATATATATATATATATATATATATATATATATTATGAGCCTTTATGGTACAGTGGTAAAGTGTGCGTTTTCATACACTGAAGAACGAGGGTTCACTCCCCGCCAGGGTAATAAACTTTGGGAGCGTTCTTCTGGCCACGTACTGCTTGGCGGACGTAAAGGGTGCTGTGGTTGAACCAGTGTTGCATACGTATGCTTGCACCCAGTCGGCTTGCACGGGCCGATTACACTTGGTTCACAGACTACATACACACATCCAAAGCCACTACATACACACATCCAAAGCCACTACAACACTCCAGTTACACTTACAAGCACTTCTTACCCTACACACAATCTCAACCAGACAGCCTAAGCCACTTGGTAGAGATACATTGGCTGTATTGTCCCCACTTCGGTAGGGATAGGCCGGTCCTGCAGTGGACACTCAAACGGCTGATGCGAGAATATATATATATATATATATATATATATATATATATATATATATATTCTCACAAGGAAGAAGAATGATGAAAATGTCGTGTAAACAAATCTTCCAACTAGAAATAGAGAGCGATCAGAGACCGCATACCTCCGCCATTGCCATTAAAAAGGATCTGGATCTGGATCCATGGATATAGATCCGGATCCGGATCCACCTCCAAATTTAATCGAATATTTCTACGTACATGACCTGCCTTTCAACAAAATTTCTTTGAAGTTCATAGTGAACTTTTGGAGATATTTTGCGTGTACTCCGGATCCGAAACCGCTCCCAGATATAATAATTTCTTCCTTGGCCCATGGTTCACCCTTCCACAAAATTTCATCATAATCCTTCCATAACGTTTTGAGTAAACCCGGTTCCGGATCCGTGGATATAGGATTCCGATCCGGATCCGTCCCCTAATTTTATCAATTCTTCATTGGTTCATAGCCCAAGTTTCCGTAAAATTTCATTGAAATCCATTGAGATTTTTTATTTAGATGTTCTACGGGATACTCAGGATCCGAAACCGCCCCCAACTTTAACCATTTCTTCCTTGGCCCATAGCACGACCTTCCACAACATTTCATCAAAATCTGTTCATACTTTATGAGTAATCCTGCTAACAGACAGACAGACAAACTAACCAACTCCGGTAAAAAAATAACTTCCTTGGCAGAGGTAAAAAGATGCACTTACGCGAAAGCGTTAGTGACATTTTCGTCTTTCCTTTTCCTTGTGGATACCAGCATATCTGTGAATCACGCGTGACAAGGTGACTTATTTACACACACACACACACACACACACACACACACACACACACACACACACACATTTTATATATATATATATATATATATATATATATATATATATATATATATATATATATATATATATATAGATAGATAGATAGATAGATAGATCACCATCATCAGCCGTTTGAGTATCCACTGCAGGACCGGCCTATCCCGACCGAAGTCGGGATGATACAGCCAATGTATCTCTACCAAGTGGCTTAGGCTGTCTGGTAGAGATTGTATGTAGGGTGAGAAGTGCTTGTAAGTGTAATTGTAGTGTTAGAGTGGCTTTGGATGTGTGTGTAGTCTGTGAACCAAGTGTAATCGGCCCGTGCAAGCCGACTGGGTGCAAGCATACTTTACAGTAAGCGACACTGATTCAACCACAGCACCCCTTGTGTCCGCCAATACAGTACGTGGCCGGGTGAACACTCCCAAAGTTTATTACCCTGGCGGGGCGCGAACCCTGGTCCACCCGTGTACGAGACGCACACTTTACCACAGATATATATATATATATATATATATATATATATATCTATCTATCTATCTATATATATATATATATATATATATATATATATATATATATATATATATATATATATAAACGTCCTCTGGCAGGTGGGATAAATAATTTGTATTTTATTTATCTAGACCATGTTGATGTATATAAGGATAATGAATCACAGATGAGTTATAGGCTAAGCACTTCCTTATGATGACCTCTTTGTTTATTATACGGTTGTTAATTGTGGACGATTATATTCACATTAGGAAAGATCTCGCATACTGAAAGGGTTAATGAAGGCTAATACTCCAAGCTCCAATAAAAAAGCGTGTCCTGAACAAAATAAAAACATCTTGGGGATGCAAGACTGGGCTATATCCCTAGGCTGAAAATGTAAAAAATCACCTGCATGTTATTTATCAAGACTGATTATATAAATACAAATACTATTAGCTGATGAGAGATATCAACCTCTTCAGTGTGATGATGTTTGCTTACTGTTATTCATGATATTATCAAACGATTATATTTAATTTAGAGTCTCCATCAGTCAAGGGAGTACTCAAGGCTATATTCAATGCCTCCTGTGTGACAGGTCTTTTCTAAGCTTATTTAAATTAGACCCAAATCAAGAATAAAATTTAAAGATCGCCATGGTGTGTGGTTACACTTTTCCCTAGGTTGTTTTATTTTTATTTTTTTTACATTATTTATGTTTGCTACCACCAGATTATTATTCACCTAAAGAGAGATTTTACAAAATGAGGGAGTTAACTATAGGCTTTATCATCATTTTCGCTCGAAAAAATCTCGCCAGGAATGAGGAAAATTGTCTATTTATAGCAGGAATGATAGCAAAGTTATTGAAGTGAACGTTAACTTCCAGTATGTAAAATAAGCAGCTGAATAAAGGATGCTTAGAAGCCTACTAACCTTACGGGAATAAGGCCCATAGAGAATAGACGGTAACATCATTTTATATCACCACATCCCATGTAGTGACGCAAAGCTGGTACACCACAATGCACAATATTTTATCTCTTCATTATGAGGACGTCTTTTTAATTTTGTTTTAGGGAACGTCCGACATTTCTTTAAGCTCTGGAGACTCCCGTCTCAAAGACGGGTTTTTAAAGTTTATATTTAACGCCTCCACTTCAAAAAATCTATTAAGATCTCAAATAAACAGTCTGTAGTTGCCAAGAATACAATGCAGAATGCGTCATTATAATCAAGACGTAGAGTGTAGATGACCAGTTCAACGTCTCTGGTGGCGTTATTTGATTGATTAACCTACAGTTCCATCGTGAACACTGGACCCGATACGTGCGTAACAAACGGTCTTCACCCCAACCTACGCCTCAACAACTAGGCCATCTAACCTACAAACTATCTCATCAAAGGAAAGGGGAAAAAAAAATTACAAGACTGGAGACATGCATAAACCTACCTGCAACCTAGAAGAGATTTTATTAACACCATTTTATGGAGGTATCTCACAATGTACTTGTGCCATCGACTGCTAAAATATCTCTGAGCTGGATAAGTTACGGATGATGTTAGCCTAAATGTAATGTGGAAGTCAGTTAGTAGTAGTGACACGATTAACTAATTCTGATTCACAATTTGTACCATTCAGTGCAACGGTGGTTATTGTATCATTTTCATGCTACAACAGAAAAATTTGCTCATCTTAGAAGACGACCATTGCTGGAGAGGAGTTTGAATATATGTGATGGCTTTTGTATTATTTTTTGCTGCCCGCAGAATTATTCTGTTCAGCTAAGGAAACATCCCTTGAAAACGGGTACAAGGAATGTTCCTGCCACGCGATGGCAAGAAAACACTTTTAGGACAGTATAAATCACTTTCAAGAAAATAAAAATGTCTGTATTAAGCTACATTAGAATACTATAAATTTTACTCACCATCAGAAGGTGA